>NC_045427.1:254772421-255089921 GCF_902635505.1 Sarcophilus harrisii
CACAGTTTGATAATTTTTTGAGCATAGTTCCAAATTGCTCTCCAGAATGGCTGGATGTATTCACAACTCCACCAACAATGTATCAGTGTCCCAGTTTTCCCACATCGCCTCCAACATTCAGCATTATTTTTTCCTGTCATCTTAGCCAGTCTGAGAGATGTGTAGTGGTACCTCAGAGTTGTCTTAATTTGCATTTCTCTGATCAATAGTGATTTAGAGTACCTTTTCATATGACTAGAAATAGTTTCAATTTCTTCATCTAAAAATTGTCTGTTCACATCCTTTGACTATTTATCAATTGGAGAATGGCTTGATTTCTTATAAATTAGAGTCAGTTCTCTATATATTTTGGAAATGAGGTCTTTGTCAGAACTTTTGACTGTAAAAATGTTTTCCCAGTTTATTGTTTCCCTTCTAATCTTGTCTGTGTTAATTTTGTTTGTACAAAAGCTTTTCAGTTTGATATAATCAAAATTATCTATTTTGTGATCAATAATGATCTCTAGTTCTTCTTTGGTCACAAATTCCTTCTCCTCCAATGTCTGAGAGGTAAACTATCCTATATTCTTCTAATTTATTTATAATCTCATTTTTTATGCCTAGATCATGAACCCATTTTGACCTTATCTTGGTGTACAGTGTTAAGCGTAGGTCAATGCCTAGTTTCTGCCATACTAATTTCCAATTTTCCCAGCCGCTTTTGTCAAACAGTGAATTCTTGTCCCAAAAGCTAGAGTCTTTGGTCAAACTCTAGATTACTAAAGTTATCAACTGTTTTGTCCTTTGAACCTAACCTATTCCATTGATCAACTAGTCTATTAGCCAATACCAAATGGTTTTGGTAACTGCTGAGTACCTTTTCATATGACTAGAAATAGTTTCAATTTCTTCATCTGAAAATTGTCTGTTCACATCCTTTGACTATTTATCAATTGGAGAATGGCTTGATTTCTTATAAATTAGAGTCAGTTCTCTATATATTTTGGAAATGAGGTCTTTGTCAGAACTTTTGACTGTAAAAATGTTTTCCCAGTTTATTGTTTCCCTTCTAATCTTGTCTGTGTTAATTTTGTTTGTACAAAAGCTTTTCAGTTTGATATAATCAAAATTATCTATTTTGTGATCAATAATGATCTCTAGTTCTTCTTTGGTCACAAATTCCTTTTCCTCCAATGTCTGAGAGGTAAACTATCCTATATTCTTCTAATTTATTTATAATCTCATTTTTTATGCCTAGATCATGAACCCATTTTGACCTTATCTTGGTGTACAGTGTTAAGCGTAGGTCAATGCCTAGTTTCTGCCATACTAATTTAATTTTCCTACCGCTTTGTCAAACAGTGAATTCTTGTCCCAAAAGCTAGAGTCTTTGGTCAAACTCTAGATTACTAAAGTTATCAACTGTTTTGTCCTTTGAACCTAACCTATTCCATTGATCAACTAGTCTATTAGCCAATACCAAATGGTTTTGGTAACTGCTGAGTACCTTTTCATATGACTAGAAATAGTTTCAATTTCTTCATCTGAAAATTGTCTGTTCACATCCTTTGACTATTTATCAATTGGAGAATGGCTTGATTTCTTATAAATTAGAGTCAGTTCTCTATATATTTTGGAAATGAGGTCTTTGTCAGAACTTTTGACTGTAAAAATGTTTTCCCAGTTTATTGTTTCCCTTCTAATCTTGTCTGTGTTAATTTTGTTTGTACAAAAGCTTTTCAGTTTGATATAATCAAAATTATCTATTTTGTGATCAATAATGATCTCTAGTTCTTCTTTGGTCACAAATTCCTTCTCCTCCAATGTCTGAGAGGTAAACTATCCTATATTCTTCTAATTTATTTATAATCTCATTTTTTTATGCCTAGATCATGA
This sequence comes from Sarcophilus harrisii, assembly GCF_902635505.1. Classification (NCBI taxonomy): domain Eukaryota; kingdom Metazoa; phylum Chordata; class Mammalia; order Dasyuromorphia; family Dasyuridae; genus Sarcophilus; species Sarcophilus harrisii. Next base: position 254,774,297 of record NC_045427.1, read on the forward strand.
ACCCATTTTGACCTTATCTTGGTGTACAGTGTTAAGCGTAGGTCAATGCCTAGTTTCTGCCATACTAATTTCCAATTTTCCCAGCCGCTTTTGTCAAACAGTGAATTCTTGTCCCAAAAGCTAGAGTCTTTGGTCAAACTCTAGATTACTAAAGTTATCAATTGTTTTGTCCTTTGAACCTAACCTATTCCATTGATCAACTAGTCTATTAGCCAATACCAAATGGTTTTGGTAACTGCTGTTTTATAATATAGTTTTAGATCTGATACAGCTAGGCCAACTTCATTTGATTTTTTTTTTCATTAGTTCCCTTGAAAGTCTTGAGCTTTTGTTCTTCCAGATGAATTTTGTTGTTATTTTTTTTTCTCGGTCATTAAAATAGTTTTTTGGGAGTCTGATTAGTATAGCGCTAAATAAATATATTAGTTTAGGTAGTATTGTCATTAAGATCTTTTTTAAAAGAAGATATTAAAAAGTTTATAAGAACCACTTTTATTGAACCCAGCAAGAACTGTTTAGGAAGGAGAGATTTTTGTCTCTCCTCTTATTTCTCAATTGTTAATGGTAGCCTCAGAGGCATAGTCACATTTTAATTTCTTAAAATTATTGTAATGACCTGACAGTTGCACTGACTGAATCTATGGAGCCATTTGGCAAGGCCTACTACATGGAGGACAAGGGAGTTCCTGGACCTTGAACTTTGGAACTCACCCTTGTAGAGAGAATAGGAGGAGTGCCTGGTTATCCTCATTATTGTTAAAAAAGATCAAGCATGTGCCCCTGGATCTGAGAGAATACAAGAGACCAAGCTATGAAATGTGGAACAAAAATGTGGATTTTAACTCCAAGTACTGCCACACATTATTGTGAAAACACTTTTGCCTTTCTTATGAAAGGCACAAATGAAACTTATGATTAGCTTCTCTTCTAGTAGTACTAAAAGTCTAACTGCATCTTTGAGTCAAAGGTGAGAATGACCAGAATATGAAGTGTATTCTCTGCAAGACCCCAGACTCAGTTTCCTTCTGAGGGAGAGTCCAAGTATTTGGAGTAGCAGTATAAGATTGGAACATTATATGGGTCTGAACTAAGGGTGGGACTCACCAGCAATAGCAAGAGAATCATATTGATTATTTATGAGCTACTATGAGTCCTTGTATTGTTTTTCCCCAAGGTGAAATAAAGGCTATTCTTTATGTGATATGTATTTTTTTAAGTGCTTACACAAGAACTAGAAATCCTTTTGTCCTCATCTGTAGAGATTTACTCTGGATGAGGTGAAATGGGCAAAGAGATACAATTTCTGGGACAATCCTATAGGATCAAACTTGATCTAAGCAACCCCAGATTGGCTGTTGGGGGCAGGAATATTTCTTAAATGCAGTTAATTGCTTATATTTAACTAAATCTACCTCCCAATAATAACTACAAAATAAACCTCACAACTAGGTTGTTGGAGAAAAAAGCATTAGTCTTTCACATTTTTGCTATACCCTTTCATAAGACTCAGTGTTGACATTCTATTATCACTATCAAATCAAAGCCTGAAGACTTTGCTATCTATTGAGCTGGAATTATTGTTTATTTTTCCATCTTGACCCATGGGAAATTGAATGATTTTTGTATAGTTTTTTTTTTTTTTTAATCACTTTTTGTATGTCTTTTGTTATCTTTAATGCTGAGAGAATTTGTATCTGCTGTGCTTTCATTTTAAGGATACAAAATTGAGTACAGAACAATTTATTGGACCATGTTATGCGCCTGCTTTGGTTTTTTGCATATTCAAAATATATTGGGGTGAACATAGCTACTTTCCAGGCAAATGATTTGTGGTTAACTTGGGGTTGACATTGACTTTGGGAAGAAGTGGATTAGGCAGCTGTTTGGATGAGTAGTCCAGAGCAGAGGTGAGAAGATGAGGAAGAGAGGTGATTAAGAAAGTGCACTTAGATTTAAAAGTCACAGTGACAAGGATGGGAGACAAGGACCAGGACTTGGAAAGCTTTAGCTCTGGGACTGTGTGCATTAGAGAAGAGGAAGTCAGATATAACTGTTGGTCAGGAGCAATTCGGGACATATACAACTTTATGCATGCAAGGAACAATTATATTTATGTTGCACCAGTCCTCATTTTGTATGTTACTATGATAGGAATGACAGTGAACACTTTAAGATGTGTGTAGCCATTTCTTATTTCCTTCTCCACAGAAAGCCAACAAGACAGGGCTAACTGAAGAGTATAAACATAATCTTTTCATTTTGCTGTGCATTTCCAGGTGGATTTTTTTTGGGGGGGAGGGAAGGGTTGTTTTTCTGTTTTTTGTTTTGTTTTTTAAATCAGAAACAAGTAACTGTGGGAAGGGACAGAGGTATTCAATAACTGGTTATCACCAAAAATGGGTAACTATTAGGACCATGGGATCAAGTGTATCTAAGAATTAAACCCTTTCTGGTCTGGATGAAAATGTCTGCTCAGTAAATTAATTACCCTTGGGGGAGGAGAAGAAGATGTATAGATATGCTGCTTCATGTCTGATCCCATTACTAAAAGAATAACCTACTGGCAGTGGAGGACTTTCAGGAAAACCCTCAACATTTCAAGGGATATGACTGTTGCTATACTGTCACTGCCCCCGGTTTTAGTCAGCAGAAGAAAGACATGGAACAGCTAACTGTCTGATGCACAATGAACTTAGCTGTTGCCGTGGAGACCAATGAAGGCAGCAATAGCCCCTCCATGGAAGCAACTTTAGAAAAAATTGGAGGATCAGTTATGGTCTAACATAAAAGTACACGTGCACATACAGAGCAACGGGGTAGCAATTGAGAGAAATCTCTTTGTCTCTTCTAGCTTCCCCTTTCTTGTCTGGTATGCACCATCACAAACTGAGCTCCAGATTTCACTCCAGCTAGTCTTCTCTTGGACCTTATTGGTTTTGATCCGACTTTTATTTCAGACACCACTTCTAGCCTCTGGCTCTTTAAACTTCATGACTTGTCTGTCTACTTCTTCATCTTAGCTCATTCCTGCTGCACAATTCTAACCTTTTTCTGAATCAGAATTCTCAGCAGCAATGCCTTTCTCATTGTCCTAGCTGGAGTCCTTGATAGACCCCAGATAACCAAGAGAGTATCTATTGGGCGTACAATTTTCTCTTTGCTTTTATGCAGGGAAGACATTTGGGAACATATGCCCTAGCTCTTCTCTTTCCCTTCCCTCTCTCCCATGTCCAACAAACTTCCTTTATCTTTGAAGCATGGACCATGCTTCATGTTATTATACATAACTCAATCTTCCTGGAGAACGAAAAAATATATCATACTGATAGCCCGAAGCCTAGAATCTTGAGATTGTTCTTGCCTCGAGTGCCAGTTTTATTGACAGGTGTACATCTCCCAGAAGATGATACAAAGATCAGGATGATCACCAGCTACTCTTCATCTTTATTTTAGACAAAAGGAAATAATCTCAGCTTGAAAACCATCTGAGATTAAAATGTAACATGTCAGCTTTCTATTGCTGTCAAGAGCTTGGGAAAGGGAAGTTTCTTGATTCTTCTGGCTTCCAGAGAGGACTTGCGAATTTTTGGGAGTGGTCCCGGAGGGAAAGAAAGAATCTGAGAACCAGCTGCCACATTGGGGAGTCAATGCCTTGAACATGTCCCTGTCTTAGTTTGTCTCCTCAGAGACTTCTAGGAATTTCCCTTTGGACAAGAACAGGGACTTTCCCTTAGGGTTGAGTTGAGCCAGTATGCTTTCAGAAGGAAAGCTCATTCAGACTTTAAAATATCTTGTCACATTTGTGTAACTTCTCTGATTTCTATTTGTTCTTGGTTTAAATAAATAGGTTTATTTGCTATTCATTATGTGTGATGATCTTTGTGTCACTAGCATTTTGTGGGAAGGGAGTCTTATATTTGAATATATAGCTAGGAATAGTGATCAGGAATATAGCTTGAATTTAAAGTCCTTCCCCTCAGATTAACAATGTTTAAGGAGATGAATGAATATCATTTTAATCCAGTACTTCCTCATGGAGGAAAACAATGCATCCAGCTTTATGGCTGTGATGATCCCTTCTTCCCCTTTTGGCCTGAATTAGTCTCCCTTATACAAGGTTAGGAAGAGGAAACTCTACATCTGTTCATTACTCCCTTTAAGCTATTTCTAAATAGTTCTTATGGACACACCAAACCTGCATGGGCAATACAGACATATATAACTTGGAATTTGCTCCTAAATACAGACTCTTACACGTAGAGTTGGTTTTTGTACAGATCTGGCTGGGGAATAGAAAACTTCCCTATGTACCTTCCCATGCAAAGATTCTATGTTATAAATGAAGAGGTCCGGGATCACCAAGTGGGCTTGGCAGAGAAAGAACTGATAAGATTACTCCCTGAGGCAAGCAGGGAAGGGCACTGAGGGAGATTAGCTCAACCTTACAGTCTCAGCTCCTCCCCTACCTTACTGCATCTAATCAGAAAGTCAAATTATGTGAAACTCCTAAGGTTAAATTTCCCCTATAAATCTGTCCATGGTTCATGACATCTTTTCTGAATCCTTTTGGTTTAACCCACCATTCTGCCTCATAGTGTTTTTCTTCCATGCCTCATAGTGTTTTTCCTTTCATCCCCCTCCACCATGGCTCAAAGTGTCTTTCTCCTTCTTATAGTTAAATAAATCTTTTACAATGTCAAATTCTCTATGGATGTAGCTTGCTAGTTAAGAATATACTCCCACCTCCTAGTTAATTGTGAGTTCTATTAGGGAATTTGTTCTTTCTATCGTTAATTGTGAATATGCTCTCCCAAATCTATTTCACATTTGTCATTCCTGATGTCTATTATATTTCTTCATTTTGTCTGTAACCTTTTATAAATAAACCTACCTTTTGCTAAAGATAATGGCCATTGTGAGCGCTTCACATGATTGAGCCCCAACACTTGGTGCCAATTGATTGCCTAAATCTCATCATTTGGTGCTGAACCTCAAACATATAATGATATAGGGATTTCTGTGGCATTTTTCTGTGCTAATTACTAACATAAGTATCCATATCATACCTATCTAATGACTAATGTCATTTAGTGTTGTCACAGAGCAGAAGTGAATTATATTGCTTCTTTTTTAAATGAATATACAAATGCTACACAGCAGTGAAAAGATGGAGACCATGGCTGGGTGTATATAATTTCTCCCCTCTGTTGGAAAGAAATGAACAGCTTATGTGGGAAGGGGGCATTGGTTTAAAGAAATTTCAAGCTAGGCTGGCCATATGGTCCATGTGAGCTTTTTATTTCTTGGTCTTTTTATTTCTATTCCCCAGAAGAGAAATGGGTGTTTGCAACATTAGAAAAACAAAAAATACCATATAATGGATCTTGAGTATAAAACACTGAGCTACAGTCAGAAGCAATTAGTCACATGTAGGTGTAAAGCCATGGAACAACAGTCTGCTTGGTAAATAGCTTTACACATTGTAAAGCATTCATTTAAAAAATGCAAATATGGAGAAATCAATACAAGAAATACCTAATGAATCATTATTTATCTTGTCGTATTTGGCATTGTCCTGCCATCTATTTCTAGTTAGGAATCAATCTCATTTACTATCTGATAGTTTTGGAAGAAAAGAAGATAAACTCTCTAGCCTGATGATAATTTCAAGTGAGGATGAACCTTTGGCTCAGGCCCCTTAATCTCTAAAATCCCTTAAGAGCCCCTACTTGGAAATTGGTTGCAGGCAATATCAATTACATCTATTTAAGTGGACAAATTTAATTACTACAGAACAGCAATTGATTTTTTAATTACAACTGATTGCTCTGTGGGTATCTTGGTGTGCAGATTGGTACATTTTGACTCTCTAATGTAATCAATTTATTAATTAGTCAAAAGATTGGCAGGAAAGGTAGAGAGATTTATTTTCTTTTTTTCTCTTCCCCTGGGTATGTTGAAGGCTATAAACCCTGGCAGCCTAAGATATCCATAATGAAAGCACAAAGTAGATTGTGTATAGGTCCTTTGGTGTTTTTTGTTTATTTGTTTTGTTTTTGTTTTCTCAATTTTTTTTTTGACAATTTCTTATACTGAGGCAATACTTTATGCTTCCTAATTAACAAGGCAGTCTTTGCTATGTCACCTATTTCTGTGCCTTAGGCATTAACCCTTTCATCTACTCAAAGCTATAGTGATAACTAACAGCAAATCAGGCCTTAGTGAATAATGACATTTGGAAAGAGACATGGATTGAAATGCAGACACCAGGATTCTTGTTTTCAGCTTTACCACTAATTGAGTGGGATAAATTCTATTTGAATTTCTTTCTAAGTAAAATGAAGATTATAAATGCATAGATTCAAAGCTGGAGACCTTAGAAAAAATATAACTGGGGCTGCTAGATGGCGCAGTAGATAAGAGACCAGCCCTGAAGTCAGGAGGACCTAAATTCAAATTTGACTTCAGACACTTAACACTTCCTGGCTGCGTGACTCTGGGCAAGTCACTTAACCCCAATTGCTCAGAAAAAAAAAAAAAAAGAAAAAAATATATAACCATATTATATATGTGCATATATATATATATTATATAAAGTATACTTTAATAATCAGCTTCTCTATAAATATTTAATAAGTGCCCACTATATACTAGACCCTTTGCTAAGAGATACAAAGACATGAATAAAACAGTCCCCCTCCTTGGAGAAGCATACATTATACAAAGAGAATCAATATGTACACACATTAGCAGATAAAAAATATGTACAAGATAATCTGGGGTGGAGGGGATTGACAGCTAGGTTTGGGAATGAGGAATTAGAAAAGGCCTTAAATAGTGGAGCTGGACTTTGAGGAAAGCTGAGGATTCCATGAGGCAGAAATGAGAGAAGAATACATAGATTGCTTTTAAATAGCATATATAAAAGTTCTTTACATAAATATATCCACATTTTGGACATATCTACATGTATAGCAGTGGTGGGATGGAAGGGACTGTGTTGTTCAGGTGAGCAAGGCAAGTTCCCATCTTCATGCATGGAGAAGGGGTCATTTCTTCCCATTTCTCCTCACTAGCAAGATTTTTTCTTAACTACTCCCTCCTTTCTGGAAGAGGTTTCTCTTTCATACTGTCCCCTGGAAGCAATGAGGTGACCCAGCAGTGGGTTAGCTCCTAATTCCATCCTGCTTTTCAGTCTCTCTCTCAACAGAAAAATCTCATTCTAAATTTCATTCTTGATTCTGGGGAAGTCATAAAAATGATTCAGAAGTTGTTTTTTGTTTGCTTCAGGCCCCCAACCAAAATTTTCTCACTCTGGCAAATACAGCAGTGTTAAATCTTTCTTGAAATTTCTTTGAATAAAAGTCCTAGGCTATTTATTAAGTCTAGTCACATCAGTCCAGGGTCAGGGTAAAGGTAAAGAATTCTAACTCTCCCAGGTTACCTGGACCAGTCACTTAACTGGATTAACTCTGCATTTCATTTTCCCTATATAGACAACCCATATACTCAAAAGGATAAATGTACATTTAAAAAAATTATGGAGACTTTACACAAGACAAGCACTCATAAGGTGGTCAGAAAAAGTGATACAAGGACACTATCAAGGTGTATTGAGAACTTTAGAATCGATTGTTTGACATGGGAGATATTGGCAGGAGCACCCGGCATGGCGTGCCCTCTTCAGAGAAGATGCTGTGCAGAACTGAATTAGCTCAGAAGAAATGTGAGATTGTAATGCCAGAGAAACTGAGGCAGGAGAGAGATTAGAGAGTTTTTTAATATTTTATTAATTGGAGAGTATAATTGACTGGACAGGACTCTCGTCTCAAATTATCCAGTCAGACAGAGATAAAGATATACTGGGACCAAGGGATCCATGTTGGTCCCAGGGCTGGAGAAGACTGTCATCTCAAAGAATCCAGCATCTAGTAGCCTGCATCTAGCCTCCAGCCTCTGCCTCCAGCAATGAATGGCAGAACTCCTACTTCTTAAATACCTTTTCTCTACACAAAGGAAAGGGTAAGAAGCACCGGAAAACTTCTGTCAGGATGGGGGAGGCCATCAATCCTTAAAACCCAGAGACTGGATGTCTGAATACACAGAGGTAATGATGTCAGTGAGGTATCTTGGAATATTTTAGAGGGATATTGTAAATTCTTAAGGACAGAAAAGAGTCAAGAAGTCTACTCTCTTGTTTATCTTGCTAACAATTTATAACCTTAGAGTAAATAGTCCTCAGTCTTAATGGACCAGAGGGGGTGTTTTACAGCTTAGGGGATTGAGACAGAACAGTTAAAGAAACTGAGACAAGGGAAACTAGTGCAGGGAAACTGAGTCAGGATAGTTAAAGAGAAGTGGCATAACAAGATGTGGAAAATTAGAGAAGCCCCCAAATGTTCATATGAGCTATCTGTGTCCTATCTGTAGCATTCTGAGCTCTTATTGGTCTGATCCACCGCAGATACACTCTAACATAGCGATGTCATTTTGATCCTCTTCTTGTACGAAAGACAACAACCAATAAATCATTTTTTTTTAAAATGGGGGCAGCTAAGTGGTGCAGTGGATAAAGCACCAGCCCTGAAGTCAGGACGACCTGAGTTCAAATCTAATTTCAAATCTGATTTCAGACACTTAACACTTCTTGGCTGTGTAACCCTGGGCAAGTCACTTAACCCCAATTGCCTCAGCAAAAAGCAAAAACAACAAAAAAGAAACAGGAAAATTTTTTTGATAAGTCACTTAATTTGATTAAGTCTCAGTTACCACATTTATAAAATGAAAGGGTAGAATTAGAATTGGGTTATCATACTCAGCCCATCCTAAATCAGACTGAAATGCAATTGGGGAATTTTTAACAAAATAATTAAAAAATATAACATAGTTAATGTTGATTTTCAGTTTTTAAAGTCAATATACAGAACACAGGGATTTGTTTCCATTTGAATTCAACACCAGTGGATTATAAGTCTCTTCAGCTCTAAATCTATCTTCTTATTTTATATGATATTAAACACTTGGATTAATTTCCACCCCTTAAAAAAAATAACACCCAGACAAAACAGTTGAATGTTGTAGATGAATACTACCAAGAATAGAATTATATTTGACTTGTTATATTTGACCACGTTAGACATTATTCTATAGATACATCCTTAACAAAGTGCACTGCCCTCAAAGAATATCTCTTGAATCATTATCTGTCACTTTCACCTCAACCCTTCAAGTTTTTAGTTCTCTCTCACTTGAAAAAAAAAATTTTTTTACTTTGTATATACTTTATGTTTAATGACATGTATACTGTATCTCCCCAGAAGAATACAAGCTTCTTAATAGATGTTTGTATTCCTAATGTCTAGTACAGTGCCTGTCACTTAATGATGTGGAAATGAATTGAATTGAATTGAATTGAATTCTGGAGTGGAGCAAAAGGAATCATTCCTAGAGAATGAAAGGAAACTCTTGAGGCAGTAAGTACCTTCTCATTTTTGATTAGGCTTAAATCTAGACATTGGGGGAAAAAAAAGGCAAGATACCAGAATAACAAAAATTCTGCACTTGGCATTATACTGATTTTTACATCCTTTCTGTCTTACCTCAGCATCATGTTTAGGAACAATTTTTAAATGTTGCCATAACATTTTCTCAAAGGCTGTATTGTAGTTTAATATTATATTTGGCAACCAATCTGAAAAGACTGTGTGTAATCCTACTAGTTCTTTTTATTTGCATATCATTGTTAACCACTTTCGTGTAGTACTTATCCAATGTGTCAGATTGTTACAATCTACTTAATGACTTAATGGATGAGATACATTGTTCTTAAATTCAATTAGACCCTTTGCACCTCTGGAGTTAAGGTCGTGACAGCATTTCCATTATATAAATGCCTGATTTTAGCAGTTTATAACTGAGCTATAAAAATTGGCTTCCGAATCAAATCTTAGCAACAAAGGTCACTGCCCAAGGGAGACATATTTTTTTAATGACATCTTTTGGAATATATAGTTTTATGTACATCCGCTGGCTATTTTTTTTTTTCTTTTAAGAAGAAAATTTCATTAAGGATTTAATAGGGCAGAAGGGAAAACCTTTCTACTTGTCCCTTACCTTTACAAGATTGGACCCTTTTTTTATTTGATGAATGATAGACACAACTTAGGGGTTCTCAGTTCTATTAAACAATGGAGTAGCTAAAGACAATTTAACAAAAAAAAAAAAAAATGCTAAGATGTGCTTAATTTGTCTGAAGAGGGAAAGATATAGGCTACAGCAATAAAAACAGTTTTCTTTCTAATTGTCAACAAACTTTTAAAGAGCCTTTTTAAAGGTTCTTTTTTACTTTAAAATCCAGCATTTCTCAGGACTATATACCAGGATTTCTTAGAATCATAGCGATAGATTTAGCAGGGAGTTCAGAGGCTATCTATTACAATCTCCCATTTTATAGAGGAGGAAACAGGTGCTGATGAAGGGAATGATTTGCCCAAATGACTTGTGTGACTACGTACAGGTGACAAATGGCAGAGCAAAGATTTGAACTGATGCCCAGTCCAGGACATTTTCCATTGTAACACAAGAAAGAGCCTCTAAGAGCTCTGTGTAAGCTTTGCAGTGACTTTCATTAGCATAGTCATACCAGAAGGCACAATTCATAGGATACTTTTTGATAAAGACTTTCAACACACCCGTGGAGTATCTTTCATTTTCAAGATCATAGACAAATTTTCTTTTTACACAGTCAAAACAACTTATTGAATCATTCCTTTTGATCTAATCACAAAACAATTAGTTCAATTTTTACTTAACCAAAGACTAGTTTCAACAAAAATTAGTGGAGAAAAAAACCCTCAAGAATTTAAAAGATGAAGCTTATAAACTTGAAGGGTGAAGCATGAAGCTCTGCCTTCTTCCCTCGGCACTTGTAAGTGAACAACTCATTCAAGACCTGCCATAACCTCCGTGTTTCTGCTGGATAGTTCTGTGTGGTACTCCATGTACTCTGTGCAGGCTTAGCTTCTCTGGACTCTCTGGAAGCTATTCACATGTGGATTTTATGGGCACGTGGACAGATGAACTGGTCAAACAACAGTGATAGAATACTTTTCATAATGACAAAAACAACTGTCAGAATCAAGCAAATCTTTGCCTGAGGGGAAAAAAGAAATCATTGTTCTATGTTATGTGAACACTGATTTCACATTACTTCTGTTAAAATAGAAATTCTAAGGAGCCAAAGTTCCAAGAACAATCCATTTATTAGTAAGGCTAGCAATTACCAACGAATGGGGTCAGTGGCCTCTCTCTATGTATGACCAAAGACCTTGAGTGAGGGCTGACAGTGTCTTTTATAATAATTAGCAAGATGACAGAGCAGCAAAGGTGTGTCTTCTTCTGATTGGTTCTTGATGACATAGTTAGAAATAAGATTACATCATTTGGACCTCCTCTTCTGAAATCTCCCCTCCTTAACCACAGCCAAGTGTGATTTGAGTCACAAGGCAATGACAGGATTACTCTGCAAAGTGATGGGAGTTGCTACAGTATTTTAAATTATGAGATTTGAGACTTTAGGTTAATCAAGTTTCTCTAGAAAATGGGTAATGAGTGGGGTTACAAAATGGAAATAATTACAGATAAAAGATTAGCTTTTAGGCAAATTCTTCCAGAATGTGGATGGTGGTGAAGTTCTCAAGATGAAGGAACCCAAATTTTGTCGTTCCATTGTTTCACTCATGTCTGACTCTTCATATGACACCATTGGGGATAATAGAGTGGTTTGCCATTTCCTTCTCCAGCTCATTTTATAACTGAGTCAAACTGAGGATTAAGTGACTTGCCAGTGTTACATATAAGCTAGTAAGAATCAGAGGCCAGCTGTGAACTTAGGTTTTCCTGACTCCAGGCCTGGCACTCTCTCCACTTCACCTTGAGGAACCCCAGAGGGAATATTAAATTCAGTTTAAGTCTTAGCAAGATAGAAAGAAAATCAATTTTCAATTTTATACTTCCCTTTTTGTATTTTATTTTCTAGTCAAACTAGGTTACTTGATCTTTCCTATATGCAACAATCCATTTCCTGTCTCCATCTCTTTCTCCAGGCCATCTTCTGTGCCCAGAAGGGACCCATTCTTAACTTGCACTTCTCAGAATGCCTAGTTGCCTTCAAGATCCAGTCTTTTCTGATTACTCTATTTCCTCATCCCCAAATTATATTGCATCTGAGATATAAATATATATGTAGATATGTTTATATATGTACATGTGTATACATATATCATATTAAAATGCATTTAGAAGGATGGATAAAGATCCTGCCTTAAAATTGAATTCCCCCCTCTGACATATGTTGAAGATCCTGCTCCAATCAACTCTCTACCACTACAGGTTACAGAAGAAGTGACATTTGCAGCAATAAAGAGGGTCCTTTCATTGGCAGTTGCTGATCCCAGTGAAATCACAGATTGAGTCCCTGTTTCACTGTGCTATGATTTAGGAAAAAATTCTGGAAATGGAAAGTCCTAGAGAGATCATTTGGCTCAGCCCTGGAATTTCTGGCTCTTCAATGACTAAATCATTTAGCACATATCATTCTTTTCTTGTATCATCCTCCTCAGTAAACTCCAGTGACTCCCTATTACCTCTAGGATCAGGTACAAACTTCTTTTAAAAAGTTTCATTTAAAGCTTTTCACAACTCGGTTTCAGCATACTATCCAGACTTATTATATTACACTCCCCTTCAAATACTTTTCTTCCCTTTCATACTAACCTTCTTGCTGTTTCTCACATAAATTATTCCATCTCCTGATTCTATCTATTCTTTGTGCAGGCAGTCCTCATGCCCAAATGTGATCTTCTGTTTGTCTCTGTGTCTCTCTCTGCCAAATATTTTAATATTTATTTATACTTATATATTTATTACACATGAACTCCTTGAGGAAAGGAACTATTTAATTTTTCTTCTTATGTCATTAGTCCCTATCACAATGACTGACAAATAGTCGGGGCTTAATAAATGTTGATTGATTAGGTGTAGAAATTTAGAAGCTGAGATTCCTCATAGTTCCCATGGTGAAACATTCCAATAACCTGTCCATTAATAAACTGACAATCAAGAAGTTCTTCCTATGGACAATAAAGATTTCTCATACTTTAATTCTTGGTGCAATATTGGTAGAATATATAGGATGTCTCAAAAGTCTTATTGCAGTTTTAAATGATTTTTTTTTTCCTAAGCCAATTGGGGTTGAGTGACTTGCTCAGGGTCACACAGCCAGGGAGTGTTAAGTGTCTGAGGTCAAATTTGAACTCAGGTCCTTCTGACTTCAAGACTGGTGCTCTAACCACTGTGCCACCTACCTGCCCAGTTTTAAATGATTAAAACTGAAACTGAACTAAGATTTTTGAGATACCTTGATTCTTTTTTTTTTTAATTTTAATAGCTTTTTATTTACAATTTTACAGCATTGACAATTACCAAACCTTTTGTTCTAATTTTTCCCCTCTGTCCCCCCACCCCCTCCCCTAGATGGCAGGATGACCAATACACGTTAAATATATTAAAGTATAAATTAAATACAAAATAAGTATACATGTCCAAACCATTATTTTGCTGTACAAAAAGAATTGGACTCTAAAATATTGCACAATTAGCATGTGAAGGAAATCAAAATTGCAGGCAGACAAAAATAGAGGGATTGGGAATTCTATGTAATGGTTCTTAGTCATCTCCCAGAGTTCTTTCGCTGGGTGTAGCTGGTTAAGTTCATTACTGCTCCATTCGAACTGATTTGGTTCATCTCATTGTTGAAGAGGGCCAGGTCCATCAGAATTGATCATCATATAGTATTGTTGTTGAAGTATATAATGATCTCCTGGTCAGGAGCTCATTTCACTCAGCATCAGTTCGTGTAAGTCTCTCCAGGCCTTTCTGAAATCATCCTGTTGGTCATTTAATTTTTTTTTTGGAGAGGCACTTGATATCTTGATTCTTTAAGCTCTGTGTCTCATCAAACTGTCTTAAAATTTGATTATTGCTATATCCTTAGGTCTTTCTTTAGTTTTCATCATTGAGAGTGATGAGTTGTCATAAAAAGAGTCCTGGCTTTATGAAGAAAGAAATAGGTATAAATCATATCCTTAACAAACTTATTGGCTATATTACTTTTTTTTAATCACATAAGATCTCTGAGCCTCAGTTTCCTCATCTGAAAAATGGAAATAACAATACCTGTAGAACTCAAATCCCAGGGTTGCTTTGGGGATCAAAATGAGGTATCTATTACCTTCATACTATATGTACTTTATTTAATATGTGAAACTCACTGAACAAGTTATGGCATATGAATGTTATAGAATACTATTGTACAATGATGAAGGTGATGGCTGCAGAAAAACCTGAGAATTTATATGAACTGATGTAAAGTGAAGTAAGCAGAACAGAACAATTTACACAGCAACAGAAGCATTATGAAGATAATCAACTGTGAAAGACAGTAGTAACTTTGAACAATACAATGATCTACCACAAGTTCAAAGATCTCATGATATAAAAATACCATCCATTTTTATCTATAGAGCTGATGAATTCAAAGTATAGATTGAAGTATACTTGTTCCCCCTTTCTTTATTTTTCTCCCCTTTTTTTCCCTCAGTACATGGCCAATGCAAAAATATGTTTTACATGACTTCATATGTCAGAATGGACATCATGTCTCTTGCCTTTTCAATAGGTGAAGCTAAAATAAAAATAATCTTAAAATATATATGTACAACTCAAAGTTGATTAAGATGCCTTATATTTATTTAGCTTTCAAAGTGCTTCCATATATCATTATTTTACTTCATCATTACAGTGATAATGTTAATCCCATTTTACAGATAAGAAGAGACACAACAAAGATCAATGACTTTGCCCTATATCGCATAGCTATCAAATGAACCATTATTAGAAACCAGGTTTACTGACTCCTCAACCACTGCTATTTTCACTATTTTACATTGCTTAACTTAAATACAGTTACTCCATAAATAATATATTTACTCATTCTGATATTTTATTTGCTATTTTACCTACTAAGCTTAACATGTAGACAAGTTGGTTACAGGCAGCCATCTTTCCTCCTTTCTATTATATATTTATATATTTAAGAAATTTTGTTACATGTAATGGCCTTGACCCACCTGATACAAGCCTCTTCTCTGCTCTTTTTTTAACTTTTGTCACTTGGATGCCTTTTGTCATTTTCTCCTTCATCTCATATAATAAAGTAGCCACATTCCTCATCTGGCCTAAGCGCTCTACTTGTTCAAGTGATTTCATTCCATCCTGTGTCCCCAAGAGATGGACCTTTCTGTCATCCCCAGTCTTTCACTTAATTTTCAACCACTCCCTGTCTGCAGGCTCATTTCCTACTGCTTATAAACATGCCCATGTCTTTTCCATTCTGAAAAACTCTCATTGATCCTGCCATCTTCCTATACTTTTTTTGCCTTCTGTAGCTAAACTCTTTGAAAAGACCTTCTATGATGGGGTGTCTCCACTTTCTCTCCTCTTGCTTTCTTCTTAACCCCTTATGATCTGGTTTCTGACCTTGTCATTTCCACCAAAACTGCTCTCTCCAAAGTTATCAGTGATATTTTGGTCAGCAAATCCAATGGCCTTTCCTCAATTCTTAACCTTCTTGGATTCCATGCATCTTTTGACACTGTTGATTTCTCTCTGCTCTTTGCTTCTTTCCTTTTTCTAGGTTTTTGGGACACTACTCTCTCCTCATTCTCCTTCAACCTATCTGACCACTCCTCTGTCTTTTTTGCTGGATCCTCTTCCAGATCATGTCCTATAACCATAGGTGTCCCTTAGGATTCTGCCCTGCATTCTCTTCTGTTTTCTCTCTATACCACTTCACTTGCTGATCTCATCAGCCTCCATGGATTTAATTTGTTTCTATATTGATGATTCTCCAGTCTATGCCCCAAACTCTCTACTGACTTCGAATCTCACATCTTCAAATACCTTTCAGACATCTCAAACTGGATGTTCAGTAGAAATCTTAAACTCAATTTGCTGAGATGGAATTCATTATATTTCCCCCAAACCCTCTCCCCCTCCTACCTTCCACAATTCTGAAGAGGGCAATATCATCTTTCCTGGATACCAGTTTTCCAGGCTCGTAACCTTGAAGTCTTTCTGGATTCCTCACTATCTCTCAGCTCCCATTTCCAATCTATTGCCAAAGCTTGCCATTTTCTCCTTTGAAACATCTTCTCTCCTAACACTTACGCTCATGATTCTAATCACTACATACCTGAATTATTATAATAGCCTGTGTGGCACATATGCCTGCCTTAAGTCTCTCCCTACTCTAATTTATCTTCCATTCAACCAAAGTGATTTTCCTAAAAAGCAGGTCTGAATATATCACCCTTTTCCCACACCACACGCCTCAGTAAATTCCAGTGGCTGCCCTGCCTTCAGACAATATTTGACATTTCAAAGTCCTTCATAATCAAGCCCCATTCTATCTTTTTAGGCTTTTTACCTCTTAATCCCTATGTATATTTTCCATTCCTGTGACACTGGCCCATGAACAAGACACTCCATCTCTCCACATTAAGCATTTCTTTGACTATCCCTCATGCCTTGAATGTCCTTTTCCTCAACTTTGCCTACTGAACTCCCTGGTTTAGACAATTATGCTTTTTTTGTTTTTTGTTTTTTTTTGTTTCTATATTTGTATGCCTTTCTTGAATTTCTATTGTCTGAAAAAATCTGTTCACACATCTGGTTTTCCTTGTAGGAATGCTTCAAAATGTCTTTCTTATATGGAATGCTTATCTTTTTCATTGATGATTAAGCTCAATTTGGCAAGGCAAGTTGCCTTAGATTATATCTTTAGCTCCTTTGTTCTTCAAGGTATACATTATTCTATCTTCTTCAATTTCTTATAGGTGCAGAATAGTTTTATGTTATTCAAATTTCCTTTATCTTATATTTGAAAATCTTTCTCTGACTACTTGCAGAATTTGTTGTTTGCCTTTGACATGGTTAAATTTAGCCACCATATGTCTCGGAATTTACAACATAGGGGGTTTTTCCTGGATAGGTTTTAGATTCTTTTGAATGTGATATTGTTTTCTGTGTGCATAAATTCTGGGTAGTTTTCTTGTATGATTTCTTTAATTACAGTATTCAGGGTTGTTGTTGTTTTTTTTTTTTTTTTTGACTTGTATACCTCTGAGAAACCTATAATTTTCAAATTGTTTTTATATAGGGGCAGCTAGGTGATGCAATGGATAGAGCACCAGCCCTGAAGTCAGGAGGACCTGAGTTCAAATCTGGCCTCAGATACTTAGCACTCCCTAGTTGTGTGACCCTGTGCAAGTCACTTAACCCCAATTGCCTCAGCAAAAAAAAAAAAAAAGTCTTTATATAACTTGTTTTCAAA
Source organism: Sarcophilus harrisii (assembly GCF_902635505.1). Taxonomy (NCBI): domain Eukaryota; kingdom Metazoa; phylum Chordata; class Mammalia; order Dasyuromorphia; family Dasyuridae; genus Sarcophilus; species Sarcophilus harrisii. Next base: position 254,791,749 of record NC_045427.1, read on the forward strand.
ATCAATATGTTTTGCTTAGATAGAGATCATGTTTTCTTTCAGCATTATTGTTTTTTGCTTCTCTTCTTCCAGATTGCTCTTCATTCCCAATTATTCTCTTTTATTTATATGATGAGATGTAACACCAAGGATTCAAGTTTTTCTATTTTGCCTAATATGACTACTACCTATGTTATAAATTCTGCTTTCTTAGTTATTAGTTGTCTTGAACCATTCAGGAATACTCTGTTATGGTTCATGCTCCTTTGGGAATCAACAAAGTCTCTCTGCTTCATCATTTATTGTTTTATTTTCCTTTGTCTTCAAATATTTATTGAGTTGTATGTTTTCATTTAGATCCTCTGGAGACTACCTTCTATTCTGTTATTAATATCTTCCCTATTGGTTTATCATCTTGTTCTCAAAGTTCTTAACTGAATTTCTTGGTAATTTGGCCATTTCAATCTTTCCCCATTATATCTCTTATATTCCTCAACTTATATTCCCATACTGGGAAATTAACTTTTTTTTTTTTTTTTTGGTATCAATTTTTATCCCAACTGATTTATGGAGGGACAGAACTATTCTCAGCTGGATGCTGGTCCCTTTTTCTTAAGAGACCTAATGACCTTTCTTCCCCTGCCTCTAAGTGTCTTGCCCCAGTTTCCTCTGTTTCATTTCATTTTTTTGGCGAGGCAGTTGATGTTAAATGACTTGCCTAGGGTCACTGTTAGTAAGTATTAAGTGTCTGAGACCAGATTTGAACTCAGATCTTCCTGACTTCACGGCTGGTACTCTGGTCATAACCTGCCTCTGTTTCTTGATGACCTAGCTCAGCACTCCTGCAGTAATCCTGAGCAGAGTAAGCTTTTTACTTTCCTGTAACTCCACCTCTACCAAACAAGGGATGAGCCGAGTTGATTTTCCCCCCCTCTGAGTGGCAGAGTGACAGCAATAGTTGGGGATTGAGTGTGGAAGGGGTTCATTGGCACAGATTGCTATGGCAGCAAGGGAATGGCTGTATTGACAGCAGAGCATAAATCTATGGATTGTTTTTACTGCTCTGCCAGAGCAATGTGGGGAGAGGGTGCTAAATTAGAGATTAGGAATTAATCTTCTCAGCTGTCGCTTCATTAGGTTGTTGTCTCATTCCAGTTCTTGGTGTGTTAAACTGTGGCAACAGCTTCAATTGCTTTACCTCTTACACATAATTCTTATTTTGGAGTGGTTTGAGGGATCATGAGAGTCAGAGAAAATGTCTAGTCCTCTGTCTTAATAGTTATGTGATCTAGAAGTATCTCCATGACAAAGGGGACAAGAGTAATTGTGAATCAATTTTAATTTACATTATTGGAAGGAATGTGTACAATAATGTATCATGCATTCAATTATAGTATTTTAGTATTTATTGAATTATTACATTCAATTGAAAGATGTTTACCAGAGAAGAACAAGATAGGTGTGATTGAGAATTCTCCATAATAACCATATTATTCCATTCTGATGAAAAACTGATTAAAGAAGTTAAGAGGAATAATAAATATATATTTCATGCCATTTCTCTGGTCTAAAAGGGCTCCAACTTAGTTGAATTCAAGACGTCTCAGATTTTAAAAATAATTTGTGAATAAATCTTACATATATTGATTTCTCAGAAGCAATCAATATCAAGTATATAATGGAGATTACAATGTTCAGCTATCCATGTTGAATCAATAGCTAAAAGACCTAGACATAGGGTGATATGACAGCTTCAAAACTCTTTGCTGAAGACCTAGAAACATCCCTTAGTCTAATCAATTGGGAGTGGAATCAGCATGGATAAAAAGCTAATTTATTGTTTTCTTATTTTATCTGCCATAGATATAGCAGGGAAAGTATAATATAGTATTGAAAGAAGAATTATATACAATTGAACAAAACTTATTTATCAAAACTGAAATCAGCATGCAATGAGCTTATAATGAACAAGTCAAAAATTCATGGCAGAAATTACAAAATTCAGTAGCTGTGTTTTTCCTGAGTAGCAAATCAACATGACCAATATCTTTGCTAGAAATTGCAGTGGAAGATGAGAAGCAGCAGGGGACAGTTTCTGGAGTATAAAGACAACATGAAAATAGAAAATGATCTCTTTAAACCAACACTCATACCAGCTGTGATCCATGGTGCTAAGTGCTGGTCTATTAGCTCAAAGAAAATGGCTAGTTTTTATTCTTAGGCAAAGAGGAATGCACGAGTAGATGTGCAAAATCTTGCTTTGCAAACACATGTCAAACACAGAAGTTGGTCAACATATGACTACAACAAGTGTTATCCAAGCTGCTTATAGTGCTTGTGATACCAAACACAGATGGGATGGATATGTGATCCATCAGCAAGACGAGGTGGTATGTGTGTGTGTGTGTGTGTGTGTGTGTGTGTGCAGCCCAGATTCCCACTGACCAAAAGCGCTGGTCTGGCAGACAAATATCCATGGTTCTGTTCAATGACAAACCTGAAAATGGTCCAGACCAGCAAAAATCAGGTAATCCAGTGAATGAAAATACAAGTGACATATGGTATAGTGCAAAGCACAGTGGACAGAAAGTTGGAAAACAAAGTTCTAGTGTCACTTCAGAATCCCTTTATAAAAAAAAATTATAGCACTGAAAGCTGTAGGACTTATTCCCCCCCCCCTTTTTTTTTCTTTGCTAGGTGTTTGTTTTCAAAATTAAAGTGCTTTTGATTCAGAAAAACATGATCTCTCCTAAACAAGAGTACAAAGTAATATGTTGGGTGCTATGTACAACTGAATCTTGCTTTCTTTCTATAATAGATGTGTTCCTGAATACATTGGGAATTAGATTTTTATGCAATAGAGAATTAGGATATTCACTGGGAAGAAAGCTGGCATAAAAAAAATCTTTCCTTCAAAGGAGAATCTTTTTTAAAGAAGATAATTTCCTCTGAATGCATTTTTTTAAACTTCAGATTTTGGTAAATCCTTCCTCTCCTTCCCATAAAATAAGGTGCAACTTTATTTTTGAGATGCTTAATAACAGAATATATGACATAAGCCTTTAGATGTCATGCAATTTTATTTCTTACTACTAGACAGGCCTAAACTCAAATTATCCTATGCATGAGATTTCCACAATCTATTTTGGCCACCTATTTCACAAGTTTATACCCTTGACTGAGAGAAACTCATTCCTTCTCTGAAACCACATCTACAATCTTAATTATTTTGGTCTTATTTTTACCTTAGTTGAAACTTAGATTATTTGCCTAATGCACCACCTGTCTTTGAACTTGATAGCAATTGTGGGCTCATTAAATCAGCAATCCCAATTCTTTTGGCTTTTTCTTGTGGAGACTATTATGTAATTATTGAATAATTTTTCTCCTCTTAACTTTTAAAAATATCCAAACTCCATTGTAGCTGGAAGCTGAACACTGACTGAAAGGTTTAATCAGATCTGTACCATATGAAAGGATTGGTTTCAATGCTCACATTCATATAATCAATCAGTCAGCAAGCATTTATTAAACAAACACCCACTTAGTGTCAGGCACTGTACGGAGTATAGGAGATACAAATTAAAAACAACAACAACAACAACAAAAAGTTCCTTCCCTCAAGAAGCTCATGTTCTAGCAGGGAAAGACCACACATAAAAGAGAGAAGAAAAGTAGGGCTGCAGAGAAATAGGGAGGATGGCAATCACTCAGGGGCATGGTGACAAAGCGCAGAGAGGCAAGGGAAGAATCTTTTGTTTTGTGCATAATTTGGATTTAAGGGAGGCAGAGCTGCACAAAGTCATGATCCTCACTCTCTCTTCTAGAGCCACCATTACCCTGTTACAGGACAGAGCCAAGATGACTGGTGATGGCGTGGGATACAGTGGGTAACCTTGGCATCTGCAGGGTCTGACCAAGCTCTAGCACTCCATAGCACCTGCTGCACCTGCCTTCGTGGCAATCGGAACAAACTGTTCTCATCCGTCCGTTCTAGCAGGGGAAGTCTTTATATGTATGGGGTAGACACCCTCCTAGGGACTGAAACTTTTTGGTTACCTTCAATCTGGTTTAGTCCCGTCTGGTGTGGCCATTGTGCATGTTCCAGTTTCTTGGAGCCACGGGTGAGAGTTAGGTAGATACCAAAGGTGGAAAATAGCCTTGTAAAAGGCTCTGCAGCCAGGATGGGGATAGAAAGACAAGGTATGTTCTAGACATCACTGTTATGGGGATTTTCCATGTGGTTCCATCCTAGTATATTTCTTAATACATCAGATTTAAAGCCAAAATGCATTTAATGAATCCATCTACTTCAACTCACTATTTTTATAGATGAAAAATTGATTAAGAGGGGCTACTGTTTTAGGTCCTAAAGCTTGTAAAGAATGGGATTTTAAATCCAGATCATCTGACTTCATATACAGTGTTCTTTCCACTGAGCCAAGTGCTTACACATCTTTTTTTTTTTTTAATTTTAAAGCTTTTTATTTTCAAAATATATATAGTTTTCAACATTCATCCTTGGAAAACCTCATGTTCCAAATTTTTTTCTCCCTCCCTTCTCTCCAGCTCTTCCCTTAGATGGCAAGTAATTCAATATGTTAAACATGTAATTCTTCACTACTTATTTCCACAATTATCATGCTGTACAAGAAGAATCTGATCAAAAAGAAAAAAAAAAATGAGAAAGAAAACAAAATGCAAGCAATCAACAATAAAAAAGTGAAAATACAATGTTGTGATCCACACTTAGTTCTCACAGACCTCTCTCTGGGGGTAGATGGCTCTCTCCATCACAAGACCATTGGAACTGGCCTGAATCACCTCATTGTTGAAAAGAGCCAAATTCATCAGAATCGATCATCACATAATCTTGTCGCTGTGTACAATTTTTTCTTGGTTCTACTCACTGTACTTAATATCAGTTCATGTAAGTCTCTCCAGGCCTTTCTGAAATAATTGTGCTGGTCATTTCTTACAGAACAGTAATATATTCCATAACATTCATATACTACAATTTATTCAGCCATTCTCCAGCTGATGGGCATCCACTCAGTTTCCAGTTCTTTGCCACTACAGAAAGGGCTGCCACAAACATTTTTGCACATGTGGGTCCCTTTCCCTTTTTTTTTTTTATGATCTCTTTGGGATACCCTGTTGGATCAAAGAGTATACACAGTTTGATAGTCCTTTGGGTATAGTTCCAAATTACTTTCCAGAATCATTGGATCAATTCCCAAGTCCACCAACAATGTATTAGTGTCCCAATATTCCCACATTCTCTCCAACATTCACCATTGTCTTTTCCTGTCATCTTAGCCCATCTGAGAAGTGTGTAATGGTACCTTAGAGTTGTCTTAATTTGCATTTCTCTGATCAGTAGGTGCACACAAATCTTGATGATACTAATTTTCATATAAGTTTTAGGCTTTGCATTTCCTTTTTTTGAAATAAATGCATTTTACTCATTTATTGAGAAGATATTGAATTCCATTATACTTTTCAAGTAATATCTCATATTATTTCATATGCTCTAAGTTTCAAACAAAATGAAACACTCCTCACTTTATCTTGCTTTCTTCTTATCTGCTTTTGTCCAATTTTTTTTGATTTGATTACTTTCCCTTCCTTTTCTGTTCCTATTACATTTTTTCCTTTCTTCGAGACTCAGTAGCACAAATACTACTCTGCATGAGATCTCTAGATCTCTTAATTCCCCATTATAATTGATTTCAGCACTCGCTTAGAATTTTTGTTCAGACTCCTTCAAGAATTTATGCATTCTAATTTTTATTTTATATTTTATTTACTCTCTCTCTCTCTCTCTCTCTCTCTCTCTCTATATATATATATATATATATATATATATATATATATTCTTGATTTGATCAAAAGCTCCTTGAGGGTAGATACTCACTTTTATTAAGCAGAGTATTTTTAACATAGTCAGCAATTAATAAATTATTTATTGACTGAATGAATGAATTCTAATTCTGCTTTCCAAGCTATAGAACCACAATTAAGACAAGGCCACCTGGACTTTGCCTTTGGGTAGAAAATTTAGAGGGTGATGTCAAGCACCACTATGGACATCTTCCCTTGTCCACCCAACTCCTGGTGATGGCAGCTTTGTCTCAAGAGTTGTCACTTGCCTTTAATCAGCCTTAACATCTTATGGCATCCCCAGGGAAATCTTCCTTTCTTCAAGCCACACATTAAGCTTTTTCCTCTCCCAGTCCCAATCTGGCAGCTTGCCCTACATGTAAAAACATTTTATGCATGGCTCTGTTAGCTACCCATTTATCTAGTTTCTGTACATAAATTTAATGGGCATAATCTCAATTCCATCAACTACCTCTTCTGACAGTCATGCTGCTATGGCCAATAGACAGGAAACAGTGCAGAAATACAGTAATAACAGACATCTACATAATAAAAAGAAATAATCATCATAATTTAATTCATTAAAAACTCAACCATCAGTTCACTTAAAAAAAAACCTACAATAAACTCTAAGTGCTTTGGCTATCAACTGTAATGTAAATGGAAATTGGGGGAACCATAAAAAGTCACTAGGGGTTAATATTGAATGGAGAACAAAAGAGTTTGCCTAAAATCATTTATACTTTCATATTACTAATGTAATTAAACAGTTTGATAACTTGCCACTCACCTTTCAGACACATGTCACAGCTGTCTGTATGTTCACCATCCTCACCTTGCTCATTTTTTTTTTTTTTTACAGTTTTTAATATGAATACCAATTCCTTTTTTCATAAATGCAACCCATAAATGCCACAACTCCCCAAAGGAATTTCCTCAGGCTTCATTTAAGGCTCCACGAAAAAGGATGTAAAAGAGACCTTTCTTTTGTAAAGTGATCCTATAATTCTGTCCAATATCTATCATTTTCAAGGCCAAGTAATCATATTTAATAGATCCTAAATTACATTCTGTCAGGCAAGGATTCCCTTGATGATATTAACCAGAATGGAGGTACTGACACTCAGAGGCCCGAAAGTAAGATATTGTTCTACAAAGAAGCTTACAAGTCTTTTTCTTTCTTTCTTTCTTTCTTTCTTTCTTTCTTTCTTTCTTTCTTTCTTTCTTTCTTTCTTTCTTTCTTTCTTTCTTTCTTTCTTTCTTCCTTCCTTCCTTTCTTTCTTTCTTTCTTTCTTCCTTCCTTCCTTCCTTTCTTCCTTCCTTCCTTTCCTCCTTCCTTCCTTCCTTCCTTTCTTCCTTTCTTTCTTTCTTTTCCTTCCTTCGTTCTTTCTTTCTTTCTTTTTCTTCCTTCCTTCCTTCCTTCTTTCTTTCTCTTTCTTTCTTTCTTTTTTTCTTCCTTCATTCTTTCTTTCTTTCTCTATCTCTCTTTCTTTCTTTCTTCCTTCCTTCCATCCTTTCTTTTTCTTCCTTCTTTCTTTCTTCCTTCTTTCTTTCTTCCTTCCTTCCTTTCTTTCTTTTTCTTCCTTCCTTCCTTCCTTCCTTCCTTCCTTCCTTCCTTCCTTCCTTCCTTCTTTCTTTCTTTCTTTCTTTCTTTCTCTCTCTCTCTCTTTCTTTCTCTTTCTTGTTCTCTCTCTTTCTCTCTCTCTCTCTCTTTCTTTCTTTCTTTCTTTCTTGGAGGCTGTTATCACTAAACCTGCTATAGAGAAAGATTTGAAAAATAGAATCTCTGTTTCCATATATCATATAACAAATCTTTGAATTCCTTTCCAAAAGTAATATATATATATATATATATATATATATATATATATATATATATGACCTACTTCCATAGCAGATCCTTGACCTTATCTCTTTCCTCTATGGAATTTATCAGTGTGATTTTTTTTTTAAACACTGAGACAGATAGATTGGTAAGCATCTTTCTACTTCTCTTTTTTGTTCCCTTTTTAATAGAGGAGACTAAAATAAGGAGTCTGAGTGACTTAAATTGGGAACATAGGTTTTTTTTTTTTTCTTTTTTAAGATGATCAGGAATTTAGAGGCCATTGAATTTAACCCTCTTGTTTTACAGATGAAGAAACTGAGTTTAGAGTAATTAAGTGACTAGGGACCCACAACTTGTAAATGAAATAGGATTTGAATTCCAGTCATTTTGACACTATTCCAACATTCTACTATCCTAGCTTGCCTAAGGCCATGATTGCAATTTGGAGACAGATGTTACTCACTGGTTATCATGGTTCTATGAATATCATAGTATCAGTTAGGAAATGTCTCTTTGCCTGAGTCAACATGCTGAATATTAAGGAGGAAAATCAGAAACATATCTTACTGAAGTTGAAGACAGAAAGAAGGGACTCCTATATACCCAAATATTCAAAGCAACATTTTTATGGTAACCAGAAATTGGAAACAAAGTAGGGAATGGTTGAACAAATTGTGGTTTATTATTTGCACCATAAGAAATTATGACTATAAGGAATTCAAAGGAATATGGGAAGACATTAATTGATTGAAAGTAAAATAAGCAGAATTGGGGGAACAATGTATATAAAGATTATAACAGTGTAAAAGAAAAGAATGTTAAAATGAATCTGCATTAACCCATCTTCATCCTAGAAGACAGATGAGAAGTTCACTTCCCTTTTTTTGGTAGCAGAGTGAGGGAAGGAGAATCTCTAAAATGTTACATACCCTGTCAAAAACACTTGGTTTGCTTAACTCTTTTTATTTGTTGAAAAGGAAGACTTATTAGATATATACTGTGGGTTAGGAAGACAAATGAAAAAAATTGCCCATTTAAAAACAAATTTTATCTAAATTAATTTTATCTAATTTTATTATTAATTTTATCTAAAAGAATATAATCTCTTTGAAGGCAGGAATCATGTCCTATATATGAGACAAGTTGGTGAAATGGGAAGAGGACCAAACTTGAAACATTTCTGAATTCTGTCTTTCCTGTTTCTTAGCTGTGTGACTTTGAGTAAGTCAGTTAGTTTCTCTGAGCTTCATTTTTTTCATCTATTAAACAGGTATAATTATATCTCCTCTGCCTAGTTCACAGGATTATTGTGAGAATATTGACAGTGGACATGAAACTACTTTTTGAATTGCAAAAGTTTGGACAAATATAAATTATTTGTTAACTTTTTCTATTCTTAGAACCTAGCACACTATCTTGCATACGTTTAATTCTCTACAATTTTTTTTTTAATTAATGATGATAAACCTGGAGGAAAGATGAGGGCTTAATTTAATCATATTAATTTACTCAAATTCTGCGGTTATTACTACTATACCTCTCAATGAGTGCTCACACACTTAGCAAACTAGAAAAACAAAGCCCATTCACTGACTATGAATCAAAATCACCAAATTAGTTTTCTTTCAAATTTTCTGTGTAACCTTGAATAAGCCATATTTAAAATGAAGATACTACTTATTTGAACAATTTTCAAACCCTAGTGGTATGTATATTGCTTTGGACAAACAATTTTAATATAAGTTCATTTTGTTGCAAATGATCATGTATATATGTTTCTATTAATACTAGGCTGATTCAGAATATCAGATCTTGACACGAAACCATACTGAACTGGTTTCCTTCCTGTTAGTTTTGTCAGTCAAATGCTAGATTTCATGTTGTACACAAGTATGTCATTATTCTTTTTTTAAATTCTGCTGTCTTAAAAAATGATTATTACTCCAAGGAAATCTTTAAAGGTTGTTAGCTTTTAAAGAGCACACGGTAGTGACTGTTAAAAATATTGTAGCAAGTGCTGGTATAGGGAAATAAAGAATTTCAATAATCATTTGAGCCAAGAATCAGAATGCTGAATCACAGAGAAAAATGAGATTGAAAATGAAAAACAGCACCAAGAACAGAAAAACCATTGCTGAAAATTTGTCAAATCTATCCTCAGAAAATATGTCCACTGGGAAGTTGCTACTTTATGATGGTATAGAGAACTTGAAGTTAGAAGAACAGTGAGAAGACCAGTAAAAAAAAAAAAATAGTAGCTAATCATTTCTATGAAAAAAAATGCTTGTCAGGGGCAAGCATATGTAACCCCTAGAGTACTAAAGATTAAAAAAATGGAAATTTTTAAAGATAATACTTACTCCCCCCCCCCCCCAAGCTATACCAAAACTGTTGTCAGAAGTCCATAATAGGCCTATAAATTCTGAGTGTCTTCATCAGAGTGTAAAATATTCACTGAGAAATATTTTGGGGATTTCTTTTTCTAATTTTCAGTGGGTTCAGAAGTCTTGGTTGCACTAAAGGAACAACAAACTCTGAAAAATAGTGAGAATCAGAATGTTTTCTGTTTATATAAATTTGCAAATGGAGATAGAATGCCATATCTATACTTTATATAGAATAATATAACACATGACTTTGCATCATTTCACATATCATGAAAAGTTAGGAAATTTATTTAAGAGAAAGTGGTAAGCATGCTTCAATGGTCTGTAAATTCATATGATTTCTTTGTTATTTAAGTTAGATTTATAAAAAATGGACTTTTTTGTCAAAAGTATGGTTAGTATCCAATGTGCTATGTAGTTTTATGATGAATTAAGAAAAAAGGAGTATTAATGATGGTATTTGACAAACCTCAAAGAGTCCCCAAGTTGATATTGACTTTACTATTCTGTTCAAGATTGTTTTTTGTAATCAGTTTAAGTTTACCTATAAAACTTACAAAATGATGTCGTTAGGATTTAATGCATTTATCACTAGCCATAAAAAGTACATTTAATTATTATACTTTGCTCCAGTTAATTTACCAACTTCTGTTGATGAAAGCCTCAGAAGTCATTCACTTCAGTCTCAGAATGAAGGAAGGGAAGGGCCTAAGAAGGGCATCTATTATTTAAAGGAATATCTTGTCCAAAGTTTAATGCTTAAACAAGAACAATGTCAATGAAATGGAGTAGTAAAACCCAAGACCCAAATGGTCTACTGAAAATATTTTGGAAGTGGATATGAGGGAGGCCTGATTTTAATATTTTCTCTGGTACTTACTACATATAGGATATAATGGTGTGACCATCTCTGGTCATAGTGCCTCATTTTTCTAAGATTTAGTTTCTTCATAAGTGAAAAAAAGAAGCAATAATATCTAGAATTTGTAAATTCTACATGGGGATTGGATAAGATGATATGTATAAAGTGCTTTGCAAACTTGAAAATGCTATATAAATTTGAGCTACCACTAATAATCTCAACAACAATGATGATGATGATGATGGTAATTACTCATATATATATATATATATATATATATATGTATATGTTTATATTATATCACTCAGGTTTGCAAAGCGCTTAATATGTGTGTTTTATTCTATATAATAACTATAGGAGGTAGGCACTATTATTATTTTCATTTTGCAGATGAGGAAAGGTTAAGCTACTTGCCCAGGGTCACATGATTAGTAAATCTGTGAGGAAGGATTTGAGCTCAGCTATTCCCGAATTCAGGCTTAGTGCTCTATCCATTGTACCACCTGCTTGCCTTTAAGAATATAAAGTTGCAGCCTTATAGATGATTTGACCTCTGTATTTTACATTTTTAGACTCAGAATGAAAATGTTGCTGTTTTTCAAATACTACTATTAATTTCTCAAATAAGTTCTAGCAGGGAAAGCAGGAAACAAGAATGTATTAAATGCCTGGCTAAGGACTTTACAATTATTATCTCCTTTATCCTTATAGTAATCCTAGGAAATAAATGCTATTATTATTATTATTCTCATTTTATAATTCAGAAAATTGAGGCAGAAGTTATAGATAGAATGCCTCTGAGGCTGAATTTGAACCCAGCTCTTCCTAACTCCAGAATAATGCTCCATCCAATGTGCCATCCAGGTGCCATCATATTTACTTACTTTGTCTTATCTCCATGGCTCCCTCAGTAATATTACCATTTTTCATTTTGTGCTGGACCAATGGACATTTCTACAACTTTTCAATAGATTGTCTCAGTAGTCTCTTCAATGCATTTTACTCAAGAAACCAGTAAGGAAAAGGCCCTCGAGAAGGCAAGTCATTTTGCTATGGTATCTTCTATAGCAGGGCCTTTGAACTCAAATTCACTGACTTCAAATTGAGCTCTCTTTTTTCCTTAGGGATACTGGGAAACTATATTTTCACACAAGGAGATAGCCATTCTCTTTATCTTAATGAGACCTCAGGAGGTTTTCAATTTCATATGATAGTATCACTTCAAACTTTTTAGTAATCATTACCTAGTTATAATTTTAAGTTATTGTCTCTGTCTTCCTTTAAGTCTCAGATAAGAGTTTTTCTACCTGAATTGTTCTCCACTCTCCCTTAATGCTAGGGTCTTCTGAGATATCTTCAATTTATCCTGTATATATCTTGTTTGTACATAGTTGTTTGCATGCTGTCTCCCCCATTAGATTTTCAGGTCTTTAAGGGATGGAACTGTTTGACACTTAGCACAGTGAATGACATTATAATAAGATACAATGCAATAAAATAAAAATTTATTTAGTGCCTACTATGTGCCTCACACTATGCTAAGCACTGGTGACAAAAACAAAACAAAACAAAAACAAAAAAACCAAGACAGCTCCTCCTTATAAAGAAATTTAACATACAAAAGAAAACTGAAGGAGTGGTGTTATATAGGGTATCTGGCTTGTGCCATGATGATAATGGAGTCAAAATTAAGCAGTATATCTAGTGGGAAATGAAAAAACAAGGTTCCTAAGCCCTCTTTAAAGGGAGACTTCTGGAATTTTTTGCTCTGTCCTCTAGCCCTGCAATCTGAAGGATGGAGGCAATTGAGGGTATTGGTAAATTGTATGTACTAAAGCTGAAGTAATCTATGGGATGATGACTTTCTGGTTTATGGGCTTGGTGGTGGTGTTGGTATTGGTTTTTGAAGGTAAAGTTAAAACTAAGCATAGAGCTGGTACTTAGTAAGTGATTAATAAATGCTTGCTGATTTGGCATTCTTAAAATGGGTTGTCATCTCACTGGATTGTACAGGAACTAATTGGAGACCTTTGGCAGGAGTTACTAAGTAGGTTACAATTACAATTTGTACCATTGTTAAACAACATTTCAATAAATAAGAAAACAGATTCATCTGGGGCTTAGAATTCTGGAGATAAATCCTCCAACTAACTTTGCTGCTCTCTTTAAAAACTATAGACTCTGATAGTCTTATAACACAGATTTACAGATGTAATTATTTCTTATAGCCCAATCTTCTTGCATCTCAAGCAAGGCCAAGGGGAAACTTTTAAGATACAGGGCTTAATTAGGTGTCAAAATGTAATCTTCCAAAACAAAGAAGTGAGCAGAAGAACAATAACATGACTACAGATTCTCATAAACTATCTGTTCTAAGAACAAATGCAATTTTGATTTTTTTTTTTAACACCAAAATGTAAGGATTTGCTCCTGTTCCTTTAAATAAATAATTGATATATATTTTCTTGTAAACACTATGTGAGGGACGTTCTTCAAGTATTATTGCCTCCATTTCACAGAGGAAGCAATTGAGGTTCTTAGCAAACTGCCTACTAATAAATGCTAGTAGTTGATTCCAAAGCCAGGTATGTCTGGAAAATGGTTTGTGAATGAATGAAAAAGCAATTATTAAGCACTTACTATGTGCCAAGCACATAATACTAAATAATACAAATAAAAGAGTACATAGTCCCTGCCTTCAAGGAACTTCCATCCCAGGAGGGTTAGATAACATAGGAGCACATGGTCTATTCAAGGAAAACTAGCACCTCTGGTGAGAGGGCTTGCAGAATGCTTTTTAGAGCTGCTCAGCTCCTTTGGTGATTGTGTCTCATCCAATGCTTACCTATGGCTCCAAGAAGCTGTAGCATCCACAGAATCACATCCTGGTAAAATAATCTTGGCAGACAAGCTCAATCAGGTAGGGGTAACTGAGAGGTCTCCAACCCTTCGGTGAGTGGAAGGAAGGGAATGTGTCTACTCCAAGCATGTGGAGAATTCCCTGGAAGGATGGGGGGTGAGAACAGTTTGTGTCAAGAGACAGGACAGCAGCTGAAGCAAGTGCAGAGGTCTGAGAGCTTGGCCAGAGACTCGCAGGTCATCTGCGGCCCCCAGGCCATTGCCAGTCTTCTTGAATTTTGTCTTCTCACTAAGCTTCTATGACTTTAGACTGACAACTGTACAACTCTCCCTCTTGTAAATTCAATTCACACAAGAATCACCCAGAGAGGATTGGGATGGGTCAGGAATGATGAGTAGGTGAAATCATCCTATCTATGAACAATGGCAGCATTGGTTAAATGGTCTTGATTCCAGATTTGGGAGCTGGCTGGGAGGGAGAGAAGGAGAAGATAGAAGAAGTGTGAAGGAATATAGAGTTAGGCAAAATAACTGGGGAGGAGATGGCTAGAGAACAGAGAGTTGTTTTTTTTTTTTTTTTTGTTTTGTTTTTTAATTTAATAGCCTTTTATTTACAGGATATATACATGGGTAACTTTACAGCATTAACAATTGCCAAACCTCTTGTTCCAATTTTTCATCTCTTACCCCCCCCACCCCCTCTCCTAGATGGCAGGATGACCAGTAGATGTTAAATATATTAAAATATAAATTAGATACATAATAAGTATACCTGACCAAAACGTTATTTTGCTGTACAAAAAGAATTAGACTCTGAAATATTGTACAATTAGCTTGTGAAGGAAATCAAAAATGCAGGTGGGCATAAATATAGGGATTGGGAATTCAATGTAATGGTTTTAGTCATCTCCCAGAGTTCTTTTTCTGGGTATAGCTAGTTCAGTTCATTACTGCTCCATTAGAAATGATTTGGTTGATCTCGTTGCTGAGGATGGCCTGGTCCATCAGAACTGGTCATCATACAGTATTGTTGTTGAAGTATATAATGATCTCCTGGTCCTGCTCATTTCACTCAGCATCAGTTCGTGTAAGTCTCTCCAGGCCTTTCTGAAATTATCCTGTTGGTCATTTCTTACAGAACAGTAATATTCCATAATTTTCATATACCACAATTTATTCAGCCATTCTCCAACTGATGGACATCCATTCAGTTTCCAGTTTTTAGCCACTACAAAAAGGGCTGCCACAAACATTCGTGCACATACAGGTCCCTTTCCCTTCTTTATAATTTCTTTGGGATATAAGCCCAGTAGTAACACTGCTGGATCAAAGGGTATGCACAGTTTGATAACTTTTTGAGCATAGTTCCAAACTACTCTCCAAAATGGTTGGATTCGTTCACAACTCCACCAACAATGCATCAATGTCCCAGTTTTCCCGCATCCCCTCCAACAATCATCATTATTTTTTCCTGTCATCTTAGCTAATCTGACAGGTGTGTAGTGGTATCTTAGAGTTGTCTTAATTTGCATTTCTCTGATTAATAATGACTTGGAGCATCTTTTCATATGACTAGAAATAGTTTCAATTTCTTCATCTGAGAATTGTCTGTTCATATCCTTTAACCATTTTTCAATTGGAGAATGGCTTGATTTTTTATAAATTAGAGTTAATTCTCTATATATTTTGGAAATGAGGCCTTTATCAGAACCTTTGACTGTAAAAATATTTTCCCAGTTCACTGTCCCTCAGACTGTTGGAGGGCCGGACTATAGTAAAACAAAAACTTTGTTTTGTGGGCCTTTAAATAAAGAAACTTCATAGCCCTGGGTGAGGGAGATAAATGTCCTCAGCTGCTGCATCTGGCCTGCAGGCTGTAGTTTGAGGACCCCTGCTTTAAAGTAAGCATCTGTGATAAACCAGGCATTCTGTCAAGTGCTGAAGATGCAAAGATAAGGCAGGAAAACTAGCCCTTGATATGAAGGAGCTCACAATCCACTTGGAGATAATATGTAAACAACTATATACAAACTACACACACAGAGTAAATTGGAGATTGAAATGTTTCTTCCTCCTTTGTGCTTACTTTGTTTAGTCTATCCCACTGTTTCTCTTTCTTTTTTTTTTCTCTTTTGCTTTCTTCATTTCATTCCATTCTCAATCTATTCTTCTCATCTCTTAGAGAAAAGGCAATTTCCCTTCTAAATAGTCAATCCTCTAAAGGGAGTGGAAGAAAACTGTAAAAACAGCCAAAGAGTCACTCTTCATGACTCTATTTGGGGTTCTCTTGGCAAGCATACTGGAGTGGTTTGTCATTCTCTTCTTCAGTTCCTTTTACAGATGAGAAAACTGAGGCAAACAGGATTAAGTGACTTGTCCAAGATCACATAGCTAATAAGTGTCTGAGGCCAGTTTTGAACTCAGGAAGAAGAGTTTTTCTGATTCTAGGCTTGAAACTTAATTCACTGTGCCATGCTATAATAGAAAGAGTGGTAGGCTTGAAGTAAGTTCAAATTCCTAGCTATGTGATTCTGGGAAAGTTACTAACCTCTTTGTGCCTCAGGCAACTTCCCAAGAACTTATCTTTGACTTCAGAAATAGTTATGCTATCTGTGGGTGAAAGGAACTCCCACATAAAATTCTCCCCATTGATAAATCACATATTATTCATTACATTCCCACCTAATATAGCTAAGCACAGTTCTTGATCCATGATAATTGCTTAACAAATGTTTTTTGACTGACAGACTGACATTGCATAGCAGATATCAGTAACAATAATACTAGCTAGCATTGATAAAGTATCCTCTATGTTCTAAGCACTATTATCTCCCTTGAGCCTCACAACAACCTTGGGGGGAAGGTGCTATCATTATCCCCATTTACAAATGAGGAAACTGAGGTTGACAAAGGTTGAGTGGCTAGCCCAGAGTCACACACCTAATTAATGTTTAAGAGTGGATTTTATATATTGGTTTTCTTGATTGCGGGCTCTGAGCTTTATCCATTGACCCGCCCAACGGGACTAATTCCTGAAAATTGTTTATCACTTTTATGGTTTTCAAATGACTTTCACAAATAACCCCCATCATGAGGTAGAGGTTGGGAGATGGTGGGAAATAATATAATTTTCATTCTATAAACAAGAAAACTAAGGCACAGAGTACCTTCCTTAAAATCCCACAGTAGCTTAATGAGAAAGTCTATTATAGAACTCTTCCTGTTCCTTGAAAAATGCCTACTATGATTGTGAACTTATTGGAAATGTTCACAAAAACGTTCATGTTTGAAAAGTTGTTGCTCAGAATTTTAGAATTTTGATTAGTAACTTCAAGTAGCCAGAAGCTTCTGGGTAACGTGTGATTCACAAGGAATAAATCTTCCATTTGCAGGCCCCAAGCTGGCTAGCAACTTTTAATGATGGAAGAAGGTAAATAAAAACAGGATTATGTGTATATTTCAATTTAATTAAATAAATTTTATTAAGCACCTACTATGTGCCAGGCACCATGCTAGGTACTAGGGATAGAAAAGATAAATATGAGATTATCTTTCCACTTAAAAAGCAAACATTCTCTTTGGGGGATGTTACATGTATATAACAGTATAATGCAAGAGAAATTTCACAGGGAAAGTTTCATAGACAAGCTATCACTGAACTAAGTCATGAAGAAAGATAAGGATTGTAAAGCAATTGATAAAGAAGTAGTACATTACAGCTCAGTCCATGTAAGCTTTGAGAATCACCATCTCAACTCCTTCTCCCAAACAGGTCAGATTCCTGGTCTGGATACCCCTCTGTGTTCTAAGGGATACACCTGAAGAATCAAAGATGATTTTCTAATTCCATTAGCTCAAGCTTTCACCAGTGTGCTTCTCTCCAAGACAGTCATTTGAGTATTAGCAAATCTGCCAGCCTTACTTAGAATTTAGAAAGATATATTTACTAAAGTTGTACAATAAGAACTATTGGTATAAATCACCCCCTACCATAAAGTCAGCAACATGCTCTCTGATAAGAATTAATAGAATCCAGGGGAAAGTAGTCCCAAGCTTAGACAATGTTTCTGGCAAAGGATAACTCATGGCTCTTGGTTGTTGGACATTTTGGTCTTCCATTTGTGGGCATATTCAGAAAGTCCCCTTTAAACATGTTGTATCCATATGTTCTTGCTTCCTGATGCAGTTACAAATGTCAATGATCCTGGGAAAATGGGAGATCCACCATCTTTTTAATCCTTTCAAATGCACAAGATCCCAGGAGGGAATTTAATATATGTTGGTGAGCCCTGAGGATGACCAAGTTTCCTTGAACTTTCCCCCACTTAGTCTAAAGCCTGTATTTGATTGACTGAGACATATTCTTATTTAGTTATCAAAATTAAAATGTTTGACCTCATCCTTACAGCAGGGATGAGACATGGCCTCAGTAAGAATGTAGGAACCAGGCTTCAGAAGTAGTTACAGGGTCCTTAACAATATAAGTGATGAATAGAGGCATCTAGCTTGGGCCTCACTAAATGGGAACAATTTTCCCTAATGCCCCTATCATCCTGTGAACAGGTCTATAGAATTGCCATTACTCTACCTTAAAATGATCCCTTCAAATACCATAAGAGTATTAATCAAACTGACCCAAAAGCATTGGTTTGTTTAACACTGGTTTCAAAAGCTTTTTTTCTACATAAATTTATAGATACTGTTACTGAACCTTTAAGGGCCAAATGGAATGATATGGCACGAGTAGTTTGGAGAGACTGTTACCAGTGCTGGGTTTAGAAAAGATAAAAAGACTTTTAGAGAAGACAGAAAAAGAGATTAGAGAAACTTTCTTTTGGATGGAACTCCTTTAACCTTTATCTTATAAAGAGTGTGAAGAGAATGTTTATGAGAAGGTTTTGCTTGTTATCTTGAAGTTGGATTGTATCCTGAGAAGTGAAGTCATTAACCTTTACTGTGAGGGTTTTTCATGACTCTGGTCATGATATTTACAAGTCTGTTTTGTGCTTTGGTAAGTCAATCCAAGACATTTTATGCATTTGTATTTATTTGGAATGGGATTTCTCTTTCTATGATTATGGATTCTATTTTATTATTATATAGAAAATTTGTTGACAGACCATTCATTTTTACTTTATCCTTACATGGTTTATTATATTATACTTTTTTCTTCAGTAGTAGTTGGGGGCCTTTTATTATTAGGCTACCATATGTTCTGAGAGGGAGGTCCCTATCTTGTTAATCCATCAAAATGCATTAAAATGATTGTGGTTTCTATTTTGCCTCACACTAGCAAATAGCTTGATGACATCATAAGAGACCTGAGAAGTTTAAAGACATGATTTGCCTTTTGTTCCTTGGCCACATGTGTTCTCCTTCTTGTGTGTTCTGTAGTCACACATGTCTCATGCATGTATTCCATTTTGGTTACCAGTTGAAGACTGGCATCTTGTACTTATTTTGATATTCTGTATGGCTATCTTTTATTTTGAATTATTCCCTCTGATTAGCCTAGTAAAAGTAAACTCATCAGTAGGGACTCATGAGCTATCCTTTTTGAGTAACTTCTAATCCTCAAAATGTTTTATACCTAGGGAAGATGTGAGGGGCTCTGGGGTACTACATATACTTAAAAGACAAATTGAAAGAGAGAGAAAACAAAGATTCTCCCCCCTCTCTCCCTCACACCCCCCTCACCCTGCAAGAATAGTTGCCTGAAAAAAGTCTATTTTCATGCTCATAAAAGGGGCAAGGGAAGGTATCATATAGAATAAAACACAGTAAAAGGTCCCTTCCTGTTACGAGATTATGTTTTGTTTAATATATATTGCATTACATGCCATCTAGGGGAGTGGTGGGGTGTAGAGGGAGAAAATTAGAACACAAGTTTTTTTAAGGGTCAATGTTAAATGTTAAAAAAATTATCTTTGCATATGTTTTGAAAAAACTTCAATAAAAAATAACAAAAAAAGAGAGATTATAGTTGTAACCCTGCAGAATTACTCAGCTGATCTCAGACCTCAATTTCCTCATCTATAAAATGATGATCTGGAAGTGTCCTTCAAAACTCAACACTGATTCTATCATTCTATTTAGTGACTGCAAAAGAATTTTAAAAAGAAAAGATTTTGACTCATTACTAAGGGATAATCAAACAAAGCATACATCTGAATTCAAAAGCATTAAATTTTAATAATTAATAAGTATGTTCCTAAACAATGTTCTGGAAGACAAAGTGATGTAGAAGAATTGTGGGTGAGAATACAGATTCCTTCATCCTCATTACATTAAAGAAAGGCAAATGTTTTGTTGAATGGTAAAGGAGCATTAATTAGGAATCATCTTTAAGTAAAGTCAGATCATACAAAAAGCAAAGGGAACTAAAAATAGCAGAGATAGTTTATTCTTTATTTTTCACATTAGTTCTCAATTTTTTTTAAAGGTCAATTGTGTTCAAACAATCAGAGCAGGCAATACATTTGATTGAAGAACAGAGCTATTCAGGGACATGTATTGAGTGATAGCCCCCAGAGCTTGTTCTGAGGGTGGCCATTATTTAATATTTTTATTAATGACTTGGTTGATGGAAGAAAGGACATACACATTAAGTTCCTGATGACAATAAGTTGGGTGGGATGACTAGCACCTTGGAAGTCAAGAATGGAATTAAAAATGACCTTGGTAAGTTGGAGAAATGATTGACAGGATGAAGTTCAATAGAAAGACATGAGCTTACATGGGTAAAAGATAATGAGTGATGGGCAATGCACAAGTAGGTCAGACAAAGATCAGAATATGAGTCAGCAATGAGGTGTTGTTATAAAAACACTCTCACCAGAATACTGAAATTCATTAGCATAACTGAGATTTCGAACATATAAGAAGTGGGTATTTTTATCCAGTTTGATCTCCACATTTCCCAAAAGACACAATAAACCTGGCAAGCATCCAGAGACCAAGCACAGTGATTAAAGGAATGGAAAATAGGACTTGTGGATAAAGTTTAAAGGAATTGATATAATAATGTGAAATAGTTACTATGCCTAGCTGCTTTTAGGGAATGAATGGTAGCATGGTTTAATGCAAAGAACACAAATCAGAAGACTGTCAGCCATGTGCTTAAAGACAAGTCATAACCTCTTTCAGCTAAAATCAGCTAGGTGGTATAATGGGAAGAATGCAGGGCCTGGAGTGATGAAGAACCTGATTTTAAATCTGATCTCAGATATTGACTAGCAGTCTGATTCTAGGCAAATCATTTCCCCCTGTTTGCCTCAGTTTCCTCATCTGTAAAATGAACTGGAGAAGGAAATGGCAAATCAGTGCAGGATCTTTGCCAAGAAAACCTCCCAAAAGGGTCACAAAGAATAAGACGTGACTGAACAACAGCAGTAGGATATTACTTACTTGTATTGCCAACTCATGGGATTGTTGTAAAGAAAGCATTTGGTAAATAGGCTTTTACTGTTGTTATTATCTTTAGGTGAATATTTTTTTTAAGGGTTTATCAATTCTATTATTTTTCTTTCTTTCTTTTTTTTATTTAATAGCCTTTTATTTACAGGTTATATGTATGGGTAACTTTACAGCATTAACAATTGCCAAACCTCTTGTTCCAATTTTTCACCTTGTACCCCCCACCCCCTCCCCCAGATGGCAGGATGACCAGTAGATGTTAAATATATTAAAATATAAATTAGATACACAATAAGTATACTTGACCAAACTGTTATTTTGCTGTACAAAAAGAATCAGACTCTGAAATATTGTACAATTAGCTTGTGAAGGAAATAAAAAATGCAGGTGGGCATAAATATAGGGATTGGGAATTCAATGTAAGTTTTTAGTCATCTCCTAGAGTTCTTTCTCTGGGCATAGCTGGTTCAGTTCATTACTGCTCCATTGGAAATGATTTGGTTGATCTCATTGCTGAGGATGGCCAGGTCCATCAGAACTGGTCATCATATAGTATTGTTGTTGAAGTATATAATGATCTCCTGGTCCTGCTCATTTCACTCAGCATCAGTTCATGTAAGTCTCTCCAGGCCTTTCTGAAATCATCCTGATGGTCATTTCTTACAGAACAATAATATTCCATAATATTCATATACCACAATTTACCCAACCATTCTCCAATTGATGAGCATCCACTCAGTTTCCAGTTTCTAGCCACTACAAAGAGAGCTGCCACAAACATTTGTGCACATACAGGTCCCTTTCCCTTCTTTATGATCTCTTTGGGATATAAGCCCAGTAGTAACACTGCTGGATCAAAGGGTATGCACAGTTTGATAACTTTTTGAGCATACTTCCAAATTGCTCTCCAGAATGGTTGGATTCGTTCTAGGTGAATATTGTTTAGCCAAGCTCTATTTTCATTGAAGACTTGTTTAGTTGTTTCACTTTGATTCTTCGCATCCCCATTTGGGGTTAACTTGGCAAAGATACTGGTGTGGTTTGCCATTTCCTTCTCCAGCTCATTTTGGAGGTGAAGAAATTGAAGTATCAGGATTAAGTGTCTTGCCCAATTACACATCTAGTAAATGTTTGAGGTCATATTTGGACATAGACCGTCCTGACTCCAGCCCTCTATTTTCTTGCCACCCCTCACATCCACTGTGAATCTTAGCTCCCCTCTCACCCCACTAAAGACTAAACAACAGAAAATAGGGTATAATGGCACTAAAAGATAGTCTTGAATTACAGAAGAATTTCATGGTAAGGTTGTTTAAAAATAAATGTTTACTTATTTTGCTCTTCAGTGTTTTGTGCAAATCTTTCCATGTTTTTCTAAAATCATTGAATTCATCATTTCTTATATAGCACAGTGGTATTTCATCTCAATCATATACCACAACTTGTTCAGTCATTCCCCAATTGATAGTAATTACTTCAAATTTCAATTCTTTGCCAAATACAAAGAGAGCTGCTATAAATATTTTAGAAAGGTAAGTTATTTTCCTTTTCCCCTAATCATCTATGGACATAGACTAAATAGTGGTATTGCTGGGTCTTTGTATACAGTAACAACAATATTGTTTTAAAAACAGCTTTGAGAAAAAAAAGTTATTTTGTCTATTATAAAGGCCCAGATTAATTATAAAAGACATATTAAAAAAGACACTATCTGTGTACATAGAAAGAATTCATAAATAGAAGCATGTATAGAATATTTTTATACACGTACACACATGTATTTGTGTCTAATGGTAGCTATGGGATGAGGGCAAGGAAAAAAGCAATTTACATGATAATTTTATTGTGTATTTGAAAAGAATAGCAAGTTGTGCATAGTTGATTTATAGCTTAATGTGTAATCACTTTTTTATTATACTATATTGTGGAAATGCTTATTTTATTCCATAATTAAAATTTTAAAAATATCTAAAACACTAGAAACTTTGGGAGGTTATAAGACTTATTTGTCCAGAGATATTAAGGGATAGTAGATACATCTATCTACTCAAACTCATTAAAGTCCTACTGTGTGCCAGGTCATAGAGATGTAGTTTGGCTTAGTGGATACAGAGCTGGCTTTACTATAAAGAAAATGTGGACACATACTGGCCTTGTGACCAGTCACTTAGGTGGGGAGTCAGTAAACTTTCAGGCAATTCTCTAAAACTAGAAGTAATAGAATTAAGTGAGGATCTGCCATGGTAGAGGGAGTTCCAGGTACCAATGAAATCACAGGTCTAATGGAAAGAAAAAGAGGGAATTAGCATTTATATGGAAGCTACTATATGCCAGGCACTTACCTAAGGACTTTGCAAAGACCTCATTTGATCCTAACAACAACCGTGTGAGGTAAATGATATTGTTATCCCCATTTTGCAGTTGAAGAAACTGAGGCAAGCAGAGGTTAAGTAACATACTCAGACTCACACAGCTATTAAATTCTGAAGCTGCATTTGAACTCAGGTCTTCCAAATTCCAGATGTAAGACTATCCACTGTGCAAATTATATTTTTTGAACAGAAAAAAATATGGATGGAAAGCTCTGGAGATATCAAGACCCTTCCCCCCAAAAAAGAAAGAAAGAAAGAAAGAAGCTCTGTTTTTAAAGAATTTTCTCAAGCAGAGACAGCATAGGCATATAGAAGCATGTATACAAAGTAGTACATGTAATCATTGAAATTGTGATTTTTTTTTAATAGGTAAAGGAAAATTGATCTCCTTTTATTTTTAAACTCTTTCTACATGAACACCTTCTTGGTAATATATAATCTTACATATTTCCCCTAGAACAGGAGGGTGAAAGGGTCAAATTCAAATAGAAAGTGTGTAGGGATGGGCACTAATCTATAAATAAGATTCCCTGCAGGCTGCATATCGGCTTTATTTTAAAATGTTTATTGTGTTAACAATTATTTTATTAAATGTTTCTGAATACAGTTTAATCTGGTTGGAGCAGCATTCTGGGGCTTTTGCTTGTGACTGCATATTTGATAATATTGAGAAGTTAGTTAAGCACCTTATCCAGGTACTTGCAATTATTATGTGTCAGATGCAGGACTCCTAACTTAGGTCTTTTTGGCTTTGAAAGTTTCTTCTTATCCACTATGGTAGGCTGACTCTTTCTATTTAAGATGTATGCAAAATAATTGTGCAGAAGCTCACACTCCAGCCTCTGAGTCAGTTTTTCTGGTATTACCTTGGATCTGCAGTGTAATTTTTTTTTCTTTTTTCTCTTTTTAAAAAAATTTTTTTTTTAAATTTAATAGCCTTTTATTTACAGGATATATGCATGGGTAACTTTACATCATTAACAACTGCCAAACCTCTTGTTCCAATTTTTCACCTCTTACCCCCCACCCCCCCCCAGATGGCAGGATGACCAGTAGATGTTAAGTACATTAAAATATAAATTAGATACACAATAAGTATACATGACCAAAACGTTATTTTGCTGTACAAAAAGAATCAGGCTCTGAAATATTGTACAATTAGCTTGTGAAGGAAATCAAAAATGCAGGTGGGCATAAATATAGGGATTGGAAATTCAATGTAATGGTTTTTAGTCATCTCCCAGAGTTCTTTCTCTGGGCATAGCTGGTTCAGTTCATTACCTGCAGTGTAATTTTAGGAAAACCAGTTAACTACTAGGGATAACGAAGTCAATGGAATATAGAACTTCACAGAGAGGTGTACCGTATGCTGAACTCCAAAGAAATGTTTTTGCACATACATAGTTGAAATAACCTTGAAATCAAGGAACATCTCAACTTTTCAGTTGATGAAATTCTTTGACTTGATGCTGCAAGTGTGTAGAAACACCCTATGAAAAGCATATCAGGGGAAGAGGGTTTCCATAAATTAATTGAGGGCTGAAAGAACTTAGAAATTGTTTCTATTTAAATTACCTTAGGAAGGTTCTGGAGATCACCTGGCAAGATAAGGTATCATAAAATGAGGTCTTTTCTCAAGTTGAATTGCCAAACATTTAAATTCTACACAGACAGCCACTCTGATGGTCTGGCCACATTGTTCTAATGCCAGCCAGATGTTTGCCTAAAAAAGAATTTATAGAGAATTCATAGACGGCAAGTACTCACACAGAGATCAGAAGGAGCCATGCAAGGACACTCCGGAAGTCTCTCTGAAGAACTTTGGTACCAATTGTGAGCCAGGAGAGACAATGGCACAGGACTGTCCAGTGTGGGACTTCTGTATCAAAAGGTTGCTGTGGTAAACTAGAATTGCAGCAGCTCAAAAGAAATGTGACATGTGTGTAGTCAGGAACATCTCCATCCCAAATATTCACACGGACTATTTATGTGTGACCTGTAGGAGAATCTTCTGAGCTTGTACTGGTCTGATCAGCTATAGCCCAATACACTGTACATCGATCTTGTAATCATAATATTATTTTGTTCCCTTTCAATCATGAAGCACAACAATGAATGAATGAGTTCAGGGGTACTTAATCTCTAGTTTGTGAATTTCCCCTCCTAATATCCTGATAACTGTATTTCAACATAATTTGTTTTCTTAATCTCAATTCTTAGGATTATTAATTGGTAATCCTAAATGTTTCATTTTTTGTATTTGTGAGCATTATTTTGAGAATGGATTCATAGGCTTTCCCAGTCTAACAAAAGGCATCCATGACACAAAAAAAGGGTCAGATCACAAGCTTCTTTATTTAATGGATAACAGACTTGAGGACTAAAGGATTGGAAATAGCTTGTCCAAAAGCCACTCCTTTAGCAACTTAAGAGAGCTGAGATTTGAACCCAGGTTGCTCTCCTCTGCTGCAGGCTTATTTCTTTTTTCACCCAGGGATACAGTCTCCATGGTGAGTGCTCAAAATGAATCATTGTAGTCTCACCCGCCATCCTTTGGGTACTCCACTTTCCTGCATTCTGGAAATGTGAACTATGGCCGTGTCCCAAGTCCATGCTGGGAAGCTCTGTGTCTCCCTAGGAATACATTTAAGCCACATGGCTCTGGGTTAGCATCAAAGCTGCCTCCTCGGCAGGGGTTGTGGTGAGAATTCCTTTTCCAACATGCTCATAGCTTCCGAGGGCTCCCTGGGACGGAGAGGAGTTTGGGAAAGAAGGATTTGGTGTGGTAGGAAATCAGGCCAGTGACTGCCAGCGTGGGTCCTTTTGCTTAGAGCACAGAGGACTTCCTGTGAGACTCTTGGCTTGGGGCAGTTGCCTTTCCTCCCTTTTCTCAAATATATGAATGAGTTTCAGTGCAATAGTCTTTCCCCTGTCAGCACCCCCCGAGAAGAACATGACCCCGACACTCAACGGCGTGTTTCCTGCGAAGACTGAGATCCTTGCTTTTGCACTCTTGGCGTGTGAGGTTTCAGGGCCTTCTTCCCTCCTGGGATTTTACCACATACCGAAATGTGGAGTAATGTCTAGACCATAATTATTACCTGACTGAAAGACAACCCTGTGAGTAAGACTTCTAAGTAAACTGCTCTCACTAACCTACTTAAAACAAATTCCAGCCCTCTGGGCACCGCCGTGTTGTGATGCTGAATTGCAGAGGGCGCTGCCTGCCTTCACTGATTAGGATGCAAATAGAAGCTCAAAGGTACAAGGGAAGCTGTTTGATACCAGTATTGAATAATCACCTTCAACACACACACACACACACACACACACACACACACACACACACACGTCATAATAAATATATATTCTCAAGTTGTGGTACAATAGAAAAAGTACTGACTGGAGTCAAAGACCTGCTGTAAATCTTAATGCTGCCAGTGGGACTGGGGGCAAGCCATTTAACCTCCTTAGGGTTCAGCTTCCTCATCTTTAAAATGAGAATATTGGACCAGATGGGGCAGGAAGGTGATACAGTGGGTAGAGTACTGAATCTAAAGTCTGGAAGACCTGAGCTCAAGTACAGTCTCAGACTTACTAGCTGTATGAGATTTGGACAAGTTACTTAACCTTGTTTGATTCAGTTTTCTCATTTGCAAAAATAAGCAGGAAAAGGAAATGGCAAACCACTCTAGTATCTTTGCCAAGAAAACCCCAAATGGGGTCACAAAGAATCAGATACAACTGAAATGACTGAACAATGACAATAACATTGGACCAGATGGACGTGTGGTCCCCCGTTAGTTCAAGATCCATGGAACCTTGAATCGGCCTCAGCTAACTTTGCCCTGTTCATTACTGGTCTTTTGTGTCCTTTTTGTGTTATTTCTTCCCAACAAAAGTCTCATATTGGTCATGGGATCATAGATGTGAAACAAGAAGGGATCATAGAAATTTTCTGGTAGTTGGATCCTAGTTGGATAACCATGAGCAAGTTATCATCTCATCTGTAAAATTTTCCTCACTTGTAAAGTAATTACTTACCTAGGAATTAATCAAAAAGTATTTATGATGTTTCTACTATGTCAGACTTTGTGTTTGCACAAGTGCAAAAAATTAAACAATTCTTCTCCCAAGGAATTCATATTCAGATGAGGGATATGGGAAGGGATAGAAAATATATACAGCATAAAAATAAAGCTAATAGATACAAATATATACAAAGTACTTCAATTTAAGATAGTTTGAGAGGGAGGGCAATAGCAATTGGGAAAAGCTTCATGCAGATGATGGTATTTGAATTGTATCTTAAAGTAATAAATAGTCTGCTCTCTATCTTAAATATTTGTTATGGGGAAAGCTTTCCAAACCTTAATTCACTTTGCAAATACAAGTTGCTATTACTATTCCCTGTGTGATCCATAAAATTTTTTACTATAAGAAAAGAAGACAAGAAAAAGAATATAGTGGGAAAGATGATTAGTATCTGATTTTATTTCTTGAGAATACCAGCTCCAGTCAGATTTCGGTCTCCAAGTTCTTTCTGTTCAGAAGTGTTAAGAATTATGGCACAACCAAGATTTATGCTGAGGCTATAGGATCCTGGTTAAGCTCATACTTCTGAGTTTATTAGGTAGACAAGTTAGGGATAATTGCCAGATTCAGAAACCATGGCATCAGTATCTGATGGCATATGACAAATTGACAGTATGGTAAATGATGTCTGGTAAATTGAAGTGGTGATTTTGTTCTGCTTTTGTTTTTTGAGGAGGTAGAAATAGGTGGAATAGGTTTCTCTGTCTTCCTGTGATTAAACTGCTGAGGAATTGCTGGAGTTTGGGGGAATAGGGAATGGAAATGGAAAAACACAGAAGCATTTCTTTTATTAACCGTTTTTGAAGAACTTTAACAATTTCAAGTTTCATCTATTATTAGTTGATCAAGGCCTTCCTAGTTTCACAAGGCAAAAAATGAGGATGGAGGGGATAATTGCCACACCTTTCCTTGTTAATATTTGCCCGAGCCCACATATTATCCATCCAATACTTCTTTTCTCTTTCTGGATTGTCTCCAATATTCATTTAATTTGATTTTGTCTGTACAAATGTAATTTGCCCCAGGCCCTAGGTCGCATGTGGCACTGGAAGATTTCAGTGGACTCTAACCATGTCTGATCAGGTGCTTTCCCGATTACACCCATTAAGCCTATACATTTCTCTTTCACTATTTACAAAATATCCTAGATTTCCTTGAATAGAAGACCTCCCTTTATAACAGAAGTATAGTCAGGCAAAACAAATCAACAGATGGTCCCTGTCTGAAAATCTAGATTTAATTTTTATAGTCCTTTACCCTTGGGAGTTATATTTTATCATCTAGGCCATCTTTTTAAATTATGGGTCACCATATGGGGTCATGTACCTGAAAGTGGGGGGTCATGAAATTATGATTATTAGTAAATGTTTGATTTGTATATCTATTTTATATTCTTATATATGTAGGGTAATGTAAAAATTTCTTGGACAAAAAGGAGTCATGAAAAAAAAAGTTTAAGAAGCCTCATCTAGGCAACTGGAATCCAGTGAAGGTTTTTGAGTGAGGGGCCAGAGGACATCTGACCATGTTAGACCTGTACATTAAAAAAATTATTTGCATTTATGTATTTATTTTTGGTGAGGCGGTTGGGGTTATGTATCTTACCAGATTATACAGCTAATAAGTATAAAGTGTGAGGCTGGATTTAAAATCATGGCTTCCTGACTCCAAAGTCCCTGTATCACCTCACTGCCCCAATCTGTACATTTAGTAAGATTATCTTGGTGGTAACCTTGAATCCATCTATGGAGAACTAGGTAGAGTGCGGGTGTCAAAATGATTGTGGAAACTCCTCAGTACAGCCCAACCAGGTTGAAATATAACTGGGAAATGTATGACAAAATAAATGAAAATACAATTCAATCTAGATAATTTTAATTTGTGGTTTTCTAATGAATATGAGGCCCATTGGAATCTGTTTCTTAGAGTTTGATACCATTACTCTAGAATAAAACTTCTTAAACTGTGGATTGTGATTGGATCTCATAAATACATGTGGGGGTCACAAAATTATGATTTATTGTAACTGTTTGATTTACATACCTATTTTATATAGCTTTTTATTTGGAGTTATGGAAAAATTTCTTGGGCAAAAAAAGTTTAAGAAGCCCTAGTCTGGAGGACACATGTGAGAATCAAGAGCAGCAGATAGATTATGAGGAGATTAAGGGGCAGGGATATGTAGAGATTTACTGTTGGAAACTACTTTATGGGACATAATTTGACTTGTGTACTTGAATAACATATTAAGAAACTGTTATGTGGGGCTTCAATCACAGAGTACCTTGCTTTTTCAACTAACCCAGACTGCTTTAGGCTAAAGAAAAATTCCTGCAAAGGCAAGAGAAAAAGATTTAATAATAAATCACTTGGGCAATATTTTTAAACGACATTTCCTATCCTATGAAAATAAGATTCTTTAGAATCCCATAAAATGGATACAAATATATGTTCATGAATTGATGGTCTGGCTTCTACTGCACTATATTTTATGTGGAACAAAAGCTTCCTGGTGAATAATGTGGAGTCCAAGGACCAGGGACATCATATATAGAGAGGAGAAAGGAACTCCTTCACTTGCCAACAATGTCAGGCCTATTTACAGGAATACAAGTTAGTTTTCTGTTTCTGCCTTTGGCGGAGAAGTTGTTTTGGTTTTTTTTTGGAGGGAATGTGAAATAGAATTTAAGTGGCAAATGGGAACAGTCTACATTTTGAATGAAATGTTTTTGGCTTCTGATTTTCTGCCTTCTTCAAGGCTTCTGAACTTTATGTATTTTTTTCCTCAAAGTGTTGTGAATATGAAGTGCAATAAGATAGAGAAGTAAACATTAAGTGATATATAGGGTCTTAGAGTTAGTGATAGAGATAGGAGGAAGGTCAGTGGTTTTGTAATTCAGTTCTGTCTTTTACAGATGAATTCAGTGATATGAATGTTGAATAACTTGGCTTAGGTAGAAGGCATCAGAGTCAGGATCTGACTCCAGAGCTGGCACACTCATTTCTATAACATGCTACTAGAAGCAAGTTATGTGATGCAGTAGATACTTGGAATCAGGAAGACCTGAGTTCAAATTCAGCCCCAGATGCTTACTAGCTGTGTGACTGTGGACAAGTCATTTAACCTCTGCCTGCTTTATTTTCCTCAACCATAAAATGGAGATAATATAATGGAGCTTATCTTTCAGGGATCAAGTGATACGATATTTGGAAAGTGTTTGGAAAGTGCCCATAAAAGGTGCTTAATAAATATTTTCTTCATTTCTGCCTCCCAGTGAGAGATGAGCACTCAGAAATCCTAACTGGGCTAAGAGCAAGGAAACTTACTCCCCTTTGGCTTGCTTTGGTCCCTAAAATTGCTGCCATTCCGTGTTTTATGGTCTATAGGTTTATGAACGAACACTAGGAATGGGAAATTTCAACATGTATGTATTCAGACCAAGTCTTATATGCTTTTCTGAGAAAGGAATAACTTAGACACATAAGATCAAGGATTTAGAACTATCTATTATAGCTCCTTATTATTACAAATCAGACAACTGAGACCCATAAATGACTGAACTTGCTTAAGCTCATTATAGTTTTAAAGAGTTGACTTTGGAGTGTGGGTACAAACTATATCCCTGTTTGGGAATGAAGGGGTTGAAGAGCATCTAAAGCAAATCAGTTATGGAGGTGCCTTCAGAATTTGGCTAAAGGAACAAGGATGGAACCAGAGGGCAAAATAAGGCAATGAAAGAATCCATGGATTACCTCAGGAAAGAGATCCCAAAATAAAAACTCCAAGGAACAAATTACAGAATGATCAGGTCAAGGAAAAAATACTTTTAAGTGGTCAGAAAGAAACAATTTAATTATTGGGGGACTAAAATCAGGATTACACAGGACTTAGCAGTTTCAACATTAAAGAATCAGAGGTCATGGATCATGATATTTTGGAACGCAAAGGAGCCAGGACTACAACCAAGAATCACTATCCAGCAAAATCAAGCATAATACTTCAAGGGAAAAATGGTCATTCCATGAAATAAAAGGATTTCAAGCTTTCATAAGAAGACCAGAATTGAACAAAAAAGTGATCTCCAATATCAAGACCCAAGAGAAGCCTAAAAAGGGAAAAAAGGGAAAAGAAAACATAAAGGATTCAATAGATCTGAACTGTTTACATCCCTTAATGGGAGGATGAAACTTGTAATTCTTAAAAATTGTGTTACTATTTAAGCATAGCTAGAAGGAATTATTCATAGACAGAAGGTATGGGTATAAGTTGAATTTGAGGGAATTACATAAAAATAATTAAGGGATGAGATACAGGCATACACTGGGTTCAAAAGGAATGGAGAGGTAGAATGGAGTAGATTATTTCACATAGGGAGGTGCAAAAAACCTACTACAGTGGAGGGTAAGATGGGAGGGAGAGCAATGGACATTGCTTGAACCTTAGTCACATCAGTATTGACTTAAAGAAGGAATAATATACACAATCAGTTGAATATAGAAATCCATCTCACTCATCAGGGAAGTAAGAAGAGAGAAGATTAAGTAAAGAGGAGGAGGGTTAACAGAAAGAGAGGGCAGAACAGGGAAGGTGGCTGATAGAAAGGGCAAAAGGAGAGAGAGGACAAACGGGAGGAAAAATAGTATGGAGAAAAATATATAGTAATCATAACTGTGAATGTGAATGGAATGAATTCTCCCATGAAATGGAACTGGATAGCAGAATGGATCAAAACCTAGAATACTACAATATGCTCCATAAACAATGAAGTAGTAACAACACTAAATATATATGCACCAAGTGGTATAGCATCCAAATTCTTTTCCCCCCTCTTTACAAAACTTTTTTTATGTGTACAATTATTTTAAAAATATTTCCATATCAGTGATTTTGTGAAAGAAAAATGAGAATAAATGGAATAGGTAACAGAGATAATTTTGTTTATATTAAATTGGAAAGCTTCTGTACAAACAAAATCAATGCAACCAAGTTTAGAAGGAAAGCAGAAATCAGGGAAACAATCTTTACAGCAAGTGTCTCTGATAAAGGTCTCATTTCTTAAATGTGCAAAGAACTGAGTCAAATTGATAACAATACAAGCTATTATCCAATTGATCAATGATCAAAGGATATGAACTGGCAGTTTTTAGATGAAGACATCAAAGCTATCTTATAGGTATAGGAAGAAATATGCTAAATCAGTTGATTAGAGAATTGCAAATTAAACTAACTGAGGTACCACCTCATACCTATTAGATTGGCTAATTTGACAAAAAAAGAGGAAACGATAAATGTTGGAGAAGATGTGAAGAAATTGGAACACCAATACACGCTTGGCAGAGTTGAGAATTCATCTAACCATTTCGGAAAGCAATTTGGAACTATGTCCCAAGGGCTCTAAAACTGAGCATATCCTTTGACCCAGAAATTTCACTACTAGTTTATATCTCAAAGAGTTCATAAAAAGGGAAAAAGACCTATATATGCAAATATATTTATAGCAGTTCTTTTCATGGTTGCAAAATATTGGAAAATGAGGGGATGCCCATCAATTGGGGAATGGCTGAACAACTGTGGTATATGAATGTAATGGAATACTATTGTGCAATAAAAATGATGAAGAGGCAGATTTCAGAAAAACTTGTATGAACTCAAGATGAAAAATGCCATAGACATCCAGTTAAAGAACTGATGGGCTCTGAATGCATATTAAAGCATACTTTTTTTCATTAGTTTATTTGTGTGTTTTTCTCTCTTTTGATCTGTTTCTTCTTTCACTACTATGACTAATAAGGAAATATATTTTACATGACAACATATATATATATATATATATAACCTATATCAAAGTACCTAAAAGTACCTACCATTTTAGGAAGAGGACAGGGGAAGAAGAGAGGGAAAAAAATTGGAGCTTAAAAATCTTGTAAAAACGAATGCCAAAAGGGGCAGCTAATTG
This sequence comes from Sarcophilus harrisii, assembly GCF_902635505.1. Lineage (NCBI taxonomy): Eukaryota > Metazoa > Chordata > Mammalia > Dasyuromorphia > Dasyuridae > Sarcophilus > Sarcophilus harrisii. The sequence continues at coordinate 254,825,387 of NC_045427.1, forward strand.
ATGTAGTGGATAGTGCACTAGCCCCGAAGTCAGGAGGCCCTGAGTTCAAATCTAAACCCAGACACTTAACACTTCCTAGCTCTGTGTGACTCTGGGCAAGTCACTTAACCCCAATTGCTGTTGAAGAAAAAAAAGCTAAAAATTGTTTTGCTACATAATTGCAAAAAAAAAAAACAAAAACACCACCAAAAAAACTACATAATATTAAAAAGGGTAAAGGAGCAAAGAGAAGAGACCAGGGAGAGAAGAACTTAGATCAAAGCTATATCTGGAACTACATGGTATTTGTTCCCCATGACACCTATTTCTTATGTAACTGTACATTCCTACAAAATCTTACACAATTTTCTATGGTTGATTATTTATTTGTATGTGGTATTTTCCTGGTACTTTGAATACATTGTAAAAATGTATTCAAAGTAAAGTTATCAATTTGAACTTCAGTAAGAATGGTTCTATATTACTGACCTTCAAGTTGAGTAGGTATAATCATTATTGGAGATTTTGCAAAAAGAATTTGTATTAGATGACCAATCATGTCCTTTCAGATGATTCAATTTGTTGTCCTGAAGTGTCAATGATTTTGCTGCTTTACTTTGAACACTCCATTTTATTCATATCACACAGATTTATTTCCCTTAGAATTTTACTTCAATCTCCCAATAAGGATAATTAGTATTTTGCCAAAAGGATGAGATAGTCTCCAGTGGGGAGTGCCTCATTTAGAAGCAATAATTCAATTTTGCAATTGTACACTCCGCTGAAGAATCATCTGACTGATTCATCTCTTGTCAACAATAACCTATAGCTTCCTAACTTCAAAACTATTATATGAACTAATACTTTTGCCTCAGAGAGTAATCACAGCAGATGACTTCCTCAGCAGTGATAAATTCTACAAATCTCACACTCACATTTTATAATAGGAGCCTAAGTCAGTTTTTTCGTCCTAATAAGCAGGTCTCTGAGGGCTTTTGACTCAGAGACAGACGCCTTTCTCAATTGGGGAGCCTTTGTCTTCCAATGTTATCGGTGTGGCCAGTACATTCAACGCGTGTCTATTGAAAAGCCTTTCTGAGGCATCATTCAGAGCCTGAGTAAGGGATCAAAGTGAGGTCCCCAAAGTTTATTTGATTTAAATCCTTCCTCCTCCTGTAATTTCAAAGTAGGAATGATGATTTATTCATTTGTACAGGGACTGGTATGCCATTTCACTGTTGTCATCCCTCACCTCTAAAAAGTAAAACTCTAAACATTATTAGAATGTTTCTTTTTTGAGTGAGAGAAAGGGAGAATGAGGTTGGTCCTTCAAAAGGATGCAAAGCAGAATCAATAAAACTAAGAAAGAGTCATACCTGCCATATTTTTAACACCAGGGTCTGGTTGGAATGACTCCTGGGGAGAAGAGGTGAGGGAAAGGGAGACTAACAGGAAAGAGAACTGCCTCAACTTTTATGTTTGGAAAATATGTTTTTCAGATGTTCTTCCATGCCAGAAAAGTGTCTGTATGATAAAGAGACAGCTGTCTGACCTCAAAAGAAGGTGACCACCTGCCTCCTGGAAATCCCGCTGCTGTCTGGGGCTTCCAAATGGAGCCATCTCAGGATGAAAACGTCCTTTTCTCCCTGCTGGATTTTCTCTTGGAGCCTTTGAACAACCTGCCAAAGAAAAAGGGAGGGGAGCATTTATGCCAGATGTACATCACTTTTGAGAGGGAAAACTTTCATCAGTTTCTCTTCCACCTGTCCTGGGGAGATAAACAGAGTCCTCAGGTTACCTGGGAAAACTTGGGGAAAAATTACTTTGTTTTGTTAAAATTTTTTTCCTGATTTTTATTTTAAAAGAGGCATATCTTACACCTATGTATATGGGTGTCTCATCTGACCTAAATACAGAGGAGCAATGAGAAGTTCTATCTCAAGGTGGGCTGCATAATTGACAATAACTCAGATTGAAAAGTTCTAACACCATCAGAAGAAAAAAAGGAAGGTGATAATGTCACCCAGAGCAGAGATAAAGGACATCAGGACAGAAGGAAGAAAAAGAAAAAAAATTTTGTTCCCTTCTTTTAAAGTGATGATGATAATTAGCATTTATATAACCTAGAGTTGCAAAACATTGTACTAATATCTCCTTTTATTTTTAAAAAATGTATTGATATATTTTGTTCATTTCTGAATATGTCCTTCTCTCTACCCTCTACCTAATGAACTATCTCTTCTAACAATAAAAAAGGGGGAAAAGTAGTCCCATAAAAATAGATAATTCATCTATAGGACCTGGCAGTCTGTTCCACTTACATAGTGCCCATCTCTTCTATGAAAGGATAGAATAGCACTTTCTCATCTCTATGGTGGGGGCCAAGCTTAAACATTACAATTCTCTATCTCTCTTTTTCTCTTATGAATGTATGTATACATATATGCATTGGTTTATCTACTTATTTTATTTCCCTGATCTTCAGTACCTTATCACCAATTGCCTAATGGATATTTCCAGATGGACATTCTCAGATGTCCTGGAGACTTCCTTGGTAGTCCAAAACTGAACCCATTATTTTCCCTTCAAATAATTCTGTCTTCCCAACTTCCCCAGTTCTGTCAATGGAATCATCATTTTTTTTTTTTTTTTTTTGGTGTCCCAGGTTTGTGACCTCAGCTTCCACCTCAGCATTATCTTGGACTTTTTGTTCTTCACCCACACATCTCATCAGTTGTCAAATCTTGCTGTTTCTATCTTCACAAAAACATTCAATTTCCATTACTTCTGCCCAGATAACTGAAAAAAAAATCTTTTCACTGATCTCACTGGCCAAGTCTAATCTCTTCTGTCCATTTTACACACTGTGCCAAAGTAATTTTTCTTACGTGCAGATGTCATCATGCTACTCTCCTACTTAATCAACGCCAATAACTTCTTATTTTCTCCAGGATAAAATATGAACTTCTCTGCTTAGTTTTTAAAGCCCTAAACAACCTGAACTAACCTATTTTTGCAATCTCCTTAGATAATCCTCTCTTTCCTTCTTCTTCCTTTCTCTTTTTGTTCTTCTCTTGAAGGAACCTCAGAGATTCTATTTGATTCTATAGAGATTCTATTCTAATCCTCAATTTCTTATTTTGCAGACAAGAAATGTGAGATCCAGGGAGGTCCAACTATTATGATTAACTGTTTTAACAATAATTACAGTAACAGCTAGCATTTATATCTATACTATCTACTATGTGCTAATCATTGTAGTAAGTACTTTACAAATATTATTTCATTTGATACAATAATTCTGAAAATTAGATGTTTTTATCTCTGCTTTACAGATGAGGAGGCACTCTGCCCAGGAGGACTGATGACTTTCATTCCTACCCCACTCCCACTGGTGATCACCTTACTTTCCACTGTATGCCAGTTCCTGTCCTTCTCTTTTATCCTCCTCCTCATCTTGCCAGTCATACCTTCTTCTACTCTTTCCAGTTCTGGAACCATCATCAAATCAATATTGCCATCGCTATTGGAAAGAGTGTAAATCTACTTCCCTATGGCTTGTATCACCATCCTGGTAATTTTCCAAATCCAGATTCCTCTTCTACTGCAACCACTTATTATAATGTCTTACTGAGAATAGTAACTGTCTTGGTTTTTTTTTTATTTGTAACCCTTAAAGCATTGTATTGTGCACTTGGCACATAGAAAGAGTTTAATAAATAATTTCTCACTCACAATACACGTATTCCTTTTTCAGATAACTTGCTATCTAGTCACACTGTCCCCATCAAGGAAGCATGATGCTGAATTTTTAAATCCAGGTTTAAGAATTTATACTGATACCTATTTAGTTTTAACTATTAGATTTTGCCCAGTTTTTTAGCTTGCCAAAACCTTTTTATACTCAGACTTTGTCAGTGTGTTAGTCAAAGATTTTATCATAACATGCAACATAGTTATACTTTCATGAATCCTGGTAAAGTGTGTGTGTGTGTGTGTGTGTGTGTGTGTGTGTGTGTGTGAGAGAGAGAGAGAGAGAGAGAGAGAGACAGAGAGAGAGACAGAGAGAGACAGAGAGAGAGACAGAGACAGAGAGAAATGGAGAGAAGGAGAGGGAGAGGTAAAGAGAAAAAGAAGGGAGGGGAAGGAGAGAGAGAGAAAGGAAAAAGGAGAGGGAGAGGAAAGGAGAGAAGGTAGAGAGAGAGAAATTTACAATTACCACTAGAAAGAAAAGAAAGAACAATTGTGATAACAAGATAATTGGAAAATGAAGAGAAATGAAAAGCCAGAACCCTACTCAGTGTATTGTTCCTTTATGGTTTTTCAAGACCCTTATCTGTTGGTGGTTTGCTTATTTATGTCGTGTTTTTGTTTTTGTTTTTTTAATATCAATTTTCCTTCAGAAAGTACCTTATTTGAGTTAAATAGGGTTTAGATCGCTTCTTCCCATCACTGCCTTGTCATTGAAATGGGAGGAGTACAATATAGTCCTGTAATGTGATAATTTTTTTCCTCTGAGGCAATTGGGGTTAAGTGACTTTCCCAGGGTCACACAGCTGGGAGATATTAAGTGTCTGGGATCAAATTTGAACTTAGGTTTTCCTGACTTAAAGGCCATCTAGCTGCTCCCAGTTTGATAATCTTTTGCATGTTTTTGCAATACTATTTGACATATTCATTTTTTTCTTTATGTTTATACTTTTTTTTTTTTTTTTTTTAAGACTAGGTCTTCCAATCTTCTTCATCCTGGTAGTGCAGTGGCCACATTCATTGATTCTTGCATATTAAAAGATAAAGAGGAAGAAAGAATGACAATAATTTCCAGCCCAATCCATTGGGCTATTTCTTGTCCAGTTTCATGTCCCAAATTTTGGTTCCCTATCCCCTTAAAGGCATTTTATTTTGCTGTCCCCATTAACTGTATTTTCTTCTCTACTTTTCAGGTCACCAATCTGCCTTAATTCATTTCACTCCCTAGAAATTTTAATCACCTTCAAACAAAATCTCTCTTTTAAATTTGGGGTTTTTTAAAGTCTAGATCTGTAATTTCATCAGTATGCATGTAACTGTTTCTACTCATATAGATAAGCAGCTCAACTATGACTTTAAAATCTTAGAGAACTGATTGGGGAGGTCTGAGAAATCAAACTTCTTGCTTGGTCACATTGTTAGGATAAACCAGATGTAGAACTTGAACTCAGAACTTTTTGACTTCAAAACTGGCCTTCTATCCTTAACACCATGATTCCACACTACTACTCTTTCTCCATATTCCCAAAATCACAAATTAAGTTGCTGGACTCTTCCCAACTCTTCATGACCCCATTTAGGATTTTCTTGGGAGAGATATCAGAATGGTTTGCCATTTCCTTTTCCAGCTCATTTTACAGAAGAGGAAACTGTGGTAAACAGGGTTATATGACTTGCCCAAAGTCACACAGCTTGCAAGTGTCTGAGGCTAGATTGCACCTCAGGAATTCATAACTCCAGGCCTGGCACTCAATCCATTGAGCCACTATGCTGACCTTTTTCTCAACAGACTATTCAACTAAAAAACCAATACAATGAAAAAAGAAAAAGTAAACAAAGAATGGGATAAAGTGCCACTTTGAAGATAGACTTTACTCCTCATATTCTGTGGTCCATTCATAGCCTTCTGCTCTTTCTTTTGCACATATTATACTCCAGGCTCTGCCTCTTGTGCCTGGAACACAGGCTTTTCAGCTCTGGCACTTGGACTTCCCGGCTTCTTTTAAGTTTCAGCTCAAGAGCCACTGTCTCTATACAGCCTTTCCAGATGCCCCGGGGGCCCACCTTTTATTCTCTCCCTTCATGTTCTGTATACATGTTAGAATGTAAGATACTTCAGGGCAGGGACTGGTTTGTATTGATCTCTGCATCCCCGATGTTTAGTACAGTGCCCGATGCTCCAAAGCTTTTTATAAAAAAAAAATTGTAGACTTATTGATTGTCTTCACTCTAAATCTTTGCCTGGAGGAATCCAGGTCAGCCTTTTTTTTTTTTTTTTTTTTTTTTTTTTGACAGCCTTTGGGCTGTACAGAGGGAAGACACTGCCAAGTCTGTCAAATGTGTTTTATAAAGTGTTTTAAATCTTGATAATAAGACAGTCAAAACCATCCCCATGATTTATACATGTGCTGGTCTGTAAGCGTTTGAGTTTGTCTGTGTCACTCCAAGACAAGAGTCTGTTGGGAACTGGGGCACCTACATTAGTGACCCAGACCTCATGAGTGCTCTCTGGAAATAGCAGCCATTCTGCATTGTCTCATGCACTGGTTTCCCAGGCTCTTTGTGGAGGACAACATCTCGAGAATCACATCTTTTCAAATTCTCCATCTGTAGAACAAAAGAAGTATGTTCTGGTGCAGGAGAGAGGACCTTCTCATAGTTAACATAAACCCATCTGAGGGATGCTTCTGAACTCAAGCACCCAGCATTGCTTCATGAAAACATCCACTGCTTATCAACTAGTCACGTTACCTAAATGATGAACTATTGCTTTCTGTTTGACATGTTTTCTCCACCTCAGGCAATTGAGGTTAAGTGACTTACTCAGGATCTCTCATCTAGGAAGTATTAAGTGTCTGAGGTCACATTTGAACTTAAGTCCTCTTGAATTCAAGGCCAGCACTCTATCCACTAAGTCATCTAGCTGTCTCTCTTGCTTTCTGAACAGTGAATCCATTTCTACTGAATTTAAAAATGAATAGAATAATAATAATGACAGCTCACATTTATTTAACATTTTAAAGTTTGCAAAGTGATTTATGCAGAGCATGAATATGTGATTTCATTTGCCCCTCATTAATAACTCTGTGAGGTAGATATTATTATTATCCCCATTTTATAGATAAGGAAACTGAGATTCAGAGCAACTAAGGGTCATATAGTTGGTGTTTTTTTTTTTTTAAAGCACAAAATTGTCTAACAAAAAGTCTTGTGTCACTAGGGAAAAACACTATTTTTCCTTAAAAATTTTTTGTTTTTAATACATATTGCTTTATGAAATCATGTGGGGATAGAAAAACCAGAGTAAAAGAGAAAAATCATGGGAGGAAAAAAAAAACAGGAAAAAGAAATAAACATAGCATGAGTTGATTTTCATTGTTTCTTTAGTTTTTTTCTGGATACAGATGGCATTTTTTGTCCAGAGTCCATTGGGATTGCTTTGGATCACTGAACCATTGAGAAGAACCAAATCTTTCTTTTATCGATTGATTGATTTTTTTTATTTGCAAAACATATGCATGGGTAATTTTCAACATTGACCCTTGCACAACCTTCTGTTCCAAATTTCCCCTCCTGACCCCCACTCCTTTCCCTAGATGGCAGGCACTCCAATACTTGTTAAAATGTATGTTAAATCCAATATATGTATACATATCCATATAATATCTTGCTGCACAAGAAAAATCGGATCTAGAAAGAAAAAAAACAAACCTGAGAAGGAATACAAAAATGCAAGCAAATAATAACATAAAGAGTGAAAATGCTATGTTGTGGTCCACACTTAGTTCCCACAGTCCTCTCTCTGGGTGTAGATGTCTCTCTTTATCACTGAACAATTGGAACTGCTTTGAATCATCTCATTGTTGAAGAGAGCCACGTTCATCAGAATTAGTCATCATATAGTCTTGTTGTTGCTATGTTTAATGATCTCCTGGTTCTGCTCATTTCACTTAACATTAGTTCATGTAAGTCTCTCCAGGCCTCTCTGAAATCATCTTGTTGGTTGTTTCTTACAGAACAATAATATTCCATAACATTCATATACCATAATTTATTCAGCCATTTCTCAGTTGATGGGCATCCACTCAGTTTCCAGTTTCTGGCCACTATAAAGAGGGCTGCCACAAACATTTTTGTACATGTGGACCCCTTTCCCTCCTTTAAGATCTCTTTGGGATATAAGCCAGTAGAAACACTGCTGAATCAAAGGGTATGCACAGTTTGATAACTTTTTGAGCATCATTGCAAATCGCTCTCCTGAATGGGTGGATTTGTTCACAGCTCCACCAACAATGTATCAGTGTCCCAGTTTTCCCACATCCCCTCTTCTATTCATCATTATTTTTTCCTGTCATCTTAGCCAATCTGACAGGTGTGTAGTGGTATCTCAGAATTGTCTTAATTTGCATTTCTCTAATCAATAATGATTTAGAGCATCTTTTCATAGATCATAGCACATTCTTGCTATTATTGTATACAATGTATTCCTGGTTTTACTTGTTTTGCTCAGCATTATTTCATATAAGTCTTTCCAGGCCTTTCTAAAATTAATTTGTTTATAACTTTCTATAGAACAATATTTCATTATTTTCATATATCATAATTTATTCAGTCATTCCCCAAGTGATGGATATCTACTCCTTTTCCAATTCTTTGCTACCATAAAAAGAACTGCCACAAACATTTTTGCACATGACAGTCCTTTTCCCTCCTTTATGATCTTCTTGGGATACAGGTCCAATAGTTGTACTGCTGGATCAACGAGTATGTACAGTTTGATTGCCCTTTGGGCAGAGTTCCAGATTGTTCTCCATAATGGTTGGATCATTTACAACTCCACCAATATATTAATGTCCCCATTTTCCCACTTCTCCTCCAACATTTATCATTATTTTTTCCTGTCATCTTAGCCAATATGAGAGGTGTGAGGTGGTACCTCAGAGTTAAATTTGCATTTCTCTAATCGATATGATTTAGAGTATTTTTTTCAAATGAATATAGATGGCTTTAATTTGTCATCTGAAAATTGTCTGTTTATATACTTTGACTATTTATCAATTGGGAAATGACTTGTATTCTTATAAATTTGATATAGTTCTTTATATGTTTGAAAAATGAAACCTTTATCAGAAACACTGGCAGTAAAGATTTGGGGGAAATACTTTTGTAGAGAGGAATGTATGTTTCTGGATTATGTTTCTGAAAGCAGGCTGTTATCAAGGTAACAAGAGAGTTGACTTTGTACTTGAACCTGTCACTCTATATAGGTAGCCTTTTAATGTTCCCCAGCACATTGTAGATCCCTTTGGAGTCAAATAAGCGGAATTGGGGGCGGTTATTTCTTAAAAGAACCATTAAGAGGCTGAACCCTCACCATCAATATGACCCATGCTTCCTCTGGCACAATGTCTATGATTTGTTGGAAATCACAATGTGACACTGGACTTGGAGTCAGAAGAATCATGACTATTCCTTAGTAGTCAGAAAAGCCATAACAAAGGTAGAGTAAATAGGCTTTTGCTAAATGGCATCAACAAGGGGTGGGGACATTTTTCCCACCTTGGCAGTTGTTCTCTGTTGTCCATTAGACTGTGAACTATTTCAAGTGGGGCAATTTTTTTTTTCTTTATCTGTATTCTCAGTGTTTGCACAATGGCTTGCACATGGTATGTGCTTTTTGACCGTCTGATTGCCATTCCTGTACTTTGCCATTCTCTTGAAGGCTGTGTCCCATGATATGAATTCTCCTTGTTTCTCTTCTGCATCAGGTGACCGCTTCAAGAGACTTAGTGCTATAATGTCCTTTTGCTATGGCCCTTTTCCCAGTGACTCCCAGTCACTGCCTGCTGACTTCTCCCTGCTCAGGTAGGAGTGAGAGGCTTTTGGTCATGCTGTAGTGTTATTGGACAGAATCCCTGGTTGACGGGTTGAATTGTTGACTGTGTCTCTACCATCCTCCCTGCATACCTCCCATGCCCATTCGAATGATTTTGCCCCATGAAATAAGTACAACTCATTATAACTCTACACTATGTCACCTTGGGCAAGTTAGAGACACTGGGCTTGGGCAATGGTACCTGGCACATAGTAGACATTTAATATATGCCAGTTGATTCACTTCTCTTAATTTTAATAGTAATAATGGTATTTACAACTATCTGGTTGTGAGGATATTGTATGTTAAAACACACTTTAAGTATAGCTTCTATATGAATATAAACCATTATTGCTAGTATATTAATTAGCTATAATCATTATTTTATTTGTGAGGGTCTTTTCTGTTACATTTTCTCTCAAAAAACTCTGAGCAAATACATACATACTTCTTTTAGTAGAGATATAGAAGGAATGTTCTTTGATTCAGTGACATGAATACTGGGATAGAGTGGTCACTTCACATATCTGGGTCTTGTTTTCATCATCTATAAAATGGGGTGGACAAACTCGATGACCTCCAAGGTTTTTTGCCAGCCAGCTCCAATGAACCAACCAATCAATCAAGAAGTGTACTAAGTGAGAGCTGTGTGCTAAACACCAGGATAGGCACTAGAGATCGATGAAAACTTTTAACCTCAAGCTGCTTGTAATTGGTCAGGAGAAGCAGTGTATTTATTTATTACTATATGCAAAAATGTAATCAAAATGAATACAACAGAATTCTGAGCAGCAGTGATCAAGAAAGCCTTATATAGGAAGTAGATTTTGGGATGAGTTTTGAAGGAGGCTAAAGCTCCTAAGAGTTGAAGGTGAGGAGGAAAGACATTCCAGGCTTGGTGATAACCAGTGTGAAGTTATAGAGATTGGGTGATGGAATATGGGGTATGAGAAATGGTGAGAAGGACAGTGAAGGTCAACAAGGAGGGAGGTGATATGTTATAAGTTCTATGTCTATGGTTTGCAGGAATGGTGTTCAAACTTTTTCATCCTAATATACCCTAAAGTATATCCCTCACACAAACCCCTCCATTAAGAAGCAAATCACCAAAAAAAGCTGTGGTTGCTTGAGTTGTTAGCAGGTTTCTACCTTGCTGGAGAATGAAAGAGCAAACCACTCCAATATCTTTGCCAAGAAAAGCCCATGTGCAGTCATGAAGAGAGAGACATGACTGAAATACATCATCATCACCCAATTAATACCTGAAGTGGCAGCCTCCTGGCATCAGAGTCGGTTCTGATGGTTGACCCAGATAGAATGAAAATATGGACCTATTCGTGGAGTTGGTGACTTATTGTTGGCATCACTAACCATTTCTTCAGAACTCTCTATCTACAGTTTCAAGAGACTTTACAAAACTTAGTGAAGTTGGAAGAAGGATGTATCTGTATCCTTTGGGCTACATGGTCTCTAAGATTCATTTACTCCCTACATTTATGAGTCTTTATCCCTAGGGATTGTGTTTTATATCCCAATTTGAGAAATAATGAGAAAGGACAAGATAGAAAGAAAAATAAGGATACCGAAGAGGAACCATATAATTTCCTTCCTCAGCTACTTGAGGAAAAAGGAGGAGCAGCCACCTTGGTATTATGAAAGGAATACTAACTCTGGAGTCAGAGAATTAGGATTCAAATTCTGCATTTGTGTTTATTACTTTTTTGATTTTAGAAAGATCAAGCAACTGCTCTCAATCTGGTTTCTTCATCAGTGAGACGATGAGGTTGAGTTTAGATGGTCTCTGAGGGTCTTTTCAGTTCTAGAGTTATGATCTTATGAAGAATGGAAGAAAGTGATAAAAATAGGAGAGAAATAATTAAAAACAATAGATCTTGTTGTGGAAGAAGAGGGCTGGGCTGGAAAGCTCCTTTTTTAGTCTTATATATAAGTACATAAAACTAAATGTATAACATAAACACAAACATAATGTATATGTAGTATATATACACATAGGTATTCACATAGATATAATGTATGTATACACATATGTGTACACCTATATGTATATAGAGAGACAGACAAACAGACAGACACATGTGAACTAGCTGAGAGATGTGGAGCCTGGAAGCAAACTTGACCACTGTGAGGAAGAAGGAAAATCTAAGAGCTGGTTGGGGACGAGAAAGGAAGGGCTGACAAGAATTGTCTCTGTGTAAATCCAAATGGCAGTTTGGAAGTATTTATGTTTTAGAGGAATTTTAAAAAGGGAGTGACATGCTTTTTATACACTTTTTTGCTTAGCAACACCAGTCACAAAAGCCATGTGTTCTCACAGGACTGTCATTTGCTCAACTCATTAAAATATTACCTGGAACACTGATGACAATTACCCATCACTGAGTTTTCCCAGCTGCCAAAACGTGCTTTTGCTGTGCATAACGAAAACACTGAGTTAAAAGTTTATTTCTCCATTGTTTCATCTCTCCTAGCTGTGATTCCTCCACACACACACACACACCCCCCCCACCTCTTTTCCAGGTTCGACAAGTCTCTGAGGGGTGAGGATGGATGTTCAGAGTTCTGGATGCTCTGGAGAGTAGGAGGGATGGGGAAGGTTTATTCAGGCCATGCCTGGGGTCCTAGTCAGCACCCACTCATGGCAAATACTAGAAAGTCAAGAGGCAAGATATATCAGAATGGACCTCATTGAGCTTAGATGCTTTTATCTCACACTCTTACAGAAGTGTTTTGGCTCTGGCCACCTTTGCATTATCTCACTTGATCCCCTCAATAATTGAGTGAGATAAGAAATCATTCTCTAGTTCTCCAATGGAGCTATCATTGCATCAATGTGAGCATTCCCTCCTACCATGCAGATTGCAATCCAATCATTTCCATGCAGCTTTTGGCCATGTTCTCTTGTAAATCTTCCATAGGACAAGGACACTCACAATACATTTGTTGAAAGAATGAATGATGATTTATAAAATGGTACCAAGAGGTTTGGGCCCACCTCTGGCCTAGACCTATTGCTAAAAGACCCAGGACCTCAGGTTGGGTTTGTGGTCTCCTTGGAAGTTTGATTATTCAGGGGAGAGGCTCAAAGCTTAGGAATGATATCCCAAAATGGAACTTTTGTTAAAGTTCATTCTCTCTCAAGGTCTAAGGGAAAGATATCCAACTGATGTGCACCTCAGAAGCCCCCATCACTTTGGGACAACCAGGAATATCTCAGGGGCTTTTAAAATAGGTCAGAATGTCTGGAAAAGTTTTTGAACTTGTTGGGAATTCACTTGTGCACTCATAACTGGATGCCATACAGTGCATCATCCCTTATTACCTGCCATATCAACTCCAGAAATGTCATTTTTTTGCCTGATTATGTCACTGGCCCAAATATAATAGTTATTTTAGGTTCATTTCAGAGTTTTGTGATGGATAAAGGTTAAACTCTATCTCTTACACTGCCTATTGTAATTTTCTATTTCCTTGAAGATTTTTTTCACTCCCCATATGCTCTCCAATAATTTTTTTGGCATTTTAATGAGTCAGTCTGTTATACAAATTTGGGGGAAACCAAAAATTTGAAAAAGGCATAGTTCATTCCTTACTACATATCCTTGGTAATGGTGATGCATTTAATCAACCAGGCAAGTTGTGACTAAATACTCAAGGAATTGAAATGTTGGATTACAGCCCTATTTACCTGGAGTAAAATTCCTAGGGAAAGAATGGCCTGATAACATGGGGGTCAGTAAACCTTTTCATGCTATTATTTGTTTCTGAGTTGGTATGTTTAAATGCAATTGTAGAGACTATCTTAGCCTCATGAGTCTTGGAGTCAGAAGCCATTAAGACCTGGGGTTATGTGTTCTTATTTTTCTTCTTTAAGGTCAAATAACCTTGGGGAAAGCACTTAACTGTTCTGGGCTTCCTCCTCACTTGTAAAATTAGAAAAAATAAAGCTCTGCATCTCCTATCTCACACAAGTGTTAGGAGGATCAAGTGGGATGATGTATACAAAATATCAAAAAAAAGTATTATACAGCTCTATAACTTCAGAGAGGGGAGAGGGAAGATGTGTTCAATTCTCACCTTTGATACATGCTAGCTATGTGACTGAGTAAATTATATAACTTCTCAATGTCCCCAGAAATTTTCTAAACCTTTTAACAGAATAGTTACTAAGATTCATTGGTAGGGGAATTTTCTACATCTATGAAATCATATATCTGCAAAAAAGAGTACTATATAAATATAAAATATGACATCTAAGTCTATATTATAGTTCCAGGTTATGATCTTATCTAGGAGTAAAATTTTTATCTTTAAATGCTGAATAAATTCTGAGAAGCAACATGATGTAAAATTATCCAATTTAATCTAAAAATTAAGTCTAATGCTTGTTCTAAATGATAGCCCTTGAAATATTTGAAGACAACTATCACATTCTTCCTAAATTTTCTCTTAACTAGGTGAAAAAACTTAATTTATTTCCATTGATTTCTATGTATACAATAGCCTCAAAAAACCTCACCATCTTGGCCATCCTCCTTTGGACACTCTTCAATTTATCAATGTTTTCCCTAAAATGTGAATTTTAAGGATTGAACACAAATTTTAATTTTGTTTTCCTGAGGCAATTGGGGTTGAGTGACTTGCCCAGGGTCACACAGCCAGGAAGTTTTAAGTGTCTGAGGTCAAATTTGAACTCGGGTCTTTCTGACTTCAGGGCTGGTGTTCTATCCACTGCTCCACCTAGCTATCCCCACAAATTTTAATTTAACACAAAATTTCAGGTGTAGTTCAAGCAGGACAGAGAACATGCCTGGGATGATAATCATTCTTGTTCTGCTCACTATCCCTCTTTTCACCTAGTCTGAGGTTACATTAGCTTTTTTGACTCTCATGTCACAGTGCTAATTCATATTAAGCCTGTGATCCATTAAAACCTCAGATCTTTTTCAGACAAACTATCTTCCTTCCAAAACTCTATTACCTTCAGGAGCAAATATGAACTGCTGGACAAAGAAAGCCCTTCATAACCTAGTCACCTCCTATCTTTTTAGTTTCCATACACTTTATTCCCCAACTTGTACTGTGATCCAGTGACAATGGTCTTTTTGCTATTCACAAAGAAGATTCTCCTTCTCTTTTCTCTGTTAATCCTCCATACCTATAATGCATACCATGTTTATGGCATTCCTTCATTTGCCCAAGTAGTAAGCCTGTCAAGAGAAGAACTGGGGTTTATTTGGTATTGCCTGTTCTTAATGAATCTCTCAGTGATAACTGTTTTCCTTTCTAAAAGCTGACAAACTATCTCTTTAATAATAGTTCTAAAATTCTGTTAAGAATCCAAGTCAAGCTTATTAGTCTGTTAGCTTACCAGAATGTTGATAGATAAAATTGACTTAATTTTAATCAATTAATTAATTATAATTAATTGACTTAATTAAGGTATTAGCCAGTCCAGGATAGGAGGTGTGTGAAAGTGTGAGTGACTCTTTCCATAAATGGTGTTCTAATTAAAAGGAAACAAATAAAAAATTATGTTATGGAAAATATCAGTAATCATGGTCTTGTGTGTGGAAGAGAGAATCAAAACTATCAAATTCTGGCATCTCTGAAACATTAAGTTGAGTAGGCAGTAATGGAGATAATAGGCTACTCTTTTGGATATATTCTTCTTCAGAGAAGTATTGACCTAAGCCCTAAAATAATCTACCTGAGCCCCTATAGCATGGCAGATGATACCCAGACAGAGAACTGGAAATTGCAGGGATCTCCATCATTTGGGGGAATGTTGAACAAGTTGTGATGGCATAGTGCTGTACTATAAAAAATGATGAGCTTAATGATCATAGAAAGGCATGGAAAAACTTATTTGAAATGGTGAAAAGCAAAATGAGTAGAACCAAGAGTATATTGTATACAATAATAGCATTGTTGTTTTAAGCACAGCTTTGAATGGCTAAGTCATTTTTAACCATTATAAATATACAAGTTAAGAATAAAGGGCAGATGAAAAAATTGCCATCTACATCCAGAAAACAACTACTAAATAGAAGTATGTATAGGATAATTTTGTACACAAACACACACATTTATAGGCTTTTTGTGTATAATGACAGTCATCTCTAGGTGAGGCAGAAGGGGAGGGAAGAAAAAAAAAAGAGAAATTTACATGATAACTTTATTATGTATTTAAAGAGCATAATGTATACAATAGATTTGCAGTTCTATTTGCAATCTGTTTTTTATTATTCTATGTTATGGAAATGCTTGTTTTACTTCATAAATTAAATTTAAATAACTTATTTTTTAAAAAGAGGAAATGTAGAGGGGGCAAAGCATGGTAGCAGGAGAAGGCAACTCATTTGGGCCATATTTCCCAGCCACAAACCTGTTTGCAGACCATGCAGAGATTCAAGTTAAAAAAAAAAAAAACTCATGTGTATCTTAGGTGAAGATTGCAAGAGATGAAAAATTGTTAAATGTTGGAATAAATATGGGAAGATGGGCATGTAAAAGGCACTGATGGTGGAGCTGTGAGCTTGTCCAACTATTCTGGAAAGCAATTTTTAGTAACACCAAAAAAATACAAAAACTACATTTATGCTTGTTCTGGACCAGGCCTGATTCTGGTTACTTGATGAGGCTCGTGATTATTTTGAAATAAGACACTTAGAGACCATGCAACATTTAACAAAAGGAGGTTTACTCAAAAATAGCATGAAAAGGGTGTTCAATAAGGAAATAGCAATGATTCAGTAATGCTTCAAACTGCTGTTTTTATCTTTTCTGCAATGACATACTTGGTCAGCAAGATATGTTAAGCTTGAGCAGTCCCCAACTCCTTTTTGTGGGACTTTTATACTAAGGGGACCAGGAAACTGTCAAAAGCTTCAACGTTAGCCCCTGAACTAATTAAGTCAAGGACAGTTTTATTGCCTTTTAGGGAAAAAAATTAGTCTAACCTGCATGTAGGTGTTATTCCTACCACAAGGCCTTTCAAACTCCTTCTACCCTAAGGAGGTCAAAGAAAAAAGTTAAGTTCTCATATAGACAAATATTTATATCGGTGTTTTTCATAGTAGCAAAGGACTGGAAATGAAGTGATAGCTAGGCAGATAGAACACTGGGTTAGAGTCAGGATATTCAAGTTTGGCTTTCAACCACTTCCTACCTATGTGAGCCTAGGCAATTGCCTCTGCCTCCTTAACTGTAAAATGGGAAAATAATAGCACCTCTCTCTGAGGGTTGTTGTTCTAGTCAAATGAAATAATGATTATAAAACCTTTAGCACAGTGCTTGGTACATAGTAAGTACTTAATAAATGTTAGCTGTAACTATACCTAGATTGGCAAATGATTGAACAAATTGCATATGATCTTAATAGCATAATGTTATGTTTAACTAAATGGCAAATTTCAAGAATTTACAAAAAAACTGGAAAGACTTGTATAAAATGTTACAGAATAAAATAAACAGAATCAGGAGAACAGCTTGTATTATGACCATAATAATAAAAAAAGAAAAATAATATTAAAAGACTTCAGATGAATCATGACTTCAGAGAACAATGGCTTCTTGGCAAAAAGGTGGTGGTACAGAAGGATGGAATAAGGCATACATTTTTTTTCTCTGAGGCATTTGGGGTTGAGTGATTTGCCCAAGGTCATGCAACTAGGAAGTGTTAAGTGTCTGAGGCCACATTTGAACTCAGGTCCTCCTGACTTCAGGGCTGGTGCTCTATCCATTGTGCCATCTAGCTGCCCCAAGCTATACATTTTTAGTCGTGATCAATGTGTTGATTTAGTTTGCTGGACTCTACTTATTTGTTATAAGGCTTCACTTAGGGATTGGGGAGTCATTGTTGGGAAGTGAAAGTGATATATAAACAAACAAAAAGATAATAAAAAAGTGCATCCATAATAGATTTTTTAAAACAAATGCATATCCAAAGAAAAGAAACATTAAAAATCACATATTCCCTGCCAATCCATGGAGAAGTGGTATGATATAACGTATCATATATTAGATTATACATCTCTGGAGTGAGGACTTGCCAAGCCCTTTTCAAGGCTGCTTATTCACCTTTGTGCTTACTTTCTCCCAACTTTTATCTTGGCTCTAAGAAGCAGTAGCATGTGAAGCTGGTTTAACTGTCTTGGCACATGATCTAAAACCAGGTTGAGAATAATTAAGAAGCAACAAAAAAGTAAAAGGTGAGTTAGAGGGATGACTACCCCAAGCATGTGAAGACTTACCCAATTGAATAGGTTGGAGCAAATTGTTCCCTTTAATCAAGTTTTCCTAAGACACTGCAAAGGAATAGGCAAAAGGGTCTTTTGTCTTTGAGAGCAGCTAGGAAGTGCAATGGATAATATGTTGCACCTGGAATCAGGAAAATCTGAAAGAGTTCAAATCTAACCTTGGACATTTACTAGCTGTGGGAATCTGGGCATGTCACTCAATTTTTATTTACCTCAGTTTCTTCATCTGTAGAATAATATTATTGATCTTCCATGGTAGTTGAAAGACTCAGATGAGATAATTATAAATAGCTTAGCACAGTGTCTGGGCACATACTAAGTGCCACATAAGTATTAGTTATTATTTTTTTTCGGAAGAATATTAATTTTAGATGGAAGGGTCATTGGAGGAAAACACATGGGAAATGAGAAGGATTGTAAAGAAACAAAAGCTTTTCTTTTTCTTTTATTACCAGCGATCTGGTTTAGGAAAAAGCCCACATTTCTCTGTTGAGGACCTAGAATGAGATCAAGGTAAACATTTTCTTTATGACTTTACAACTGGCAAGGACTTTTAAAAATACACTCAAATAGCTGTGCAATCTATTGAAAAAAGAGATTTGGATTTGTGATTAAAATTTGTTCTCATGATTATTGGACACGAGAGGGCAGCATTGCCCATCAAATGAAGCTGACTGACTGGCCTTCACAATGAGTTTTTTTTTTTTTTTTTTTTTTTTTTTTTTGGGGAAAAAAAATTACCAAGCCTTATTTGGTTCATTTTCTACTGATTCCCCACCTCCTCTCCTCACCTCCCCCTCACACCCACACGTCTGGTGCTTGGCAGGTTTTATGTTTGGAGAAACTCTTAACACTTTGGGGGAAAATCATCATATTTTAACAGTGTTAACTGGAGGTTTCTCTTTGCTGACCCAGACCTTCCTTTCAATAGGTATCAGTTTATTCTAATGGAATCTTAGATTACATTAATTGAAGACAGTGCCCTGTCATCTCTGTCATATTCTTCACTTCTCAGGTCACATCTAGAGTAGAAAGGAAGCAAACAAGCATTTATTAAGCACCTGCTATATGTCAGGCTCTGTGCTGTTTTACTCACATTATCTTATGTGATCCTTACAACCTCAGGAGGTAGATGCTATTATAATGCCCGTCTTACAGTTGGAGAAACCAGGGCAAAGGGAGTTAAATGTAATTACTAACTATTGAGGCAGAATTTGAACACAGATGTTCCTGATACTTAAGAATAGTGGGTCTAGTGTGCAATGTCACACCTTAGTTAGGATATTGGCAAACTAGAACCAACGCAGAAATGGGTGATAAGGATGTAGGGTTTTGTAAAATAACCTCTCAAGATGAGTAGTTAGGAGAACTGAAAAAGCAAAAATTTGGGGATTAAGTTGGGTGACTTCAAATAACCCAAAGGCTTAATATGGAATAGGAATTGGACATTCTGGGTAGCTCCAGAGAGTGAAGTAGGATCAGGTAGCAATCATAAGAAAACAAATTTCAGCTTTTAATAAGGAAGAACTTCCTAAGAATTCAGAGCCATCTGAAAATGTAATGGTCTGCTTTGTGAAGGAATGAGTTCTCCATCACTGGTCATGTCCAGGTATGAGCTGTATGCTACTGTATGCTAATGCTGTATAGTATATTTATACATTATCTGCATTTGTATTATATGACTTCAGGTTTCCTTCCCACAGATGCTATTATTCTCTATAAGAAACAATTGTTGATTCATTCCTTAGACTTTTTCTGGGTTAATTTTTTTTTTTTTTTTTTTTTTTGCTTTTGTTCATAAGATCTCCCTTCTGCTCAATAGAGAAATTGGCCTTTTTGTTGTTTAAGGTGGATTTGGTGTCAGCACTAAATCCTCAGGCACTAGCAGTGTGGCCCTAGGCCAGGTACTTAAACCTCCTAGCCTCAGCGTCCACATCTGTAGAACAAGGATCACAATGATAACTATCTTAACAGATTACTTGAGGATCAAATGAGATATTTTTAAAAATGCTTTGCAAATATGAAAGCATGATGTCAGTGCTAGCTATTGTTATTACCACTTTGATTAGTAGTGTTCAACCCTTTGCGACCCCATTTGGGGTTTTCTTGGCAAAGATACTGGAGTGGTTTGCCATTTCCTTCTCCAACTCATTTTACAGATGAGGAAACTGAGGCAAATGGGATTAAATGACTTGCAGGGTCACAGAGCTAGCATCTGAGGTTGGATTTGAATTCAGGTCCTTCCGACTCTAGGGCAAACACTTTATCCACTGTGCCACACTGATGATGATGATGATGATGATGATGATGATGATGATGATGATGATATGGAAATGATGATAAACCTGCGAGAAATTTGAAAATTTGGGGTAGAATAGAGTAGTACTTTTCCACCAAAAGTAGAATCTTGTAAGCTAGTAAGAGAGTCAGTGTCATGCAGGGAAAAGGTCCCAGGAGTGGTGACCTGGGCCCAAATGCTGGACTTTGGGTACTGTGTAGCTGTGTTCCAGTGTCCTCAGATGAAAATGAAGAAGTTGGACCCCTTGACCCTTGCATTTTCTTCCCATTCAAAATCCCATGATGCTTGGAGTTAGAAATAACTAACTGCATCAGAAGATAGTTTTCCATTACCTCTTCATAAATCGTAATTTGTACTTATTTTCATGGAATCAGACTCATTTTGTGCTCTTATTTGGTGCTGAGGCATGAGGATTAGGACTACCAGTAGTACCCATTTCCCTTTTTTTGAGGCTTCAGGCTGGCTTGATGAATAAAATCTGTGAATTTGCTATTAGTATTTTTGTTATGCCTTATAGAGGAGTGAGTAGTAAAAGGGGGGGGGGAGTGAGGAAAGTGGAATTTAAGTTAACTTCACAAGCACAGTGAAATTCAGAAATTAAGCAGCTACCCAATAAATTTGGTCAAGAGATGATCAATGAAAGAGAATGTGTTTCCTTGTGGTAGTAGTGGTGGAATAAGAGAGAAATGGTATTAGGATCCAAACTGTTTAATTATTTCATCTACTCCTTTAATAGAAGTAGGGAAGAGGGAAGGAAGGAAGGAGGAAGTGGGAGGAAAGGGGGGAGAAGAGGAAGGGAAGGGAAGGGCAAGACAGGAGACAGAGACACAGAGAAAGATGCACAGAGAGAAGGGAATGCAGGTAAGGAAATTAGGGAGAAAATGGAAAGCAGGTTTCAATATGTTGTTTGTCTCTTTTTTCCATTAGAACATAAACTCCTAGAAAGCTGGGTCTGTATCTTGGATCCTCCATAAATACTGCTAGGAGCACAGTGTGCTCAATAAAAATTAATCCATCAATCAACAGGACAGGAAATTCCATCCTGCCAGGAGCAACACCTCCTGTTTGTCCCATCCAAAGCCAATTAGAGTGTTTGGGTGCTGCAATGGAGACAGAAAATAAGGAAGGTGGCCAAAAGAAAAATAAATCTCACTAAGCCCAAAATAAAAAATGAAATTCAATGCCAAAATATTTGATAATGGGAAAATATTCAAGGGAAGGCTACTATTAGATTTAACTCTCTCTTCCCAACTTCTGGGTGTATCTCTTTCAGCTTACCTACAACTCCTTAAATTTAGCTATTTATATGATTACAGAGACATGAATAAGACAGTAGTTCCCCTTAAAGGGTTTCTATTTCATTGGCTAATTTAATGACATATACTTTCTAAACTGTTTTCCCCAGAGGTAGTTACTGCAGGTGCTGTTCATCTATCTTGGAACATTCCAGGCAGCTTTCCTTCTGCTAGTCACTACCTCCAAGGCAGGGAAGATTTGGATCTTGCTCTCATGCCATACTTTGAGGGCAATTTTACATACTGTCTAAGGAGTGCCCTTGACCTTTTATGGGCTTTAACTCTGGGAGCAGAAATCTTCTTAGGTTCAACAAAACCTTGTTTCTTCTCTAAGAAGCTCTCCAGCCCAGCTGGGAATCACTATAAAGCTTTTTAGGCCAGTAGCTTCTTTGGTACTTTCAGTTAGAGGAATTAGCTCTTGGACCATTAAGGATGCTTAACAATGGAAAATTTCAGGAATGAGCTTTATTCCATTAAACGCTCATATCTTTCTTTTGTTTTTGTTTTTTTTTCTTGTTAAACATTCCTTACCTGAGGTTCCTGCCTGTGTATGCCCCTAAAAGTACCTTTCATTTCATCCAACAGAGACATGGGTGAGCTTGAAAAGTCAGTTACCAATCAACTGGTATTTGAACTGCATGGGTTCCTTTAGGGTAGTGGTGGAGGGCAAAACAACTACTACCCACTATCTTTCTTCTTTTAGGCTCCTATATAGAATAAACTGGGAAGGAGCTGGGGAAGCATGATATAGCAAAGGTTCTTAACCTGGGATCTGATACTGGTTTTTTTGTTTTTTGTTTTTGCATTTTGATAATTATACTTCAATAAAATTGATTTCTTTTATAACACTAGACATCTTATTATGTATATATGAAATCATTATTTTGAGAAGTCATCCATAGGCTTCCTCCAACTGTCAGAAGAGTTTTTTTGGTGTCCATGACACAAAAAATGTTAAAGAACCCTTGAATTAAGGAGACATTAGCTACAAATGGTACATTTATTATGTAGCTCAAAAGAAGAGCATGACTCCCTCATGCTGATTTCTTCCTGTAAGGGGTTGTAAGCTTCATGCCCTTAGATTACATTCCTTTTGGAAAGAACCCTGCAGAGAAGGGATTGTCTGTATCATTTTCACCCAAGGAGGGAGAATAAAGGCAGCCAATGGCCATGATTGCCCCCTAGCCAAAGACACTGTAGAAGGTGCTCTCTGCCTGCCCTCCTAGCATAGGGGGTGAGATAGGGGTGGGAATGGAAATGGAGAGAAAGGGGCAGAGGTAACAGCTGGCAAACAGCAAAGGTGGGAGGGAGTGAGGGGAAATCAATAAAACAGAGATGAAAAAATAATGTGCTCTATATGCCATAAAGGAAAAATCATGATGAAGGTCCAAGTTAACTCCCATAATGCTTTCAGGGATCAGAGAAATGACACTGTCGAAATACAACATTAGTTTTCTGAAGCCTACAGGCTGAATTTTATTTATTTAAAGTTAACTCCCATTTTAATACAAAAGATAGCCTATTCTACATCAAAGGGGAAAAAAACTTTTACTAATGTATCCATTGCTCTTCTGAAGCACAAGAGCTGTCTCTACATAATGCTTTGTAGTATTTTCTCTACTGTGTTTGTGTTCCTTCTGAATCAAGAAATATACGGTAAACAGACTCGAGCTGGGATCTACAGCTTCCCCATGCCAACACGGCTGTGGTTTGACTTTTATTTTCAGAGATTTTTTAATGGATTGTTGGTTTGAACCAAGACCCACATGAATGATATCTGAGAGGGGAAAAAAGAAAAGGGGATGTTCAAACATAGCTAGATAACAAGTTCTTAGTACATTCTGCCAAAATGTAAACCATGAGCTGTCTAGGGAACCCAGCCTAAGGAATAAGCATAATGCAGAATTTCTTGTCATTCTTTCTCCAGCCACATCAGGGATTTTTTGGATCTGATCAGAACCAAAGATGGGATCTCAGCCTTTTTGGAGATTATCTAAATTCCTCTCCAATTCTCACACACTTCCAAGCCATGATTCCAATTTTTCCTATGGCTTTTGGGAGGCAATGTGGGATAGTGGTAGCATATTGAAATTGTAGTCACAGGACCTGCGTTTGAATCCCAATTCTGCCATTTGATCTCAGACAAGTAAGCTATTTGAGGCTCAGTTTCCTCATCTATACAATTAGAGGGTTAGATTGGATTGGCTCGAGGTCTCTTTCAGATCTAACTTTATGATCTTACGATTTTTTTTTTTTATCGTAACCGATATATGAAAATGGGCTAAAATTTCCATCCATTTGCTTTTTGTTGCTGTTGTTGCTCAGTCATGTCTAATTCTTCTTAGCGGAGCTACTGGAATGATTGGCCATTTCCTTCCCCAGTTCATTTTTCCAGATAAGGAAACTGAGATAAACAGGATTAAGTAACTTACCTAGGGTCATACAGTTAGTAAGAGTCTGAGGTCAAATTTGAACTCATGTCACCCTGACTCCAGGACTGGAATCCCACAACACCACCTACCTGTCTTATTCATTAATTCATTTATTCATTCACTTATTTTTAAAATTGCTTATTTATTTATTTATTTTCTATTTATTTATTTACTCTCTATTTCCAACCTCCCTTTCCATGATGCATTGTGTTAGGCTCTGTGGAGGAAACAGTAAAATTGAAGATATAATCTGAAAGAAATTGCACTTTTTTTTTGGGGGGGGGAGAGTAAGAAAACAAGGGAAGAGATAATACAAGATATTATGCAATAAATACCAAATCAGAAATATTTACTAATACTTTGGAAGTTAATTCCCTTTTAAAGTGGTTAGGAAAACTTTACAGAAAAACACATGTTGAATTATTCCTGGCTCTATCCCCTTCCTTCTCTTTTCTACACTTTAAATTAAGAGAAAATGTCGTTGCCTTCCATGAAACTTTTCTTGAGCTTCCATTCACAACTCCCCTCGCTGTTGTTCCAGTTCTCACATAATCTGCATTTGTACCCTTCTCACCTGGAATATCATAGGGCCATAGATCCAGAGCAGAGGTTTATTACCCTGTTTTTCTCATGAATTTCTTTTTCAGACCAGTGAGTCTTATGGTACCTTCTCAGAATAATATACATTTACATGTTTTATATAACATACATACATACATATATATGAAAGCTTTTTATTTTTCAAAATACATGCAAAGATAGTTTCTGATATTATCCCTTGGAAAACTTTGTGTTCCAAATTTTTCTTCCTCCCTTCCCTTTCCCCCTTCCCTTAGAGAGCAAGTTATTCAATATAGGTTAAAGATGTGTAGTTCTTCTAAACATATTTCCTCATTTATCATGCTGCCCAAGAAAAATCCGATCAAAAAGGGGGAAATTGGGAAAGAAAAAACAATCAAACAACAACAAAGGTGAAAAAATCATAATGTGATTCACATTCAGTTTCTATAGTTCTCTCTTTGGATGTGGAAGGCACTTTCCATCACATCTATTGGAATTGTTTTAAATTATCCCATTGTTAAAAAGAACCAAGTCCATCACAGTTGATCATCACATGATATTCTTGTTGTTGTGTACAAGATTCTTTTTAAATGCCATATTTGAATAATATCCCCCTAGATGGGAAGGCCAGGATTATGTGGGATTTAGTGATGGGTTTAATAGCTATGGTAATCTCAAAGTAATGATGACTATAAATGATATTTTGAGATATCTATATAAAACCTATAATGTGACATGAAAATAGCTGTGGATTAATTGTGTTGGTGACATTTACAAGTACTGCTAATCCTATTGTGGTTATTGCTTACTTTCATAATCCAAAGAAATTTCAATTAGAGGTTATTGAAAATAAGGATACATTTTTTTCCTTATCTGAATTTTCTGACTCCTGAAATCTACCCACAGACAGGTTAAAAACTATTAATTAGAACTAGAAGGGACTTAACAGGCCATCTATTCTAATCCCTCCATTTTACAGATGAGGAAACCGAGGCCCAAGGAAATTAAACTATTTGTCCAAGTTCACACAGATTGTCACTTTCAGAAGTAGTTTTGATCCCCCGTCCTGTAACTCTAGAGGGCTTTCCAATGTATTATGCTGTTTTGTCAGCTTCCTTTCTGTCCAACCAAATCCTACTTGTAAGGCATGGAGCAATTCAAGAGATATTTATCAAGTGTCTGTTGTATGTAGGACACTGTGTAAGTCAAGTAAAATCAACAAATATTTATTAAAAGTACCTACTATATACAAGGTACTGTGCTAAGCTGGAAAAAGGCAAAAAAGCTTTTCCTGCTCTCAAGGAACTCACAATCTAATGGATAGGTCCTAGGGAAAGATAGGTTGCTTTACAGTATTATCTCATTTCATTTTCATAACTCTGGGAGATAAGTGCAAAAATTGTTCCAATTTTGCAGTTGAGGAAACTGAGGAAGAGAGATTTGTGACTTTCCTAGGGTGACTAAATCTCTGAGCTAAGATTTGAAGTAGGGTCTTCCTGACTCCAGGCCCACTGCACCACTTATTTGCCATTAGTAGCTGAAGTTAGTGACTGTGGAAAATGGAAGGAAAACTAATGATTATGATCAGACAATTTTGGTTGTACATTGATGAGAGAATATAGAGTATTAGGAAGTGAGACTGGAGATAGCTGAGGTGAGGGTGGTTTCAACGACTGCATGTGGAAGAGAATGGACATCAGTGTATTACAGATTAGATGTAGAAATTGAAAGCCGTCTTTTCACTTTCCTCTTCACAATATATATTAGTGGAGAGACTAGTGATGATGAAAAGGTGAAAGATCAGATTTGGTTTTATACAGTTCATCTGAATTCTGAATTTCTTCCTAGTTCTATTTTGGGAAAAGAGCTACAAAGGAGAGGGGAGGACACAAGATATACATGGCTATAAACTTATTAATCTTGAGATGTTATTTCTATGTTTATAAATAAAGAGAATAAATAAATTGGGCATTTGGTAAGACAGAATAGTTGAGGTCAATCATCTTTCTGACTGGGCAATTTTCAAGGGATGCTCTTAGCACTAACTTAGCATATTATGTGGGTATCAATAGAAAATGAATGTGTCATTTATGTATGAAATCATCTTCTGAATGATTTAAAGCAGGAACCTAAATCACTGATTAGCCACATCATCACATCATTTATGGAAAATAAAATTATAAGGGAGTTGGGGATAATGCCATATCACTGTATTTTCTTAAAAACACAGCTCTCTGAGATGGTTTATGAAGATACTTTGACAATAGCATATTTGGAATTTTCTAAAGTTACAAGAAGGATTACATGAACTCCATATCCAATGAGGAAAGACTTATCATCTTAATAGGACAGGTGGAAGATCAGGAGGTACATTAAGAGAAAGGTACAGGATCAGATTATTAAAAGTATCCCATTTTCTTGGATTGAGAAAAATCAATGAATCATTGATTTTTTGGCTTATTTGAATACTATACATTGGAACTACCTATTATATTAAAAAATAGGAATAAACCAGCCCGTCCTCCAACAGAGAGGGTTCATAAAATGAATAACATAACCATCATTTTCTGCTAACCAGAAGAAATACTTCAGTGACTAAATTTCCAAGGCTTCTTCAAAAAGCTCCCTACTGACTGATAGACCTTATAGTTCTCAGAATCCTTTCCTTTGATCTTCATTCATGCTTATTAGTTATTGAACTTCTTCAACAACAGTGCCAGATTAATTTTCTTAAAGTGTCACCTTCATCACATTAATAATTCTTTGCTCAAAAATCTTCAGAGTAAAATCCAAACTTTTTTTTTTTTGGAAATAGTATTTTTTTTCCAATTACATGTGGAGTTGGTTTTCAACATTCATTTTTAATAAGATTTTGTGTACTAAAATTTTCCCTTTCCCTTCCCTCCCCTCTCTCCAAGACAGAAAACAATCTGATATAGATTATATATGTGCAATTATGTTAAACATATTTCTACATTAATCATATTGTAAAAGAAGAAACAGAACAAAAGAGAAAACCCACAAAAACAAAGAAAAAAGTGAAAATAATATGCTTTGATCTCCATTCAGACTTTTTCTCTGGATGTGGATAGCATTTTCTGTCATAATTCATTTGGAATTGTCTTGGGTCATTATATTATTGAAAAGAACTAAGTCTGTTATAAATGATCATTGCACAATGTTGCCGTGACTGTATATAATGTTTTCCTGGTTCTACTCACTTCACTCGGCATCAGTTCATAAAAATCAAACTTCTTAAGAGCTGGTATTCAAAACCTGATGTCCTTACCTGCCAGCCCAACTCTGTCACTTCCAACTCCCCATCAGGAAACTTCTCATCTATGTACAATTTCTGTTCCTTAAGGAGAGGAATGGAGTGGGAGGATACAAATAGCTTGTGCATTCACAATGCACAAAAACGGGTGTTAAGAGAAACTGGTGGTGCAATGATTAGAGCACAGGCTCTGGAGTCAGAAAGACCTGAGTTCAAATTCAGCTTCATATACTTCCTAGTTTTTTGAGCCTGGACAATTTACTAAAAAAAATCAGCAACAACAAGAACAATTAAAAAAAAAAAAAACACACCAAACCCTCTGTTTACCTTTGTTTCCTCAACTGTATAATGGAGATAATAATAGCACCTACCTCTCAGGGTTGTTGTGAGGATTAACTGAGATAATATTAAAACAAAACAAAGTACAGCGTTTGGTATTTGGCAGATGCTATATAAATTCTTATTCCTTTTTGGTTGACTATTGGAAATTATCTAGACCAATGTAATTGAGTGGCAGATTGACACAAAATGCACCTCTGATAATTAATACCTCTGTGGCCTTGAGGAACTCACTCATTTAGCCCTTCTGGACCTAAATTTCCTCACCTAGATGGTCTCTGAGGTCCCTTCCAGTTTTAGATAGACAGTTCAATGTCTGATGCTGTGAGATGCAGAAGATCCCTTTGGTACAATCCAGCAGATGTGGTCTTGGTGGTTCTTCAGGGTCCTGTATTCTTTTCCTTCTGTTTAAGATCTCATCACAGCTTAATCAAATTATTCAAATCTAGAGATGCTTACAAAGTGTACCTTAGGTCTTTCTCTTTTGTGTTCTCTAGCTTGTGTTGAGTTTTTATTTTCTATCCCGGATTGACTGTTAAGCTATTGTTCAGTCATTTTCCAGTTGTGTATAACTCTTTGTGACCCCATTTGGGGTTTTCTTGGAAGAGATACTGGAGTAGTTTGCTAGAGATACTCTAGTTCATTTTACAGATGAGGAAACTGAGGCAAACAGGGTTAAGTGACCTTCTCAGGATCTCATAGCTAATAAGTAAGTAGGCTAGATTTGAACTCAAAATGATGAGTCTTTCTGACTTCAGGCCTAGTGCTCTACTCACTATACTGTACTGTACTGTAGCTGCCTGAGAGTTGAATAGAATGGAAATTTAGGCAAAATTGACCCTGCTTGTCTATTGGGGACAAAACTGCTCACAGACTCAGTTATCTGGTTTTTTTTATCTAAAGTTTCCCATCAAAGTTCCCCTCTGCCTTTCATCTTGAGAGTGAATGCTTTTGCTTCAGAGTCTTAGCTTCTGACAAGAATTTATTTCCCTTGAGAATCCAATGGAATAGAAAAGACAAAGTTATGTTTAAGTTGGTATTCTAAAATGATAATACCCAATGAATTTATATAAGGTAATTCTCTTAGGATCCACAAATTCCTTTATAGATATTAATTTGTTATGCTTGTGATGTGTATTGGGAAAGGGTTATTAGAATTAAAGATTCAATTTTCACCAAGTCAAGAGTCAGATCTGGTAAGTAGAGGGCTACCTCTGATAATATACTAGCTACATGGTCCTACACAAGCAGTTCAACTCTCTGAGACTGTAAATTTACAGATGGTTGTTGATCTGCATTGTGGATGAAGTTTTCCATTATGCTGATGAATTCATAGATCTGGATCACCCCCCTCTCCCAAATCACTTAAGTCATGAACAAATTTAGTAGCAAAAGACTAGAATCAGTTCTCCTGGCTCTCAAGCAACAAACATCTGCTTGTTCCTGTTTTACTTTCTCACAGAAATTTGCTTTACTTGGTTAAAGGCTTATAAAAATGTTCCCAATGAATCTTTCAGGGCATTCTGAGAGCTGCTCATATTTGAAGTGTATGTGATGAATGATTTATATATTAGATTTATTAAAAACACGTCCATTATCTTGGGACCCTGGGTAGATGTATAAAAGGGAAATATGACATGTTAAATCCAGCAGCTAAGATTTTCCATAAATAGCTAAGGGACTACCCACCATGGGATGGCAGATCAAAAAGACAAGTCTGAGAAGGTGAATGGTGTTGGCCTTGATGGATCAAGGAGAGGAAAAAAACAGAACTGCCACAGAAAATGGTTTGACCCTGATTCCATGTGACTTGAAATTTCAATTTAAGAAAAAAAATTAGCTAAAGTAAGTATCGGATACTTCCTTTCCAAGGTTTTGAATCCTATCCCACCCCCTGTTGCCAAATTACATTTGAATAAGACACAAATCTCAGGACAGACTGAAAACTCAGGCAATATGAGTGTTCAGTGAATTTTGAAGAGTATACATAGTCTTAGAGTAGAAAAGGGACCTCAGAAGTCATCTAGTTCTCACTTGAATCCATCATCCACATGATGCTTTCCCAAAGTCCCAGTCAATTCAACTGAATGAACTCCAGTAGCTCTCTCTTGCCTTTGGAATCATTAGAAATACTTCTGTTGGACATTTATATCTTTTTGAAAACTGGCCATTCTACCTTTCCAGACTGAGTATACATTATTCCCTTCCCTGATTTCTTTGATCTAGTCAAGTTATTTTTTTGATGTTCCTCACTCAGTACTCCATCTCCCATCTCTGTGTTGTCCTCCAATGCCTGATGTACAACCTTCCCTATGTTCACCTCTTAGAATCCTTGGTTTATTTTTAAGATTCATTACATACCTTTTCTGGTCTCTCTAGCTGCTATTGCTTTGTCCTTAAGTTTTTTCTTATATTTGTAATATATACATACACACACATATACAGAAATTTATGTTGTCTTCCTCATTTATGTTGTTTTCCTTCCTTATGTAAGCTCCTTAAGGGCAGGAACCGTTTCACTTTTGTCTTCACGTCCCCAGTGCTTAGGATAGTACCTGGCATATACTAAGTGCTTAATGAATGCTTATGAAATGATTGATAGTTCAACCAAATGAAGTACTAAAACCCATCAGAAACACTATTGTACACAATTAATGTAGAATTCATCCAAGAAAACCTGAGGATTAGAAATTTACAGTAGAACATTGCTGGAAAGGGGTACCAGATATTTGAGAATATGAGTTCAGTTTTCTTTCTTGTTTTTCAAGTATAATTGAGGGCATGGAGTGGGTGATCAGGGAAACTATGTCTGATCTCCTTGACTTAAAGTATATCCCATGAAATGTGAATGGAGATGAGCTGACTTCTCTTAGTCATTTCTAGGGATTTGTACTTAGAACTGAAGGATTATGGGATGAAATCTCATGAGGACAGAAGAAAAGGCTTGTTCAAAGAAGACTGGCAACTGAGCCAAGAAGAGAGGCTCACTCAGTAGACCTTAAGTGGAATGACACCACAAATACCCTTTTTTCTCTTTGCCCAGAATGGTGGGGCTCTGTGTACCTCTTCCTTCTATTTTCATGAGGGAGAGGATTAGAGTTCAAGATCAGACTTAGAACTGGAAGGGAACTTGGAGGTCTTCCCCCTCATTTTACAAATAAGAAACTGAGACCTAAAGATTCTGGGATTTGGAAGAGATAAAGGTAAAAAGGAAAGCTTTCAGGATCCAAAACCTTGATTCTTAATGTTAAGCTAATGTATCAACATGGGCTAGCCTGCCAACAGCATGAAAATATGCCATGAGATATCACAAATTAGTCAATTGTCAGCAATTGTCATACATTTTCTTCATACCAGATGTTGTTATGATGGCAAAAACAGGTGGCTTTTAAAGGTTTAAAGATGTTAAAAGCTAAGAGATCAGAGCAGGTAAAAAGAAAAAATCCTACCTTCAAAATGCTCTGGTTTTCTACTAGGGGAGACATTCAAGGCGGAGTGAACATGATTTAACTTGGTCCAATGAAAAGTTTCCACATTTTAGGATTTCAGTGTTCATTTAGAGAACTATTATACCATATAGTACAAACCTTTTATTAAATCAATGTATTCATTTATCTGAAATAAAAGTTTTATTCAATTACTGTATTTTGATGGACTAGACTATTGCTCACAAGTAGCAGATAATGGATTGAAAAGAATGTCCTTGAAAGGGAATAGCTGCTTCAAATCACCTCTCTTATACCCAGGAGACAATCTGCTTCCAATGCTGGCCGGACTTCAGAACACTGGGAGGAAAGGAGAAGATGCACTAATGCTGTACCTGGTAGAACAAATCAGTACATGAACCATCTACCCATATAACTTGTGAGAGGGGGGAAAAATGAAATCATCTCCGCATAGAATATCTCAATGTCATCTTTTAACCTATTTAGGAAGATCAGCTCAGATGGCTTTACGGCAGCCCAGCCGTGTGCACAGTTAGGGCTCGATGGAAGCCATCGTCAGTTCTGGAAATGAGTAAAACACAAAGCTATTAAATCAGTTTCTTTTCTCTGCAAGCTCCATTCCATTAGCCTGGTCTTTTTATCTCACTTGTTTCTTTGCAATTAGAGAAATAAGCAGGCAGATCTCTGAAGAAAGATGAGTGAAAGAAGTCAACTATCCACTTGTAGTTAGATATGTGGCTGATGAAACATCAGTCCAATCAGGAAAAAAAATCCAGGTGGTATTGGGTATTTTTTTTTAAACAACCTGATACATATAGTTAAGAGGGGAAATCAAATCTCATTTAAAAAAATTAAAAAAGAAATCAATTTTTCCTCAACTAATAACTATCTTTGGGCACTGCTGCAGTTTCTTGATATAGCTTTGTGTTTTTCAAATGCTGGAATTTTCATCAGTATTAAGTAACTTTGATATCACACAATGAATAAACTGTACATTTTCTCTGGATTTAATAAAAAGCAAAGAAACAGAAGAATTTAGATTTATAAATATCCATGTATATTCTATGGATTTGAAAGACTTCAACACATGGAATATGTATTTGGATGCCCAAGATCAAAATCTTTGTAAATAAAAATTGTTCCCTGGAGCATGATCAATTAATGGCAAAACTATTTAAATTTCAAATCTTAACAGTCTTTCTACCCCAATCAACACACACTTCCTGCAATCATATTCTGGATATAGAACAACTAAAGATGCCTGTGAAATCTCCTTTCTTAAAGCAGATCTGGGAAGTTATGATGACGAGACATTCAAAAGCTTAAGAATTAACAAAAAGATGGACTTCCTTCACTTATAAGGATCTTAGGTCATTGAATTTAATGCCTATTTGCATATATATATGTGTATAAAATACAAGACTAAATAGAATGATAAGACTGCCTCAAATTGCTTCCTTTAAAGATTGAGAAAAAGTGAAAGGGAGAGGATGAGAGGGAGGAGTGTGTAAATGTTTTAATGATGCCAGAGCTGGCAACCCTCATAAGAAAGTCTTTTTCTCTCTCCTCCTTCTTCCTTCCCTCTCTCCCTTCCCATATTGACCTCCTCCCTGCCCCCCTTCACAAAAAGAAGATTTCATATTCTCCTGGTTCACAAAGCAAAGGGCAATGAATGATTCTTGGCTAGAGAGAAGCTACACTGTGATAATTTCTTGGGCCACTTTTCCACCCACTGGTTAAAAATAGAGAACAAAACAAAACTACCGACCTTCAGAAATAAGGCACGTTTGAGGATAGAAACTGCTTTGCCATCAGCCCAGCTCAATGTCCAGAGATCATGTGCCCCATCAACATCCATTGTGTCATCCACCTGGAGTTCAAATGCAGTGCTGAAATGCATTGAATTGCATTTGAATGCTTTTTCCAGGCACAATATGAAAGTGATTAATGAGATACGAGGCAGAGATGGGCAAGTACTAGAATAGACAATGCACTTAGTACTCAGGCATAATATTGCCCAAGAATCCCCCTTGTCTCCCCCCCCACCCCGATTAAAATGGAACTGAGGGAAATTTGCTGAGCTTTAAAAAGGTTCTCAGTCAACATATTATTTACTGTACCCCATACAATGCTCACTACTTTGTATGGCCTGGGATTAGGACCCTTTTGAAAAGTTAGCAAATCGCTGTTTCTCTCACATGAAAGGAGCCATTCATGTCAATGGGTGTTTTGTGGGTCCCGAGGACAGAATGTAGTCTTAGTTACTAGATAGCGACACAGTCCACACCGTTGTCATGGTCATTACCCTAGCTGAAGTAAGTGCTGCACCTCTAAACCAGCTCCTCAGGATTTTAACGGTAAAGAAAATTAAAGCTTATACCACATCCTTACTCCTCTAACAGGCTCCAGTTTTTCCCCTTTGTTATGGTTTATTAATTTAATGGAAAATAAAAGGCATTGGAACTGAGTTTTTGAGTATTTTTCCCCCTGAGGTAATTGGGGTTAAGTGACTTGCCCAGGGTCATACAGCCAGGAAGAGTTAAGTGTCTCAGACCAGATTTACACTCAGGTCCTCCTGACTTCAGGGCTGGTGCTCTCTCCACTGTGCCACCTAGCTGCCCCAGTTTTTGAGTAATTTAAATTATCACTGTACATATTTTTTGAGACTGGGTCTCCCTATCTCTCTTTTCCAGGTTTTATGTGCAGTTGTATATCTTAGTCTTGTACCACTATGGATGGGCACAGAACCTTTGAATTGTTCTCTTTCCAATCTGGGCTGGTTTGCCCCTCCTTCAGCAGTTTAGACTCACTATGTTGGTTTTGGACTTAGTGTGGACATCTGAACTGCTTTAGTGCTACTGCTGAGAACTCCCAAACTCAAGTGATCCATCAGCCCAAGCCTCCCCAGGGAGTGAGATTCACAGGTGTGTAGCACCACATATGGCAACTTAAATCTTGTTAAAAAAAAAAAAAAAGAACCAGCAGTAGATTTTAGGACCCCTGATGTTATTCCTGGGCATTTGGTAACAAAACCCCACAGAACTAACAACAGAATTGAGGGCCAGAAAATGGGATACAAGGAAGCAAATTATTTACTCCTCGTTATAAATAAGACAACAAAAGTGGGCCTTTTAGGTATGGTATACTGCAGGAAGGGTGTGGAGAAAAGAACATTGAATTTCTAGTCACTTAGGTTTGTCTTGAGAAAATCATTTGCCTTCTCTAGATGATGTAGTTTCTTTATCTGTCAAATAAGGGGGTGAGGCTTGAAAGACTTTAAGAACCCTTGTTGTTTGAATTACTCTCATCTTATATCCATGAGCTCTATTTAAGAAGGCTCTGGGATGGTTATAGGAAGCAGCTAAGAGTCCCACTAGAGCTCTAGGCCAGGAATCAAGAAAACCTGAGTTCAAATCTTATCTCAGACATTATGTAGTAAATTTTCTCAACAGTAAAATGGGGATAATAATAATAGCACCTGTCTCCCCAAGGTTACTGCAAGAATCAAAAGAAATAATATTTAGAAAGCACTTAGCATGGCATTTAACACATAGTAGATGCTTAATGTTTGTT
Source organism: Sarcophilus harrisii (assembly GCF_902635505.1). Classification (NCBI taxonomy): domain Eukaryota; kingdom Metazoa; phylum Chordata; class Mammalia; order Dasyuromorphia; family Dasyuridae; genus Sarcophilus; species Sarcophilus harrisii. The sequence continues at coordinate 254,860,489 of NC_045427.1, forward strand.
ACCTATGCCCAAAGGCCTATAAACCTATGCATACCCTTTGATCCAACAATACCATTAGTAGATTAGTATCCCAAAGATATCGTTTAAAAAAGGGAAAAGGAACCATGTGTACAAAAATACTTATAATAGCTCTTTCAGTGGTGACAAAGAATTGGAAATTGAGGGAATGTACATCAATTGGGCTAAACAAACTGGGATATGAATGTAATGGAATATTATTGTCCTATAAGAAATGATGAGGGGGCAGATTTCAGAAAAACCTGGAGAGACTTCTATGAACAACTGATGACAGGAGGACATTGTACACAACTGTGTACACATTGTACACAATAACAGCAACATTGTGCAATGATCAACTATGAATGACTTGGCTCTTCTCAGCAGAACAGTGATCCTAGACAGACAAATTCAGAAGACTCATGATGGAAAATGCTATTCACATTCAGAGAAAGAACTATAGAGTTTGAATGCAGATCAAAGTATATCATTTTCACTTTTTTTTCTTTCTCATGGTTTTTTCCTTCTGTTGCAAGTCTTCTTTCATAACATGACTAATGAGGAAATATGTTTAATATGACTATATATGTATAATCTATGTCAGATTGCTTGCCATTTTGGGGAGGTAATAGGGCAGGGAGAAAAAACTTGGAAATCAAAAATTGTATAAATGTTGAAAACTATCTTTACAAGTAATTGGAAAGATTACTATTAAGTGGAAACAAACAAACAATGTTTGTTCTCGTTCTCCTCCCCGTGGTCTCTCCTTGTTGATGGGATGGAGTATGTGGTGAGAGAGAACTTCTAAAACACAGAGGAAAGGATTGAACAGGAATAAGAGAACTTCTGAGAATTGGGGACTGAGCCAGCTATACAAAGGCTGTTTCTACACTAGTGAATCAAAAGTGCTAGTTTTAACATGCTACTTCCTTATTTTCTATTCTTCTCATGCAATCATTCTACTTCTATCTGTAAATCTTCTTTTGGATTTGAAATTCTCTCCTTTCAGTTCACCAGGCAACAGTCACTGAAACAGCTCCTTAAATGCCACCTCCTCCAAGTGTCTAAAGGGCTAATTTCCCAACAAATCACCTTGAAAGGAATTTGGTGTCTGAGGTCAGTCTAGAACTCCTTATAGTCAGGGTGTTCAATTAGGCTCAGGCAGCAACTTGGTGCATATTTTGGGAACAAAGTCATATATATATTTTTTCTTTCTGGATCCTAGGGTTTTCCCCTCTTCTGTAAATTACAGAGAATAAGTCACTCACAATAGATCTTGTTAGCCAAAATGCAACAAGGGCTTCAGAAAAGCACTGATTGCTTGAATGAACGAAATATATTTGGAAATTGATGCATATCTCTCCCTCTTTCCTCCCCTCAGCCCCTTGACCTAAGCTTTCTCTTTTCTGTATTTGAATTAAAATAACATATATCAATTATGGAACATTGCCAAACAGTTAGACAAGTTATGAGATTAATTGGAAATGCAAGCCATTCCTTGGAGGTTTCAAGAGGAACCTTTATTGATTCATATTTATATATTACAGGGAATAATGAAAGTCACATTCACCCTTTGTCCAAAGTAAACCCTGATCAAATCCACTCAAATTGTTCCACTAAACCTTCTGACTGTGCTGATAAGCCTGAAGGACACTGAAGAAGATGAGTCAGAACAAGCTGGCCGGTGGAAGAATGCAAATATCAAATATCGAAGGAGGCAGATATTGGCTTTTACAACTGCATTTTTGTTTCCCAGTATCAACTGAGGAATCAGATATAAATACACGCCTCCTGGAGCTTTGGGTGGCTAGATGGTCACTATTTTGGATAGAGTCAATTTTTACTTTATTAAAAAGTCCTTCTCAGAAAAAGAACATGGAAGTATGGTCTAATTCCAGTTATATAAAGGTCATTTTCTGCTGGGTTCTGGGACTTATGGTATATCATAAAGACTTCTGTGTCCTGCCCAGACCTTTCTGCACAAAGAAAAAACTGATCTCAAAGCAGACACATGCACGATATCAGATGTGTTTGCTGGACAAGTAAGAATCATGCTCATAGATGTGTTAATGATATTTGCTTTGAAATGCAATGCCAGTGGACTGGATGAACCAATCCGTCTCCAAGTTTCAATCAGTGTAACTGAAGATGCTGGCATCCCTCCAGCTCCAGCAGGAGCCAAGAGTTACGTGTCAGAGTGAATGGGTTGGCAGGAAATCTTTGAGAACTAAGAAAAACATAGGTGCACGCTTTGGTAGGAAAGTTTATTTGCAGTTCCATAGCTTAATAAAAGGGCTGTGAATGAAGTGTTAAAACTTCTCGCCTAACTTTGCACTTGTCAATTCAAAGATGTCTGGACATTTCAGGAGACTACAGAATAAACGCAAATGAAAACAACAATGAAAGGTTTCAGCGCTTTGATCAATGCTGTGGCCAGTTGTCCTCCTCCAGATGACTGATAGTGAATCATGCTTTCTACTTTTTTACTTAGAGGTGCTGGGCTAGAGGTGCAGATCCTTGTTAGATCTGGCCTATATGCTGACTTATTTTGTTAACTGTATTTTGTTATAAGGGAAGATTCTATTTGGTAAGGGAGGAAGTACTCACTGGGAAGTGACAACAGTTTTTATATATAAAAAAAAGTAACAATAAAACAACAATGAAGACATTAAAAGGACAGATGGAATACAATTAATACAAATATTTTTTTTCCCCAGGAAATCATAGCAGTTCTTGCCTTCTGAGCCATGGACTAAGCAGTAAGCCAGCATGAGATGTGGATAATTTCTCTTTTAGGTAAATCAGTCACAGGTACCAGAACCAGAGCAGGAACAGCATCCATCTGTTCTTCCAGCAATGCCTGGAGTCCTAAAATGTGAATGAAAAGGACTTATGAATGCTTCCCAACTTTATATGCTTTTCATTTGTCATTATAAGACAGGTTATAGTTTTGGGGAAAAGGTCCAGTGTACCTTACAAACATCTGAAAATATTTAACAAAACATAATGCTTAGTCCTGCTATAGTTTGTACAAAATGCCTCAAAAATCAGTTGTACCAGAAACTGTAACTTTCCCCTCAAACCAACATCACTCTACGGAGAAGAAATCATTTAAAAAGTATTCTCATTTTTCATCCCACGTCGTTTCCTTTGTCTCCCAGTTTTCTCGTTTCTTTCCCCAGCTATAAAATGCTAACAAATCTAACAATTAAAATAACTGTGCTTAGACGGAGAAGAAATGGCAAGATTAGTGTTGTTCAGAACTATATTCTATCATCATCAAATCCTATGATGATTAAATATAATAAGAAACAATGGCTACTTATTTGCTCCAGTGGGATGAATACTTGACTTTAATTTTAATAGCAAAGCACACTTTGGAACTGGTGGCCCATGAAGTCTGCATATTTTAGCCCAAGTGATAAAATACCAGAAAGAAAAAAATTTTTTTTGATATCATTTAATTTACAAGGACAATAAAAACTTCTCTCACAGTTGAATTTCCTCTATAAATTAGGAAACTCTTTTTGAAATTCAAAACTGTGACAAAGTTGCCACACTCGACTAATGACCTTTAGTTATAATTGGATAACTGAATTTTAAATTGTCAAGAAAATAGAACTGACGCTCAGAAACTTTGCCAAGAGTATAATTCTATGATATGCATTTGACAATCTGAAAAAGACCATTGCTTTAAAAATGAACCTGATATTGAGTTATCTATAAGCAAAGAAAACACTGAATATTCTTTCTCAAAGTGACCTCCCCCTTCACCTTTGTTCCATACATATGTGATTCAGATTTGACAATTCTTGCTGAATTTGTGACACATTTATTTTAAGTTGTCTTTAAGGCAATGTTTTCTAAGAGTATGCATGAAATTTATACTTATACAGATTCTTATAACTATCCTTAGTAGGGCAATACAATTTAAGAATACAAATACAAATACCCACAATATGAAAGTCTTTAAAATGTAGATTTCTTTGTTTAAGAGATGGTTGATGCAAGTAGATGGTCTAAATGGAACATGTTTGTAATTTATAGGAATTAGAATATATGTGGCTATATAGATTAAGAAAACGAAATCATTTCTGAGTATTCCATATGGAAAACTGTTGACATTGGAGGTGAATATTGACAGAAGTGGGTCTGAGATCAATATCCAACCTCCAGGGTCAAAGGACTTCATGTTTGGTGCAATAAACAACTTAGTTGAGGTATTACAGTGGTTCAGGAGAGTAATGACTATTAAGGGTCAGACAAGGTTTTGCATTATAAACTCTGATTTGGGGGGGCCTTTATAGTTTCCAAATCTCTAAAGGAACCAGATAGTGTGAGTTAGGCAAGAAGCTGGCTTGGAAACAAAGCAAAAGGCATTAAAATCCAAGTTTAAAAATTAATGGTTTCAGCTGGTGCCTTTTTCCTCTTCTTTAGATTCAAAACCCATCAATCCATCCCATTTTCATAGAGCTTTTAAAGTAAATCTCTCAAATCCTCAACCAATAACAAAATCTGGAAAAATTCTGAGGAGATAAGGGAGTACAGATGGAAAGTCCTGAAAACAAAGTAAATCTCTTTTGAGTTTTTTAATGTCTTGAAAGCTTTACTTTTGAAAATTATCTAGCACATGTACCTTAGTCATAAATTATAAAGACCACTATTTTGGGCCCTGTGACATTAATAGAATGGTGTCTCTCCAACCAAATATGGTTCAATGTGATATTGGAAATACTCAGGACATTTTGCCACTAGTTTTGGAAAGGACAATTGTACCACCTGTAAATGATGGTTCTTCAGAAATATTTTATTATGTTGGCCCAGCAAAGGAATTACTTATTTTTTTTGGGCAGGGGCAAAATTGAAATTTTTTTAAGTAAATGAGTAGTGCTCAAATAATTGACTTGGAAATATTTTCTGCTGGGTACATTTTAAATTAGAATTGGGTAAAATGATAATAAATACGTAGTGCACATAGATACATATTGCCAAGTCTAGATTTTAGCTGTGATTAATTTATTATTCTTCAAAATAATAATTAAGTAGAGCTAATAGTAATTATAAAAACAGCCTCAATTTATGAAGAATGGAATATCAGTGGGAAGTGGAGTGGGAAAGTTATAAATGAACATAGGATAATGCAGATAAAAAAATAGCTCAAGGACATCCAATCTACACTTTAGGGATAGCAACCTCTATAGGCAAAACTTTTGATTTTCCAAGTCCTTCTCAAGAAGCAAATCCTCTGCACTTTCCTGACCTCTCTGCTTGGCTTTAGGATGTAAAGATACATTCAAACAACAGAAGTAGGCATTGATCAGAGAGAGAATAAGTGAGGCACTTTCAGTTTCCATTACATTAAACAAAACACTCATTAGCGTCTGGCATTTTTCCCAAGCAGATGTAATCTGGGTGCCTGAAGAGGGTTAACTATGAAATTAGGAAGTCCAGGAAGACCTTTTTAAACAGCATCTAGAGACAGCTAAAAGATAAAGTTACATTGGGAATAAGAAGACTAGAGTTACTGGAAATAAAAATATGTAAGAAATCAACCACAAACTGGCAAAACATATACTTTTACGTTTAGAATAGACTATATGTATATGGTGCTGGAATATGACAATTTGGTCCAATTTAGTAAAATAAAGAATATTCTTGGGCATTTTGGAACCTCAGGCAAAACAAACCAAAACAAAACATTCTCCCCCTCCTCTCCCTTTCACTCCCATGATTTGCTGCCTGAATGTTCATCCTTATGAAGACAAAGATTATGTCTTTTTAGACATGTGGTTGCGAGGGTCAATCTAACTGAAAATTATGGTCAATAGCAGATTGTTGTGTTGCTGATAGAACAGACTAGGAATGATTGTGATTACAACAATTGAAACAACTATTTTGGAGAGGAAATCTGCGATAGCATAAGTAAGGAAGACAGTGGAGGGCGGCGCCAGAAATAGGAAGATCACTATTTTGGAGCAGTTGATATTTAAGAAATCTTTTGCTCAACTGGTAAAATGAGCCAACATTAAAAATCATCCACTTTGCCTAATTTCTTACATAAGAAAATTTTTTCATGCTTGCACTTGTTATTTTAATAAGATGTTCGTCTTTTCATTTTGGCTAACAACCCAATCTACCAGGAAGTCCTAGGGATAAACTGTGAAGTAAGTAAGTATTCTCCTTTTTTCTCTGTAGGGATACTCTCCTGATAAAGATTCTTATAAGGACTTTCATTCAACAGAATCAGTAAGGAGAAAGAATGTATGCTTAATAACGTGAAATATGAAAAGCTCTTTGAGGTTGCAACAATACTATTTCACTTTTTAACTCAAAGATGCCATTCGATCAGTACTTAACACAGATCTGAAAATCCCAGAGCTAATAAAGCTTCCTGGAGACAGCAGGATGGATCTGACAAGCAGCATGTAGTAGAAAGCCTCATAGGGGATAAGGTTCCTAACAGTGAACTAAGAGTTCCAGTCCCTAAAGAGGTGCCCCTGGTGTGCAGAGCACTTAACCCTTCGACCAGTACCAACATGACTATTCACAAATTATTGATGTCCCTAAATCCCTGGCAGATTGCAGACAGTTTGTGTATCCCTTGAAGCCCCAGCATATGGCCACTAATGGGATGGATTAAAAAAATACATATACACATTCAGCCTTTGCCACATGAATGTAAAGCCACTGCAGTGGTAGAAGGTGATTGAACTGGACTGAACACTGTTAAATACATGATTAGCCTCTTGTTATGGATTCTTTCCATTGATCTATATCTGGTTTCTGAGTACAGTTTAATTAAAGCTGTCTGGAACAAGACTGTTCCTTTAAATGATCAGCCTTACAATGAAATGGTGAAACATGAGAAGGCTTGAGGCTTTTCTTAAAGTACCAAGGACTGTCTGTGGTTAACAACAGTAGCAGGGAAGATATTCATTGTAGAAAATTAGCTGGTTATACTGCTGGCTATTAGCCTTCCTCGCCAGATAAATCAATGCTTTCCTCCATTTCATCCTGGGATATTAGAAATTGATTTAGGCCAATGTTCGGCCCTAAGGATGAAATCTAGGTGTCATGTGAATTCTTCTGGCCCAGAATCAACAAAGAACACATCAATGGATATTAGTTCTTTGTCTGGAAAAAGACATGGACAAAACATATCCAATCTTTCTTAAGACAAATTTAGTCACATAGAAGGTAGGCACCTTATCTGCCTAACTGTTTTTTTAACAGCCTCTAGTTCAGCAGCATGGCAGGTGAGCATTTGATAAATGTTTCCTCAGTTACTTAACAATAAACAATTACGTATCTACTAGATGAACTAATGGCCAACTAGGGTGCAAAACAGGCCCAAGACATGGCCCCTGGATGAAAAGTTTACAATTTTCATGAGCTGTATCTTGGCAAACAGAGTGCTTACTTTTTAGCAGCATGATATATACTTTTTATTATGATTAAACTTCAAATGTGATGTGAAGAAGGGATGTGAAGAGATATAATAACACCTGGCATTCCTTTCCATCAGGAATAAATGATCCACTGAATTCACAATAGAATAATAATAATAATAATACCTATATTTGCATAGCATTTTTTTATTTCCCAGGTATTTTTATATACAATCTCCACATCAGAGACTAAAAATATCCTTGTGACATTAGTTATACAATTATTTGCCCCATTTTACAGGTGAGAAAATGGAGATTCAGATCAGCTAAGCAAGCCCCTCTAATATTAACTCTAGGACATAATTCATTAACCATATGAATGCTGAAGAGATTTCCAAAGTAGGTTTTTTTTTTCCTAGGATGTGAGAAAGTTAGTCACTGTACCTGAAAAAAAAATAAGGACAAGTCTAAATGCAAATAGTTGTGAGAAAATAGGACAAAGAAAGAGCACAAAGGGTGGGAAATGGGCATTGGAGCCAAAAAGGACCAAGATGGAGTTCTGCCTCTGAAATAACTAGCTGTGGGACCCTAGCTTTGTGTTCTCATTATCTCTCTAGTTTCATGACCGTAATTCTAGTTCAGGTTCTCATGATCTCTTACCTGGACTATGGTAATAACCTCTTAATTGGCTTCCCTGTCTCAGGTCATTCCCCATTCTGATTTAACCTTCACATTGCCCAAAGTGCAGACCTGACCATGTCACTCTCCCACTCAATAAATTATACATACTCTTGAATCCCTTTAGGAGCAAATCTAAGTTTTTTTGGCTTTAAAAATCTTTCAGAACCTGGACCCAGTCTGTTTTTTGGACTGATTTTATATACCTTACTAATAAGTACTAGTCAAAATGGCCTTTTGGCCATTCTTTATTCATTTTCTATTTCTATGCCTTTGCAGTGGTTTTCTCCAAGCCTGGAAGGCAATATTCTCTTCTCCCTATCTCTTATCTTACATATAGGTCATATAGTTGGTCAGTAAACATTTATTTTGTCTATCTGTCAGACTCTGTGCTAAATGCTGGGAATACAAAAAAGGTAAAAGCCAATCATTAATCTCAAGAAGCCCACAATCTAATGGGGAAGATAATAATATTCTCTATTTTTATACACATGAGTAGAAAAATTATAAACTATGTGAATAGAAAACAATTAAAAATGAAGAAATGAATTAAGGAAATGGCAAAGGCTTCCTGTAGACTACTGATATCAAATATACTGCCTGAAGGCCGCACATAGCCCATAACACTCTTTAGTGGGGCCAGAACCAGATTTAAAATATAACTGGGAAATATTTAACACAAAATTGAAATATAGTATAATACAAATAATATTATATTTTACAGTCTGCAAGGATCCTTCTATGATGATTAGCAACCTCTGGTTTTTATTTATTTATTTTTTGATATTACTGTTTAGAAGATAGGATTTCACCTGGGACTTAAGGAAAGCTAGGGAAAACAGTATGGTAGAGAATAGGAGGGAGGGCTTTGCAGGTCTATCTTGTTCCTTTAACAGCAAGAAAGCCAGTGTCACTATACTAGATCTAAGAGTCCAGGATGGGAAGGAAGGTGCAAGAAAACCAGAGAAGTAGACTCTGAATGTCACATAGAGGATTTTGCATTTGATGCAAGAGACGATGGGGAATCAGTGCATTCAGTGAGTGGTACATCAGGAACAGAGGACAGAGACTGGGGTCTGTGATTTCACTGGCATAGGAGAAACTTCTCCTTATTTCTCTATAATTTAGAGTCTTAAGAAAATTGCCCCGCTCTGTAAAGTTAAATGATTTTTTGGAATCAGGCAATCAGTGTGTGAGTGTGTGTGTGTGTGTTGTTTGTGTGTGTAGGGGCTCTAGGCTGGTTTTCCATTCACTATGCTACTCTGTCTCTTATCCAGCACATAGTAAGTGCCTTATAAATGCTTAATTGAACTCATTTGACAAGTCTACATAAGATGGGTTATGGGAAGGGAGAAGGGAAGGAGGCAAGAAAGACCAGAGTCAAAGGAACCAGCTGAAGGATTTCACAACAATATAAGCAGAAGGTGATTATGACACGCACTGGGTTTGAACCCAAGAGATCCTCTGAGGGAGAAGGTGATAGGATGTGGGAATTGACTTTACAAGAGTGCTGAGAACAAGGTATCCTGCCTGGAAAGATGACTCTAATCTTAGAAAGAATAGTGGTCCTAACAGGAAAAGAAGAAGCTTTGGAGGTCTAGGAAATAGGGGTGGGAATTTGGGGAAAATGATGTACTCCATTTTGTTCATGTTGGGTTTGAGATGGTGAAATGATATTTAAATGGATATGTTGCAGACAGTTACCAATACAGAAGCAGAATGTAGGTGAGGGTTCAGGTCTAGAGATGTAGATTTAGGAGGCACCTGATGGTTGAAACTGTACAAGTGGATGAGCTTTCTGAGAGGGTGCCTATGACACTGGTATTGTTCCTTTTAAGGACTGTTTCTGTTCAAAGGCATCATTATAATGATGCAGGGTAGCTGGTAAAATTGCCAATAGATTGGTTTATTCTTTGAATTTCTAAAGCTCCACTTTGGGTTAAACAAAGGGATTATCATCTGCAGTTTCCAAATTATCAATTCACTTTCAACTCAATCTGTTTTATTTTTATGAACTGACTTAAGAGCCTGTTTCAGAAACATTTTTATAAGAGTAGTTAATACTATCCTAAACAAAGTTAAGACTATTTTATAATCATGTTCATTTATATAATTCAAGGTTTAAGAGATATTTCTTCTTCAATGAATATCTATTACATCTCTTTCCAAGTATTTATACTCCAAACTTTCCAGATAATCCATAAACTCTGATAGAAGGATGCTGTTTTATCCGGCTATTCAATGTCGTGTCATGGAAGGGAATGTGTGATGTTTGAAGAGATAAATGATCAGCTTTTTTTTTTTTAGTTCCTTTGCATATTTGCTATATTTATGGATTTTTCTTTAGCTCTTACAAAAATCCTGCTGCACAGCTAAACATAAATTAGATTTACACAGCATATAAATCTTATTTAACAAGGACTCTCTACCCTTTCACCTACTGCCCTACATGTGGCTAGTATAATGATACAATTTTTGAGACTAAAATGCTCAAATTCTGCTGAAAATACTTAATGAATGCAACTATGCCAGAATAGTCTACTGAATATTCAAGGAAGTTAACTAACATTAGTTTAAGGCAGGGGGAATGGGCTGAACTTGTCACCTTTTGACCACAAAGAGAGCAACCTGGCTGAGAGGTGAAATATTTGTGCAGTCCTCAAATGTGATAAAATGCAGACCTTTTGAAACTGCCTCATATATTGCATCTCTCTATGACCTTAACCCTGACTCTTTAGAATGTTTTTTTCTTCAGGGTTAAATGGTTAGAGAGCTCCTTTATTGGCTGTTTGGAGTCTCTCCTGAAAAGGGGCTTTTAATAAGACTAAATTGGGATGAATTATGAAGCAAGGTTTCTGACTACATTCTGAGATGAATCAGCTAAAGTTTGACAACATTTATATTGTCCAGTCCACTGCCATACATTTCACTACAACAGATTTGCCTTTTTTTTTTTTTCACCTCTGTGACTCTGTTTCAAACTTTTTTTCCCTGGGGCACCTGTTCAATTTGAGATGAGATTGGCTGGCTTTACTTAATCCATTGGTGATTAATAGAAATTTTCCATCTTCTTTTCTAGAAAAATGGTCCATAAAGGGAATTAAGCTAGAAGAGTTGAAAGTAACATGAATTCATGTGTAGGTATGCTGAAGTCCTAAATAATCCTCCTGTGTAGAAAGTACAATGTCAATTCAACTCTGGTTCACTGATTCATCCACTGCTTCTCAGTAGCTCTCCACCAGGAGAGACCTCCTGTAGCCAACACATTTGCAGATGATACAACTACAGGGACATCTTCACACTACTCTATCAATGATTTTCATTGTGGTTTGAAAATAACTCTAGTTTTCTTCTTTGTTTAAACAGCTGTGGTGGATAAGAATAAAAGGAATTGTATATTTTCTGCATTTCTTTTATGATCAGTTTAGACATAACCATAATAACTGAAGAATTTTTATTTAAGAATAAATCATTTTAGACCCTTTAGAACCATACAGTATAGAAGGAAGAAAACAGAATATCCACCATCTTAAACCATAAGACAAATGAAGACCACATAATTTTCCCTGTAAATTTGCAACCCAAAGTTTTTTCTACCTCTCTTCCTCCCCCAACACATTGAAGTCAGAACTTCATCTTTATATATAAATAACATACACACACACACACACACACACACACATATATATATACACACACACATAGAATACATATGGTATGACAGAGGGTAGTATAGTGGAAATAGTGTTTGCTACGAATTTAGATGACATGGGTTCAAACCACAGCTTTGCCACTCAATGTTATTATCTTAGACAAATCACTTAACCATTTAGCCTGTTTTTTCACCTGTACAATTAAGAAGTTGGAATAAATTATTTGTAATATGTTAATGATAATATTGGTGTATGTGTTATATCTTTACACAAATTCCTTATGCACAAATTTCATGAAATATTTCTTCTAAGTAATGAGTTTGTTGGGAAAAAAAAGTCAGTTGCAGAAATAATTAGCCTTTTCATTATCATTCCCATTAGATTAAGTTTCTTTAGATTGGGACTAGATGACTTTTTACATTCACATTCTCAGAAACTTGGCACAGTATCTTCTATAAAGCAGGAGCTTTACAAATATTGAATTCATTATTAAAAACATTAAGGACTTAAAAAGGTTTGCATGACACAGAACTTATAGGGGAAAGAATGACTTAAGAGTTAAATAAGTTGACTTTGAATCCTGGATCTTTTCTTTGTTAGGTATATAATCTTGGACAACTGCCTTTACTTCCCTGGACATGTTTTCCCATATGCAAAATGAAGGATCTCTGAAGTCTTTTCCAACTTTGATTGAGTTTTGTTTTTTTTTCCCCCTGAGGCAACTGGGGTTAAGTGACTTGCCCAGGATCACACAGCCAGGAAAGTGGTAAGTGTCTGAGGCTAGATTTGAACTCAGGTCCTCCTGATTTTAGGGCTGGTGGTCTATCCACTACATCAACTAGCTGCCCCCTGAGTTCTGCTTTTTAAAGGCAATAGATGGTCTTTTCTAAAGACAAAAGAAACTTCACTAAAGTTATTAAATTCATAATTATTATTTTTTGTAAATGATTTCTATTTTGTCAGCATGGCTTTATTAGGAATGGGATTTAAATTGACTAAAGTTAATAGGTTTTATCAGATATCTTCCACAGGTCATTTTTAGATATGGCACTTCATCAGTACTTAAAAATAATTTCTAGATGGTTGATGTGAAACATATGAGAACTCTTAGTGCCAATGTAATTTCATATCGCTATTCTTTGCACTGACTATTCTCTGTCCTCTCTCTGAGTTGCTAAAGAATTTATACTTGGAAAAGACCTCAGAGATTTAGCCCCATCATTTTTATAGATGAAATAACTGAAGCCTAAAGAGTTGTAGCATCTAATATAAGGTCATATGGAATGAATCCATGTCTTCCAACTTCAAATCTGGTATACTTTTGCCCTGTATCATCTTGCCTCTTTACTAATAGTCCTTGTTATTTAGATTATAACAAGTATAATTTAGTCTTTGGAAAGCAGCCACAGTTGTTAAGTTCTGTTGCTTCTAGTTATATCCAGAATATCACTATCTGTATGGCATTTCCATTTAAACTTTCATAAGCTATTATGCTTCCTTTCTTTGGTGTCAGTATGAATTCTCCATTCTCTTAAATTGTTGAAGCACTTCTTTTGGTTTGTCATCCAGGAATCTTCCCTGGTAGATATTTTTATTTTATTCAATTACTATTTGCATTTTTCTTAAAGTTACACCAATGTTACCATATCATCATGATTCCCTTCAGAACTTTCCTTCTGGATAATTATGTAACAAGTATAAAACATAATTTTGGTGTTTTGTTGTTTCATCATATCCATTTCTTCATGACCCCATTTTGGATTTTCTTGCCAAAGATACCAGAGGAGTTTGTCATTTCTTTCTCCAGCATATTTTACAGATGAGGAAACTGAGGCATACAGGGTCTTATTCAGGGTTATACAACTAGTAAGCATCAGAAGTCAGATTTTAACTCAGGAAGATGGCTCTTTCTGACTTCAGATCAAGCATTCTGCTTTGCCATTTATCAGCCCAGTAAAAGATAATACGTAACATAAATTCATACATACACATGTATAATTGATGTTATCATCCCTTTTGGTTAGATAAAAAGGTAAATTCTCTAATGGAAAGCAAAAATAGATAATTGAACTAATTAGGTCAATTAGGTAAAATGACAAATAGAAAAAACAAAACAAAACCTAACAAGCCAACAACTTCTTTATAAATGGCTAATATCATCATTCAAAACTTTGGTCAGTTAGAAGGTGGTCAAAGAGCTGACTAGGAAGACTCATCAAAGAGAAACTCATGCTGGGGGGATATTTTCCATGGAAGGTATGCATATGTAAGTCTGAGTTTCCTATATTATACTCCTCACTGAAGTACTTGGGTGTAAATTTCAAACCATACATATATTTCCTACAATCCTGAATGCAGCCATTTTGGAGAGGAAAGAATATAACAAATTCTACAAGGCAGAGTGGGTCATGGAATAAAGGAGCACTGAAAGCAAAGAAGATTTAGATTTCTTGAGCAATTCAGTGCTTGTGCTCAGCAGCCTAATGTGTGACCTCCCACAGGATCATCTGTACTTTGAAACTATTTTGAGGCAGACAAGTGAAATACAGAAAACTCTAAAATTAAAGGGAAAAAAACTTCGGGCAGAGCTCCATTTTAGCACACCTAACAAGAGACCTGTTCTTGACCTGGAGAAGAAGACTTATTTTAGCATTTTATTGAGGGGGCAAGAATACATCCACATCCACATCCACATATCCACATTTGTGTGTGTGTGTATGTGTAAGATTTACAAAAAACATATTTAATACATATTTAAAAAAAATCAGAGCACAACTTCTTCAGCTGCCTGTCTTCACCACCTTCCCCCTTCTCCCCAATAACTTGTCCCCTTAAAGTAGGTCAGAAAGACAATATCCCCCCACTAAAATCCTAACAAGTAAGTAAAAAATAACCTTTATTTTGGGAAAACTCATACAATCTCAATAGTTACCTCTCATGCTTTGTTTTGCTTTGAGAAAATATAGTCAGTTATTATGGTGATGCCTAAAAATGCATTATATTATTAATACGTCACTAATAGTAATAATATACTAAATGATAATATAGTACTAGTCTTGATGCCCAGAAGAATAGTGTTCAAGCTGGTTGTGTGATTCTGGGCAAATCATTTAACTTTTGAGTTCTCTGGGCAACTCTCTAAAACTAGAAGTAGCAGAGAAAGTGCTAACCTGAATTAGGAGAGGGAGCTTCCAAACCCAGTGCTTCCTTATTTCATCAAGAATCACAGGTCTGATTCCTATCCCTTATGTGGAAATAATATGCATTACATTCACACTTTTTGAAATTCCCATAAGAGACCTCTTAATCTTAAAACTCTGAACTTTCCTTTTGTCATTATCCTCAATTCTGCTAAACAGGTAAGATGGCACTACCTCAACTGCACTCTCCGCCCCCCCCCCCCCCCCCCCAACACCGGCCAGTTCTACATAATTAGTAAATAAATAATAAGAATGCTGCCTACACAGGGTCTCATTCCAAAGGCAGGCTTGAAGATTTACAATATGCGAAACCAGGCAAAAACTCTGTGGTAATCAGCACAATACATTTTACACTCCATCATAATCAGTTTTTCTGCCTTCATGTCGATAAAACTTTCCCCCCTTTTTACAGTGGTTTACAACTTAAATAATTTAATACAACAGTTGTTATATTTTTATTGCAAGCTTATAAAACTGGTACCATAAGTCTTTCCCCTGCAATATATTACCAAAAAGTGACACAAGAGAAGGGGAACGGATGATTACTAAAACTGTAATTCAATCTTCCAGGTTCTGGAGATGTCATAAAAACTGCTCCTGCTTCACTTGCATATGGCAGATACCATCAGGAACCCTCAAATGAACGATTTCTTGGCATTCAATCTCTCCTTAGGCATTATTTTGTACACAATAAAAACAAAGAGAGGACTTCTTACTTCAAATACAATTGTGATTCAATTCCGATAGCTCTTCTTTAAAAAAAGGGAGAGGGTTATTTTTTTGAGGTTTCACCTCAGAATTAATTTTGATGTTGATGTCTCTTAGGCTGAACCAAGTGCCTTTATTTTTATTTAAATCAAAATGCAGAAAATGGAAACTAGAAAAAAAAGCAACAGAAAAAGAGACATTTAAGCCAACATTATGGACAAAAAAATTCAACCTGGAAAAACATTTCAGTGCTCTGCATCTAATAATAGGTAGGAATAATAATAATGATATCTAGCATAGTGGTGTGTATGTGTCTGGCACTATACTAAATGTTTTACAAATATTATGTCGTAATTCTTACAACAACCCTGTGAGATAGGCATTATTTTATTATTCCATTTTATAACTGAGGAAACTGAGGATAAGTGACTTAACTAGAGTTACACAGCTAGTAAGTGTCTAAAGCTGAATTTGAACTCAGATCTTTTTGATTCCAGATCCAGTGCTCTTTCCATTGGAGAGCTTATCCAACTTAATAAACGATCACTCAATTGAATGTAGTGACAGTTTAGACAGAAGAAGTGAGTTCTGTTACCAGCACAGTACAAGGATAAATGTCCACTATTCATGGCTTAATTGGCTATTATTCGAGGGTTGCTCTTCATAGTATGGTTTATGTTTGACCTGGAGCAGCGTATTCTTTTCAGTATAGTTCAGATGTGCCCATGAATGGAAAGGCTCACTTATTCACAGAATAGTTTCTGAAAACAGGGCTACGTTAATAAAAGAAGAGGTTAATCTTCTTAGATGAAAAATTAATTTTTAAAATTCATTTATTCATATTCAGTAGATTTAGTCAAATTTACACCAATCTCACTCCAAAATAGATTCCCAGTGACCTGAACATCCTCTTTATGTTGCTTTCAATCGATCCACTAATGACACTTAGCATTAAGTTTAAGGTCTATTACTTGTCTATTAAAACTGTCACTTCACTCTGTAATATAAAATTATTTATATTAATATAAAATATAAATATAAAATTCAGTGTCAATAATCCCAGGGTAAGATCAAATTAGTTTTTTTTTGAAGAGAGGTAGAGGGGTTGAACTTTTGTGCTGAGGTTGCTGAAGGGACCAACATATTGTGTTGGAAAGTGAAATTTCCTATTTATTCCTCAGCTTGAGAGAGTCCAGGCATCTCTAAATGAGTTTCTGCAGACCATTTCCCAGCCACATCAACCCTCACTTAGATTCAGCAAACTCCATTGGGGGTGAAAGGTTACAGAGCCTGGGTGAATGGCTTTTAATTCTCACCACAACAGAGGCTGCTAATCACACAACATTAGGATGAATTATGGTGATTATGGTGTGCCCTACAGACAGAGATTAAACAATAACAATCCCATAACCCCAGCTGTGATGATAGGGGTGAAAAGGCTAGGTTTGAAAGGTCCTGTAGTAATGGGTTTGATTTGGATTCTGAAAACCTTCTCTGAAAAGATCTTTGTACTACCTTACCATGGTTTTTACACATTCTAGCGGCAGACTGACCAAAACTTGTTGTAACAGTTTCCACTGACAGAAGTCAGTTAGTTACACAATTAACTACAGCAGGCCCTTATTAGATAATGGGGTAAAGATTTTATTCCAAAGTGCTATATCCTTCAGAGCAATGAATAGTAATTTGCAGGGATTAATTGTGCATTGTACACATAACACACATTTCTTCATTTGTCAAGAGGAATAATTTGAATTCTAGGCACTGAGGACTCAGAACTTTCACTGTCTTGTTTATTTGCTCTTTGGGGTTCAGGTCAAATAGTTGGTATCATCTTGTCCTACATTTTTCAGGATAAGAAAGACTTGGTAGAACCAATTGCTACAATGCTCTGTAGACTAAGATTTATTTTCTTTTTATTTTTTACATCAAGGGGAATGATGTGTCTGAGGTCAAAAGTCTCTGGTCAGTCAACAAACATTTATTAAAAAGCCACGTCCTGTGGGAAGTTGGGGGTTTTGAGAAAGGTAAAAGACAATTGTTGCCTTCAAGGATCTCACAATCTAATGAGAAAGTCTCTTCATTTCCTAGATGAAAATAGTTATTTGTAAATAAGATATAGAAAGAATAAATTAGAAATAATCAACAGAAGGAAAGCATTAGTGTTAAACAGAAAACTGAAGAAAATACCCATCTTCATTTCTAAGGTGAATGTAGATCTCAGACTTGTTTTGGAAATTCTTTACTAACCCCAACTTGTATGAGACAGACTAAGATTATAGTTTTATAGGAAAGACTAGCTCATGGAAAACTCCAGAATTTTAGCATATTTACAGACCAAAGGTAGTTGTTCAAATTGTACTTAGAAGCCAAAAAGTAGTCCAAGAAAGCATAAAAGAGCTGATGTGTATATATATACTCTTGTGCAAATAACGCCATAAAAGAAATGTCTCTTATAGTCCAACTGAGGCTTCCAGGTCGTTTTTCTCTCTTACAATATGATGTAGTAACCCAATGTGGAGGTAATACAAGTGATAAAAATACATGGCAAGAGCTGAATCACAAAGAGAATAGGCTCCAAGATTTAGAGCTGGAAAGGACCTTTGGGGTCATGTAGCCAAGCCACTTCATTTTACAGATGAGGGAATTGAAGTCTAGATAGGTTAATGGTCTTCTCTAAGGTCAAGTAGTCAATAAATAAATGGCAAAGTTAAGATCTGAACACAAGTCTTTGCCTCCATATTCAGCATATCTACCACACTGGATCATCTCATCAGTCTGCTTGCTCTGTTAAAAAAAAATGCCAAAAAACAACTACTATCTGAAAAAAAGTGCTTCTAAAATCTGGTCTTTGTTTCTATCAATTATAAGTGAAAATATTGTTTCACTTAGTGCTTGGTGATGGGCTATATTCACTAATACGACAGTTTTTTTGTTTGTTTTTTGGTTTGGGCGTTGGCTCAGTGAGGAAGGTAGGCTAAATAAAAGATAGGTAACAGAAAACCGAACATTGTTTTTTTCCTGTTGCTATAGCAATGGTTACTTGGAACTTGCGTAAATGTTCAAGTTAAGAGCTAGTTTTATCTAACAATCTCTGTTTGGTTCCATTAACACGAGAATTAACAAGTAGATTGTCCTGAGTTGGGGAAAAAATGGAAGTTCTAATTTTAAAAATAGTCTTATGAAACAAGCTGAAACATTTAGCTCTGTGATTATTGGCTCTTTGTGGGACTACAACTACAGGAATCAATATGCTGTACTGGGTCTGTAAATGTGTCTCTTAATAAGTTAATAAAACCATGATCTCCACATAGTCTTTCCATCAAACTTTCTGAAAAAAAAAAAAAAAGAATATTAAATGTACTAGGACAGGGAAGATCTGCTCCATTTGCTCTGCAATGATAATCTTTTACAAAAGAGGATTTTTATTATTAATTCTTTGCCTTCTGGGGATATTATAATTTCCTAGAATGTAAAAATGCCTTAAGCACAGCAATTTGCTGAGCTAGACTGAATCTCAAAATGTTTCAAATGAGCTGATAAACAACTGCATAATTAGCCATTATTAGATCAAGACTGTAGAGTCTTGAGAGCCTGATGAACAAACCAATGGATAGGCAAATTGTGAATATAGTTTTTAAAACTAGAAGCCTGTGTTATATTTTGACATGCTTCATGACTTTTCTTCTAAAGAATTAAAAACCACACTTCATATTTTTTTCCTTAGAAATATAGATTATTCTATCAACCAAATCCTTAGAGTCTTAATCATTAAACACATATTTCCATGTATGAATAATAAGGAGTTTGTGGGTTGAATATAACTCATGTTCCAAAAATGAATAAACTGTAAGATTTTTCTTTTCAATTAAAATTGCCTTAAACCCATTGCTTGCAAATGGGTAATACTAATTCATCCCCCTTTGAATTCTGGTTCAGGTCCAATGTACTGATTATGAAAACAAAACGTTTCTCATGTTTATGTAGGAAAATAAAATCTATACATACATACATATATTACATACATACATAGAATAAACTACCCAAAGAAATGACTTATTCAGGCTACTAATATCCAGCTCAAATTGTATCAGTCTTACAGTTAAATCTCCCTTTCTTTTCATTTTTCAGGGAGTTGACAAGATCATAAAATTTGACTCTGGGCTGGAATTTGTCACACACAGTTTAAGCTTGGGAGTATTTAAATTTTTTTTAAAATTAAAATCAGCTCAGTATTTTTGGAGGTTCAAATAAAAGAAAAGAGAAGTTTTCTGGTTGAAAAATTTTCTGAGCTGGTTTAACTTAAAACAACAAAATTCAGTTTTGAAACTGGAGGCATATCTATGAAAAGAACAAAAAAAAAATGACAACTGCTATGAAGATCTCTAAAAATGGGATAGTTAACCATTGATCCTGAATGGTTTAGATGTTCTGAGATACTTGTGAACAGCTTAGGTATACTGCCTGGCATTTAATAGGTGTTTTAAAAATGTCTGTCTTCTTTCCTAATAAATACTTGTTGATTGATTGATGGGTAAATCTGGATAAAGCAAAGATTTGCAGATGAATTAAAAATAATTTTGCCTGAAAATGATTCTACTAGTTTATAACATTTTTACCTTCTTCCCTCTTTTCAGTGTGGGTGATGCTATAATCTTATGCCAACAAACATTAATTGTTTTAGTAGTAATGCTGAGGTTATAATTTTGCTTTATATTAAAATCATTACTTTCCCCAATCCTGATTTTTTTAATTCAAGCAATTTCCTTTATATTCTGGATCCATGCCAATTTGCATGGCAGGAAATATAGTATAGTGCTATAGATCTTTGTGGAAAACTGATGTGAATTTTGCTTTTTACCTGAAACAGGCCATTTGTGCTTTCAAATAATAATAATAATGATAATTATAATAATAATGATGCTGATTTTATATAGCCCTCCAAAGTTTTCATTGTGTTTGATACATATTAGTTCCATTGAATACTTATAATAAACATGTGTAAGAGAATTTTCTGGTATCTTTACCTCTACTTTATAGATGAGAAAGGCATTCCATAGGAGAAAAAAGCACTGAGTCTCAATCTCACTTCTGTCACTTAACCTTTTGTGGACTCAGGCAATTCTCTAGGATTTATTTGCTCAGTGAGAGGTAATTAGGATCTTCTTTTATAGATGAGGAAACTGGTATTCAGGGAGGTTGTGACTTGTCCACTTGAAACTCAAGACCTTTTGCCATATCTAATGTTTTGCCATGTCTATAGTTGAACCTTTGTCTCTCCTAACTGAATTCAGTATTCTTTCTATTGCACTATGCTAACTCTAGAATGAAGGTAGTAAAATCAATTGGACTCTATGTCACACCAGAAGTGTTCAATTTTTCTCTCCAGAATTATGCCAACTGAACCGTAATAAACCACCATGAGAAAACATAGCCATTGGTTGCCAATGCCTGGAAAGATGGGAGGCCTAGGTCAGCATTGTAACTTTTGGAGACCTAGTTTATCGAAAATCTTAATCCGATTTTCAAAAAATCTGATTTAGACAATACACAAGAAGCATTTTGCTTCCTTCTGTCTCTGAGTATTTTATAAGAAATTTAATCTGTATGTTTTGGATTCTTTTGTACTAAACTCATCAAAATACTTTGTGAATACTCTTTGAAGTCCACCAAACTCTTAGGAGGATTTTCTTAATGAGTCTTTTAAAAATCTTTTCTTTCCCCCTTTCAGAAAGAGGAAATCACATTTAGTTCAGGATAAGCCAATTCAAACACCAAATGCCTAAGTTAATTTAAGGGTCTGAACCTGATAAGTTCATATGAATTCTAACCTTGGCAAAACATAGTCACATCCTCAGAATGCAGGATATCATATCCAATTTGATAAATACTAACATAATATGTAATGCCATATGAATCTTCAGAGTTAAATAAATATTATAACTACCAGAGTCATTTCTGGCCTTCAGTTTATTAGCATATATAACTTAAGGAGGTGTCACTAAATTTTAATTTCCTTATGTCCCCTCCATTTTCTTGACTCTAACAGCATCCTATTGAAGCAAACCACAGTGTTGTTTTTAATGAGGTGCACATAATATAGCTTGTCTGACATTTCAGTATTACACTATCTTTCAGGGCAAAAAAATCTATTAAAAATTATGTATTTAATGTATATGGAATGAATAGGGCTGGTTTTTAGATCAGCAAGTGTATTAAGATTGGCTAACCAGAAACTAAACATTGTTTTTAAAAAGTAATAATAACAAAAAACTTCAAAAAGATTATTATTCAAGAGAAAAGAAATCACTCATTAAAAACGGTTATTTCTTTACAAGTAGGAGAAATAAATTTCATCCTGAGCTCCTAAGTCATAAGCAAATAGAAATGTTCATTAGAGTCTTTTGTTTTCCAACTATGGAAGGAAATAGGCAAAAACATCTATTAAGCTCAGAAAAATGTAAGCTTAAATTCTGATGTGCAAAACCCACAGAAGGTAATTCTTCTGTTTCTGGGTTTCTGCCACCAAAATGAAGTTAATGATCAAGAACCAGAGCCCATGAATCACCAAGAAAAATCAATGGACAACTTCCCGAGAGGGAAAAATGAGAATGGCTACAGAGGTCTTGGACAGGAAACAAAAGAAACAGTTAAAGGTATCTGAATCAGTAAAACCAGGGTTGTTAGAGGATGAGTTTCAATTATTCTTTTTTTTCCCTCTTTCTCTCTTTACATTTCTCATCTTTTTGGGGGTCAATATTTAGGATGTTTATCTTTAAAATGGTGTTGATTCTAGTTATTTCACATAAATATTCCTTTAAAAGATAATTTAGTTGGAATTTGAAATCATAAGGCCTGAGTTCAGATTGTGACACTGCCATGGTCTACTTGTGTGACCTTGGGTCTCAATTTCCTTGTCTGAAAAAAAATGAAGGAGAAGTTTGAAATCCCTTTCATTTCTAAATCTATGATCCCATGCAAGGGGTTTCAGGAAACCAAAGATAAAGCTCTGAAAATTCACTGGAAGACCAAGTCCCTTTCACCAGGAGACCTTTGTTCTATCTCCTAGCAGCTTGACACAACTAAGAAGTATCAATCTAAATTTACAATCTGATCATTCAGAGGATAATATACCAAGTGAATGACAATAGATGGGTTCAGTTCTAATCTCTGGAGTCAAACTGAGGATTGCTACCCATTCTCCATCCTCTCTTCCTCCACCATAATTGTTGAGGGTGATAGAATCTTCTGTCTTCTTGAATAACTCTAATTCTGGATAAAAGAGCTCAGGCTTAACCCTGACTAATTCAGGATTGGATCCCACTACCAGACACTTCAACCATCATTAAGTCAATAAATCATAAAACCTATCGTTTAGATAAAAAATTGCTTGAGGTTTAAAGACAGTATGACCTGTATGAGGTCACACAATAAATAAAAGGAATAAGTTTTCTTGAATCGAAGTTCAGTTTTCTGTTTATTTGCTAGTTGTCTCTCTAGCTTAACATACCAAATTGGGGGCTTTGATGGAATTACCCAGTGTTGAAATGAAAACAAAGATATCTTTGGGGAAAGGTTTCTTGGTTTAAGTAAGTGAGTATGTAATTGAGCAAGATATTGTTGTTCTGGTCCTTCTCCTATGAGATAAAGTAATTGTTAAAGGTGGTTCTGGATTTTTACTTTCTTAAAACCAAAACACTATTTATAAAGTGAAATAGTGCAAATTTAAAATTTAATTTTTTAATTTAAAATTTTTACTGCTATAGTAAATATTCCAAGAGTTAAAAATTGGCTTTCAAATAAATTAAGTGCAGAAATCCCCCCCCCCCTTTTTTAATTTAGGCGATTTTTTCATTCATGTTTTCCTCATTCAGGCTTGGAGAAATATAAATATAATAACAGGAGTGATGTGTTACAATGTCACAATGTGAGTGGTTTTGTAAAGGAAAGTTTATCACCATTAGAAATTCCCTATCATTTCTGTCTAGGTAATGATTACTTAAAATACTTCCATGATAGTGATTATCATAAAATATACCTAAATTCCCACGATCTACTGCTTTATTTATCTCATGTCAAAAGATATCTAGAATTCTTTCTATTACTAATGGGCAAATTCCATTTTACAGATACATCTATTAACTGCCAAAAATAATTCTGATCTGATGAAGAAGGAACCATTTAAGATCACTAATTCACATATTAGACATTTAGAAGTATACCTTGTTAAAAGACCTTACATCTCCAGCCCCATTATATTACCTTCCTTTAATAAAAGGCAATAAATAAGACCTCAAAAAGCAGATAATAGTCATATCTTCTCTTGTCTAGACTGGAGAGAAGAAGGACTGTAAAAATGAGCATACTATTGGAGTAAACCTATTTCAAATTCATACTGAGGGGGTGTCTAAGCATAGTTTTAGTATGAAATACCAAAGCATCACAAAGCTTTAAAGGTTATAAAAAGACTAATTGAAAAGGAAGGAAAAATAGGAAATCTTGTAAGATGAATCTCAAATTATCCTTTAAAAACTCATGATATATCTAAATTGTTTCCTCAAAGAAAGGATTCTTCTATTTACCTTATGAACATAGACAATCTGACCAATCAATCTCTCAGCATTTATTAAACACATTATTTTCCTAGGCACCTGTGCATTTTGCACTAAGCACTGAGAAAACAAAAGTTAGATGAAAAGTGATTATATAATGGTCCTATGAAAAGCTAAAAAAGTAGAGTATTGTTTAAATTATATAATATGAAGAGGTATACAGGAAAATGTAATTTCTCCATCAATTTGATGGAGACATAAAGTAAGATATGTTACATATGTAACTTTTATGTCTCTAGGCCACTTTTGTAAGCACCTGACTTTGTGTTGTTTCAGTTGTGCCTGAATCTTCAAAATCTCATTAGATCATGTATATTTTAAATTAAAATCTTCTTTTTCTCCTCTTCCTCTTCCTCCTCCTCCTCTCTTTTCTCCTTTTGGGGGTGGGTTGTTGTGTGTAACTTAAAGTTTATAAATGTTTCCCTGTAACTTTTTCTTTGGTGATTATTTGGGAACAACTATTTTGTGAAATGTCTATTTAGAATGCAGAACACATTTTTCTTATAGAAACAATGTTCTAATTGGTGGCTATATTCCTAGGCCAAAACATAAAGAAATTTTTCTAGTCAAATGTAAGTTTTTTGAAGGCAGAAACTGAATTCTGTCTTTGATTCATGAGTGCCTAACACAGTACCTCAAACATAATTGTATAATTCAGTTAAATCTGAATATATCTGAAATAGTTTACTGCCACAAAAAATAGGCAACAAAACTTTTGCCATGTTGGTACTAAAGAGAACAAAACACATTCTCTTGAATGCTGGTATTTGAAGAAAAATAGTCACTTAAGGCAGGTGGTCTTTTGTAGAGCTGCTCAAGGGGGCTCTTTTTGACATTTCTGAAAACTTTAGAAATCTTTCCAAGTCTACAAGGGATTTTAAGGATAGTTTCATTTTATAATGTATGCCTTAATATAGGTATATCCCTAGTATTCTTATGTTTTCAATTATTATCATCTTCTTTTCTCAATTCCAAAAATAAGTTAGAGAGAGATAAAAAAAGAATTGGGATTTTGAGGTAGTCCAAGCCTGAAGTAGAGAAAAAGACATGGAAAAGACTGTATATGTACTTTAGAGGAAGGAATTGTATGTCTTGGTATTAATTCAGTTATAAGTGGTGGATAAAAAAAATGATCAATAATCCTTCCAGAGAGAAGACTTGGTAGGATGGTTCCCAGAAGGTGCTAATATATGGAACTCTGTGCCTAAGATGGTGGGAAGCAATAGGTTGTATGAACATTTGCATCAGCTAGTCATAAGCTGGCTTGTATTTATATCTGAAAACAGCTTCTGTAGCAGAAAGAGTACAGGCTCTAAAGTCAGAGGACTTGAGTTCAAGTCCTACCTTTGTATTCCCTGGTGTGACTCTGTACAAATCACTGAGCCTCAGTTTCCTTATCTGTAAAATGAAAGTGTTTGACTGAATGATATTAGGGTTTTCTTCCATCTGAAAGATCTTGATCCTCTGGAATTAGAATCTAGAAAGACCAAGTCTGAATGTGAAAAAATACTAATTAAAGGTATTAAAAGCCTCAACTAAGACAGGATTTTCCTGAGATAAAAAAGATTGTCCTTGAGAAATAGCATAGATATATATTTTTAATAGTTATTTGAAGTGACTCATTTCTTTTGTATTCAAGACCTGAGCTCCACATTTCTCTCTATTTTATTGAAGAAATTACAACTTTTTGAAAATGTATTCTTTAGAAAACCAGGCATGGGTAACCTGAATGAGAAATGACTTTTGAACCCCTCCCCTCTAAATATACTGGGATATAAGACTTTGATTGGGCTTTGTGAGATGGAAGTGTTGGCATGGAGCAGAAGAGGAAGGAATGTTCACAAGTGATTTTCTAATCAATCACAGATCATCCACTTTGATAGCTCCATGTAAATATTTGCAGAGGTTTAAGTGGTGACCAGAGTGGAAGTCCTCTAAAGCAGAGGGTTTAGATAGCACTTCTCTAGTAGCTTAATAATTGGTCTTAGTACTGAGCTAGCAAAAATAATTAGTTAAATTAGGAAGTTACGAGATATCTACTTCTGCACTTAGGTGAGCTCAGCTTCCTCTGCAGTGAGGTCCTTGATGTTGTGTTGGAGAATCTCAGCAACTGAAGGCTAGTATTCTGCAATTCTTGTCTCTCCTTATCTGAATTATCTCAGGTGCCAAAATTGCAAATTATATTTCTGAATACTAATACATTGTCTAAAAAGGATTTGATTTCAGGAAACCATTTTAAAGAAAAATTTTGAAAATCAACCATCCATTAACTTATTAGTATTTTAGTTAATGATGGAAATATTAAGATTATATTTGGATTTTATTGTTTTACTTAACCAATCTTAAAGACAATGCTATAGCACATACCTGGGGACTTATAAATCTATAAAAGATATTAGCAGAAACAAAAATCCACCTTCAGAAAAATAGTAATTTAGTTTTAGGGCCAAACTTTGGTGGGATAAAGTACCATAATTTAGTCTCCAGTGTTTTATGAATTCAAACTTAAACAAATAAATCTAATTTATGCCTTCTGAGCTTAGTTGTCCTTGACACATAGAAAACCATAAAAAAATGTCTCTTTGAGTAGGAAAATATTTTTTTTCCATCTGGAGTATGGCTAGATCTTTATCCAAGAGGGAGGAAAGTGATAAAAATGATAGAAATACTAAAAAGCATTAAGAGGTCTTCATATTTTTAAAAGCTGGTCACTTCATAACTCAAGGACAAAAGAAAAACATTTTCTTTCACATATGGCTCACTGTTTATAATGAGTAAGTCTGATCCTTCTGATGAGACGATAGCTTCTTAATCAAAAGACTTGGGGTCTGTCTAATGCTCATTTTTCCCTACATCAGTAGTGTGACCTTATTAGGCCACTTAACCTCTTTGTATCTCAGTTTCTTCATCTGTTAAGACAAAAATTAGACCAGACCATTTCTAAGATGTTTTTCAGTTTTATCTTGGGGTCTGGTGAAGGCATTAGATTCTTTGGGTCTCCTAGAGTTTATTAAAGATAGATGGTTTGCTAGTCAACCTTTCATAGCTAGCCAACAGCAACAAGTCAAAAGGGGACCAATTTACTTTATTCACCTGAAGAATCAGTGGAACAATTTAAGAATTTGGAGTGAGAGAATCTGGGTTCAGATTTTGGCTCTGCCTCTCACTATCCATGAGACTTATTTTGGAGCACTATTTCTTTATTTGATTCAATTTGATTTAACATGTATTTATTAAATACCTACTATGCTTTAGACGCTGTATTAAGCTTTTGGGGATACAAGGACAAAAATGAAAAGCTCTCCATGCCAGTTGTTGAGTTTCCAAATAATTTTTAAAAGAAAAATTGTTGGGAGTATGCAAAGGTGATCAATAGAGATTAATTCAGAGGTAGTTAGGAAAAGTTGGTAGTAAATGCTTATAATCCAAAAACAAATTTATTTTTTATTTATTTTATTCTTTATTTCATATTTTATTTTTCTTGCAAGGTAACTGGGATTAAATGACTTGTCTGGGGTGGCACAGCTAGTAAATGTTAATTGTATGAGGCTATATTTGAACTCAGGTCCTCCTGACACTAAGGCCATGGTTCTATCCACTGTGCCATCTAGCTGCCCCTGAATTTGTGTTTTAACAAATAATTGTTAAGCACTTACTATGAGCAAAGAACTATGCCAGACTTTGGAGATTCAACCCAAAACCCAAAAAGTTACATTGGGAAAGACATGAAGCTGGATGACTTCAAAGTACCCTCTGAATCTAAATCTACGATTCCAATATTATTTGGATAGTTGAATGATGAAGTATTAGTTATATTCTGCTTATAAATTATTCAAATTTGACTACAAGGATATCAAGGTATTTTTTAAACTTTAGAATGGATGTTTATTTTATACAATTTTTCATACACAATAGGCCTCTAAGATCTCACTAAAATTTAGTATTTTCTTTATAATTTTTCTATAAGTAAACTAGGGCTTGTATTTTCCTATATTTAAGACCTCAAAGCAACCAAACTCTGTGAGCCACATTTTGTGCTTTCACATTCAAGTATGCATTAGTACAGTGGTGCAAAGAATGTGCAGTAAAAAGGGCTCTGGATTTGGAGCAGAGAAATTCTAGCTCTTTCATTTCCTACCCATCTAACCAAACCTAAGTCTCTCTGTGGGCCTCATCTATAAAATGAAGGGAGTTAAACTAGATGATTTTTTAAGTTCTAAATTTGGGTTCTATGTCTGTTATTATTATGTTTACTTCCCATCATTTCTAAGAGGGCTATAAAAATAAACAAACAAAAAAGGGAAAGTTTGACTCAAATTACCAGTATACTCAACTCCCTTCTAACACAGTTCCACAAAAAGAGATTGATTGGGCTGTAGAAAAATACACACACCTGGTTGATTCTGTGACCTCAATTTTGGTCCATATGACTTTAGCTAGGGACGCTTCGCTGGAAATTTCATTTCCACAGAGGTTACTTTTACAGTAAATCGTGTTGAACTTAGAAAAGAGAGTATGAACTGTTCTATGGAATAACTGGTGCAACTTTTGAGTTTCTGAGAGTTTTGTAAAAGGAATCCTTATTCAAGTACTAGTTGAATCAGATGACTTTTGAGGTTTCTTTTGTGCAATTTATTAACAGTGCCAATGCATCAACTAGATATGGAAAATGAGTGTGGTGGTATCATATTCATTTTCATCATATTTATTTATCTCTGTGTATTCTCTCTCTTCTCTTTAATCAATAGAGTGTAAGTAATTTGGGGGGCATGGTCTTTTTTTAAGTACAGTTCTTTGCACAAAGTAAGTGCTAAGCAAATACTTTAATTGAATTGTTATTAAATATAACTATAAGCATTTTATATGGCTTCTTTTGAACTTGAGGTCCCTATCCCTCATCTTCAGCTAAATCTTTTCTAATAATTATAATTTAGAAATAACAATTGGCAAGAAGAGTTGGAGGCTTTCTAGAAATTAATTCATCCTTACTACGTGCTGATGACTGTGTTTGGTAATAATCTACTTTTGTAGATTTTATTCTTTTAAAATTTACTGGTTATGAACTTGTTCTAGGCACACAAGTATTTGGTCCAGAAAAAAAAAATTTGGCCATTGATACATCGTGATAGCAATTTTGAACTTTTAGATTGCTTCTTACAGGCCCAATGGCATGAATCCGATGACAACCTCAGGGTACCAATAAAGCAAAACTCCTGATTGCAAGTTTGAATTCTAGATGTTACATCCTTAAGGTGTAAAAATGATACTTAGGGCTTGAACCAAAATGTATTCCCAAGTTTACTGACTTGAAGAAAAATAGCAGCAACTTTCTGAAATATTCCTATTATTACTGAAGTCTGCATTCAACTCTCTCTTCAAGTTAGGCCTCTGGCATCCCTTCTTTACTTTGCAGCCCTTCTTAAATGACGTATCCATTTCACTGCTGGGATAAAGCCAATTTCAAAAATCTATTGCACAAAGAGCTATTTGCTGAGACATATGCTATGCTTTCACTATGAAACAAACAGTGGGAACATGACTTTAATATAAGTTTTGACAATAAGAAACGAGACTTATTTGTCTTTAGCAGTTTTATATTGGGGATGTAGCAGCAATACCTTTGCTGTTTATTGCTGTACAATACTGGCCATGGTTCTTAGAGCACATATATCTGTTGGTTCAATCTCACCCTTCACCTTCACACTTGCTTGGCACTGCCCTTCAAAAGGAGACCATATAGTACCTTATAAAATAAATCTTTCAAATGGAAAGACATTATCATGGTAGCGCTCTCTCTCTCTTTCCTTAGAAAGTTCTCAACCTTCCTATTTCCTCAGTCTTTCAGGTTGAGGAGGAAATCTTGGAATTTTGGGGCCTCTTCCTCTCTATCACCTCCTACATCCAATCAATAACCAAGTACTCTTTTATGACTAAGGCTCTCACCACTCAATGATTCCTTACTCTGATTTGAAGCTTCAATCTGTCTCAGACAATGCTGTCAGGCAAATCTTTGTAAAACTCTGATTTCATCACTGAGATGCTTTATACCCATTAAAAGTTTTTTGTTTTTGTTTTTTTTTTGCAAGCCTCTTTCTGCCCCCATCTCATTTGAAGTGATATATTTTTTGTTCCTTTCCTATAATATGAAATCATCTTTGTTTTTTTTTTTTTTAAATCACCTTCAACCATCACTATAATGTTTTGGTATATAAATATTTGCTTAACAATTAGCAATTTGTCAAAAAGTAAAAATATTGAAAAAATTTATGCAATATTGTTGAAATGAGTACAATAAATCTGAAACCTTTTAGCATCACTAAATGCTGTAATGGGAAGTACTTGATGTTTAGGGAAGATCCAGATCTTTTTTTAAAGCCCAGTTTCAGTACTGACTTTCACCCAGACCCCCTTCCTGGTTCACCTTTGTGAACAGCTCTTTCCCCTCTTGAACTTATATTTTCATGGCTTTGCATTTGCTTATTTGGATACATTTTGTCTCTTCCAGTAGAATGTAAGATAGATCAGGATTGATTTCTTTTTGTCTTGTTAGCCTTACTGTCTAGCACAGTATCTGTACATTGCAGGTACTTAATAGATGTTTATTGGGTAACTGACTTCTGGGCACAGAGAATGTGCTTAATAAATATTTATTGAATTGAACTGAATTATAGGTGAACTAGCCTTTAATAAAGTTTTTGGTGCTTCAATAATGCAAGTTTCTTTTTGGAGGTCTAAGAATGAATCAATTTATAAGGTCAAAGCTCTAGAGGTTATCTTGTTCAAATTTCTTGTTTTACAGATGAGGATACTGAGGACTGGAGTGGCCCTCTCAAGGCTGTCACCATCACTGTCATCAGGGCCATTGCCATCAAGCATTTATTAAGTACCTACTATAAGTCAGACACTGTGCTAAGTGATGGGCACATAAAGGGAATTAAAAACTGTGGCCCCTGACCTTAACAAGTTTGCATTCTAATGGGAGAGAAAACAAGTAAACAACTATATACAGGCAAGATATATATAATGTAAATAAGAGGTAATCCTATTAGGCCTACAATCATGAGTGAATTCTAAAGGAGAGACACCAGCTGTACCTATGGCGGCAAGAAGGGGATGTGCAACCTTGTGCTCTCTCTTTTGTTGGTGACTTTTCTCTCTTTTCCTTTTTTTAGGTTTAGGAGGATGGATGTTAATCAAAGCATTTAAAGGCACAAGAACTAATTAAACTAATGGCAATATAGTTCTTAGTTGCAGGATTTAAGATAGTAATTTAAACTGTAATTTAAATATGCTTCTAAATTTATACTAATGAATAGAGGATCTTTTTAGGGTACAAAGATAAAATTCAAAAGGACTAACAAAAGCAAGTCAGATATCTGTGCACATTTTTATTGTGCTATGACATGAGGGGGATTTACTCCAGAAACAATTTATGATTCAGACGGTATCTCCTTAAATAATATTTATTTAAAAAAAAACAAACTTTTAAAAAGTCAATGGCCCTGGTACTCTTGAAGATTTTTCTTTATATGGCTATAACTGTGTCCACCAGTATCTGGCTGAACCAACAAAACTCATTTCTCTTAAAGACATCAACTGCTCAAGGGGAAAAAATGTTTTCTCCCTGGGGTTGGGGGAGGTCTCTTGCTCTGCACTTTAAAATGTTTGCTCTGTTCCAAGAAGATATTAGGATCAGTTGACTGACAACAGGAAAAATTTTCCTGGCAGAGAAGGGAGCCAGAGGAAATTCATATGCAGACAAAATTTTAACTACTGGACTGTTTGTATCCCCCATGTCTATTTTAATATGCCAAGCTGGGATAAATCAAATGGACTTTTAAAATGGTAGATAAAAATGAAATTTCATAATAATTTTGGAACTTTGTAGAATATCCATCTCATGCACCTCTTCTAAAGAGTTATTTATTATTGGATAAAGTCATAGAGTTACTTTAATGTATACTCTGTAGAAAGGAAATTGAAAAAAAATGGAAATTCTGCATTTTAAGTATTACAAAGAAATGTTTGCTCTGCTGATATGATCATGGGAGGTTAAAGGAAGCTGAGAAACAAATGGAATAGTCAGAGACATGGTTGAAATGAGAAACCAACAAACAAACAAACAAACACAAAGGTCACCTAATGTCACTTTAACACCTGTGAAGTCTCCTTGCTTCACAGATGGCCATCCTCCCTCAGGAGAATTCTGGAAACATGTCAGCTTAAGACCAAAATGCCCTGGCCTCTCAGAGGGGTGCGATAACCATATATAGAAACTGCCTATATTATGCCTCTCTGTAGTCAGCACTATTAATCTTTCACTGTTATGGGAACTGAACTCAGAACATAAATACAAAGAGGAATGAGTATATTAAAATAATACTGGGGTATATATCACAATGTGATGATATATTCTTTTATTATTATATTTATAGTTTGTGATTCATGACAAAAATAATTTTTTCTTAATCATTCAATTTTCTTTGATTTCTCATTGAAAATATAACTTGTATGCTAATATGGGAAGATGCTATTCAATAAAATATCTTTGATATTTTAGTTATGAAGGTGTAGAGACACCTATATCCTCTTCTTTTTCTTGAGCTCTAGTCCTTCATTGCCAATTTGATAATTCTAGTTTTAGGTCCCACTAGCACCCTAAATTCAAATGTCCAAAATAGAAATCATTATATTCCTTTCTAAATACACTCGTTTTTCAAACTTTCCTGTATTTGTTGAGGTCAATACTATCTTTCCAATTACATAGTTTCAATGCTTGGAATCACATTCTTTCTTTTCCCTTACCCAGACATTGTCCAATTAGATGCCAGGTCTTAAACATTTTTTTCTTCACCACATTCTTGTGTCAGTCCCTTTCCCTTCACTCAACTCCCTAGTTCAGGTTTTTATCTTCCATTACCAAAATCAGGACTTTAAAAACTTTTTCCATTCATGACACCTTTTTCACCTGAGAAAGTTTTTATAATCCTGGATATATAGATATGTAACATAGGTTTACAAATCAAATAATTACTGATAATTAATCATTTTGCAACCCCCACATTCAGTTATGAGACCCAATAGGGGATCATGACCCACAATTTAAGAAGCTGGGACCTAGACTATAGTAACAATGTTCAAATTGGTCTCCCTTTCAATCCCTCTTATCTCTGATCTAGGCTTTCCAACACTGCCAAGTTAATATTCTAAAAACATATTTTCTTATGTTATATTCTTATTAAAAATATCCATAGATCCCTTATGAATTCTGGATAACATATGAACTCAGTTGGTATTAA
Organism: Sarcophilus harrisii; assembly: GCF_902635505.1. NCBI lineage: Eukaryota > Metazoa > Chordata > Mammalia > Dasyuromorphia > Dasyuridae > Sarcophilus > Sarcophilus harrisii. The sequence continues at coordinate 254,894,024 of NC_045427.1, forward strand.
AAATCTTTACAATCTGGCTCCAGCCTTTTTCATATCACTCTCTTTTATATACTTTAGGCATAAGTCAAACTAGCCTATTTGCTGTGTCCAGTAAGCAACATTCTGTCAGTCTCTGCACTGTCTCTATCCCATGTTACTGTATATAGGAGAAATCTCTTTTCAGGAGATGCACTAAATACAAAGGAAGATATCAAGTTTAGTAAGACATAAGTGCAGACTTCATGAAGCTAGCAGATGACAGAGAAGGCAGTTTGGCAATATGCTGGATTTTTGGTCAGAAAAAAACTCTTGAGTTTAAGTCCCATTTCCAAAACTTAGTAGGCTATGTGAGTATGGTTAGATCATTTTAACTCTGAGACTTGTGATTTTCATTTATAAAACAAAAGCAAAAATATCTGCAATACCATCACAAGGTTGTTGTGAATATATAAAAAAAGTATTTAAAATGCTTTCTGTGCTTAATAAATATTTAATGATTAATTGATTTCTAAACTGAAAAAAGCACCATATAGATATAATTTATTAATATGTGACATAGGTATTTAATCTCTGGGGTCTCAATTTAATCATTTATGGGGCTGGGTTAGATGATAATGAATCAATCAATTAACAAGCACTTCTTAAATCACTATATGACTAGCAAAGTGCTAGATGCTGAGGATACTAAGACAAAGCTCAAGTTGGAGAAGAGGTCACAAACATACACAGATGTTCACAAAACATGGTCAAAACAGATATCTGGCAATCTGGATGGGGGAAGATTTAGAGGGGAAGGCATTAGTAATTGCAGGGATCCAAGGAGACTTTGTGTTTAAATTTGGAGTGATGCTTGAGCTGAATTTTGAAGGAAATGGGTTGTTTGGTAGGTTGTTGTCCTTTGTTCTCAAAGAGGGCTAAATGATATCACTATGTTAGGACGTGGAGTGTGTCTGACTGTCTGATTGGACCAATATGAACTCAGAATGCTCTGCGCTACAGGCTGGACAGAAATAGTCCCTGTGAACATTTGGGATGGATTCTCTGGATTCTCTAACTTTGCCCTTCTCATGTTTCCTCTGAGCTAATTCATTCTTGCTTTGCTCATCGAGCACAGCACCCTCTCTGATGAGGGCACCCCAAGCTGAGTGGTCCAGCCAGTGTCTCCCATGTCATATATTTGATCTTAAAGTTCTTAAGAGAGAGACCTTGAGAGTGTCCTTGTATCTTTTTTTCTTTCCACCCTGTGGAGCACTTACCCCGGGAGAATTCTCCATAAAATATTTTTTTTTTTGGCAATGGCTTTTGAACAGTCCAATGGAGTTGCTCTCTGCAGTAAAACTTGAATGCTTAGCAATTTATTTCAAAAAAGGACCTCCTGACAGGTGACCATAAGAATCCTCCTAAAACAATAAAAATGGAAGCGATTGAAGTTTCTGGCATGGTGCTAATGGTAGACTGTCCAGGTTTCTTAGGCACACAGCAATGAGGTCAGCACAATGGCTCTTTGACTTTCAGTTTGGTGGTCAGTCTTCTCTTCCACATTTTCCCTTGGAGCCTCCCAAACACTGAGCTAGCTCTGGCAATGTGTATGCCAATCTCATTATCAATGTGGGCATCCCTGGAAAGTATATTGCCAAGGTAAGAGAACTGATTCACAACATTAGAGCACTAGCCCAGAATTTTTTTCAAATTCTGTTTTAGACACAACACTAACTAGCTGTTTGACAGTGGAGCAAGTCATTTAATCCCAATTGCCTCACCAATAATAATAATGAAGAAAATGGGCGACTCCAAAAAATGGTAAGGAGGAAGAGAATTCCAAGAATGAGGGGACAGTGGGTGAAAAACTGTGGAGGGAAGAGATGCAGTGTTATGTGTGAAGACCAGCATTTAGCTATTTTAGCTAGACTGTAAAATGCATGGACAGGATTAATGTGTAATGAGGCTGGGAAGATAGAATGAGGCTGGGTTGTAAAGTGCTGCAAATACCAAAGAGATGAATTTATATTTGATTCTAGAGGTAACAGGGAGCTCCTGGACTTTGTGGAGTAGGGTCTTGACATGGTCAGAATTGTACTTGAGGAGAATCGCTTTGGTGGATCAGTGGAGTATAGATAGGAGTAGAGGGAGACTTAAGACAACTGGGTTACTGTAACAGTACAGGTGAGATGTGGTAGGGTATGAACTAAGGTGGTGACTGTGTGAATGGACAAGAGGGGACAGCTGTGAGAAATGTGGAGGTAGAAATGACAAGAATTGGTAACTATATGGGTGAGGCAGATTGAGGAGTTGCTGAAAAGCCATAAAAGTTGAAAACCTGAGAGACAAGAAGGATGATGATGTTCAGAAGAGGGGAAGGATTTGGGGGAAAGATAACATGCTCCATTTTTGACATGTTGAGTTGGAGATGACCAAAATCTTCAGTCTGAAATATATGATAGACACTTGTTGATATAAGACTAAAACTCAGGAGATAAACTAGAGCTGGATATATTCATATAGAGTTGGGTATCTGTGTAGAGATGATAATTGAACCCATGAGAACTGATGAGATCACCAAGTTATTTTTATGTAGTTTTGAGCTATAAATTAGTTATCCTATAAATTATGACACACAATAATATGTGGAATGTGAATTATGACATACATACATGTTAAATGCATTCCAGAATTTTAAAACAAGAGGTAATGCTCCAAAAGTGAGGGGAAAGTTCTTTCCCCTTTAAAATAACTATGAATCAATTCTTTGTGGATAAAGCTAAATTTGGAAGATTTTATAGTATTCAGTAATAAGGAGAAAATTTAAAAATGAGCTCTGTTACTAAGCCAGTTTGAAAATTACTCTTATACATGATCCATAAATTTGCCAGACTCTTTTATTTAAAAGAGAATTTAAAATTGATGGAAATCCCAATCATTTGATTATCACTCAATTTTGTATTAACCAGATTATTCTGTCAATCTAGTAGCAATGTTAGACTTTGAATGAAAACTTTAGTGCAGTAGTAACCTTATTCTAGGAAAAATATTTTAGGATAATACCTGTCGTGGGTCCATTTTACTGCTATACAGATAGTTGTGGAACCTAAAGTGTCACTCAACATTTGGATGAAACTGTGAATCTCATTCTTGTGGATACTCCTTTTAGTGTTGAATATTTCAATCTATTCGTGCCTTCTCAATCTGTTTGACTCTTTCATATCCTCCCATACGTCTTTCACAAAAGACTCAATGTCCTAGAGGCTTCTCTTTGAATTGTATTTTATAGAATGGATGCAATGGGGTACTTGGTGGGGGGGGACATCTTTTGGGTAGCTCTCACTCTTGCTACATGACTAGCTAGCCATATATTTCTCTAATGACATCTTTTTACATTGCTTTTCTTATGCAATTTTTGGTTGGCAGTTTGTTGTAGGTTACTCATATCCGCCAAATACCTTTCCATTTTCCTTTGGGTAAATCAAAACTTTATATATACACAGTAAATAAAATAGTAGACAATTAGATAGCAGTGAATAAAGTGAATCTTAATGTGACAAGTGAGCTTTTTATCTCTATTGTCATCATCAACTTACTATGCTCAAGGCACCAGGTACTGGGGATACAAAGAATAAAATATGGCCCTATTCAAAAGGGAATTAGATATAATATAGCCAGAGAGACAGGATATATTCCTAAAAACTAGAAATCATTAAAGGCTGGGCCTGTCAGGGAAGGTCATGTGTTTTTGGAGTTTTGAGAGTTTTAAAAATAGTAGTCAAGGTACTTTATAGCTCTTTAAAGAGAAAACAACCCTCCCCTCAATATAGATAACTTTAAGATGCATATAAACTGTCCCACCTCAAGACAGATATACTGATGTTTTTGATATGATTTAAATTATCATGGGGGAGCATGAGCGCTTGATTAAACCCCAGCAGGTGAGCATGAGTGGGTAATATAAAACAAAGGAACTGAGAACACACTGTTCTATTAATATAGAAAAATTAGAGCAATCAGTTCAGTATATGTTTATCTTGATGCCTGTAATAGTGAGAAATACAGCGCCTCAGGCTGCAAACAATTAGTCCTTCATGTCATAGAAGCTTGGGAGTGACAGACTTTTTGACAGTTTTGAACCATGAACTGGTGCCCAAGAGAACAGCAATCTAGAAACTGATTTGATTTGATACTTCTTTTTGCTAATGCAACATGCATTCCAGTGATCTACAGTACTCTTGGGTTATATTTATCTACTCTTACTGTAATGGAATTGTTTCAGAAAAATAATGAGTGGGTTAAATAACAAGATCAATGGCAGATCAAGATAAACAAGGTACAGAAAATTTTACAAATCGAAAAAATCTTATCTTTGGATACATCCAATTTCTTTTAAACTAGCACTAGTAACATTGTGTTATTTTGCTTTTCCTTTAAGTGTTTATCATTCAACAACACACAAATGGGAGCTTGATCCCTGTTAGCTACTTGTAAATTATTCTAGAAAGTGTGTATTTTTCTGCAGTCATTTCTGTCTCAATTTCTTTTGTGTGGGTGTTTCATTTTAAGCTTCAACATATACTTCTTCCCCTACCAACATGTAATATGTAGCTAATAAAGCACAATAATAAAAATGATTACCAAGCACTGGCAAAAATAAAATCAACACAGATTTGCCAAGTTACACTAATGTTGCACTCATATGCTACTCATTATGCTACTTACATTAATTATCGTTCCTAACTGTGAATTTGTCATTTGCCATTCTGAACTCTACTGAGGTGTTTTCAAAACATTCCTTTTCAATGTCTGTTGAGTTATTAGAATCCTTCCTTCAATAATATAAGATGCATTAATCCATTGGTAACACGTCAACTATAGTCAGCAGTTTTAATATTGTTCTTTACTTTATTGTCAGTAACCCGAGACAGATAAGGCTTCCATCAAAAATTAGAAGAATCCCTAGAAATGTTTTTCATTCTCAGTTATAAGCTTCTTCAGCTGATTGAGAACTAAATCTGAGGCCTGTTTGATTTATATCAGCAGAATCTAATCTCTGTACAACTGACACCCACATGCATCTAATTCAGAAGCAGGCAGTCCTGCCACGTTTTACCTCCAACCAGTGGGATGGTGGTGAGATCGAATCCTCATTAGGGTTTCTTGGGGGCAGGAGTTGATGGCAGTAGTAACAAGAAGGATGGGAATAAAAGTTGCACATGGTAAAAAGTCAAAGATAATTGAAAGTGTGTACTGGTGAAGGATATGTTCACATTAATGATATCAGGTGTATGCTAAAGTATTAATACATCCTTCTAAATCATGAGCAATATAACATTTTATACATAGGATTCAATAATTGTTTATTGATTTAATGAATGTGGTGACTTGCATACAAAGAGACTGCTAATGACAAGAGAATGATATCATTTTAATGTTCTTTCCCCCTCAATAGTTTTCTTCTAACCACCCCTTCTCATTCTCAATCCTAGCTGCCATCTAGGATGCTCTCAGCTACAGAAGGTACTAACACATTTTTCCTTCTTCTTTCACCCTTTCCTCCAGTGAGAATCTCCTGGATTTATAACATGGCCAGCTTGATTGCTCATGTACCTTAGATGAGACAGAAGTCACCATCTTTCCTTCCCATGAGAAAGTTACTACCTGCTCTGTCACTGCCTCCTAGGATCTTCTAGGCTTTATCATCTGCCCAAATTGTAAGCTTTGCAGATCCCTAGTGCTTATTATCTGAATTACTGATATAACCTCAGGACCCTTGGGCCTTGCCAACCATTCTACTCTAGAACTCTTAGAACATTCAGGATTTTTCATCTGCCCTCCAGCAGAACTTTCTTTTATGTGTAGTCAGTCTACCCCATTTAGGATGTGAATCTCTTGAAAATATGGACTATCTTGCTTTTTCCTTACTTATCCCCAGGATTTAAGCACAATGCTTTGCATAAAGTAGTAATAAGTACTTAACAAAGAATATTTTCATTCATTTGTTCATCGATATACCTATACTTTTTTTTTTTTTTTTTTTACAAAACATATGCATTGGTAATTTTTCAACATTGACCCTTGTAACACTTTCTGTTCCAAATTTTTCCTTCCTTTCCCCAACCCCCTTCCCTAGATGGCAGGTAGTCCAATACATGTTAAATATGTTAAAATATATGTTAAATCCAATACATGTATACATATTTATACAATTATCTTGCTATACAAGAAAAATCAGATTTAGAAAGAAAAAAAAACCTGATAAGGAAAACAAAATACAAGCAAATATCAACAGAAAGCGTGGAAATGCTATGTTGTGGTCCACACTCATTTCCCACAGGCCTCTCTCTGGATATATAATGCTTTCTTCATCACTGAACAATTGGAACTGTATACTTATACTCTTGCTCCCTACTCTTTTTCACCAATGGCTGGCCTTCTTAATATCATGTCCTGTTCAATTAAATTAATTAGCCACAAAGACAAATCAATACGTATATTTTAAAACTGTACTATTTAATAATATTTTCAATGAAAAACAAATGTATTTATTCAGATTTTGACCAATCTCTTCATCTAAGGAGATTTGTCTATTCAGTAGTAAAAAGAAACCCCCCCCAATATATTTCACATTTTAATATGATGCATATATGATATAGGTTGGACAATTAGTCTTACTAATTTTATTTTTTTTTTTTTGTGCTGATGCAATTGGGATTAAGTGATTTGCCCAGAGTCACACAGCCAGGAAGTGTTAAATGTCTGAGATCAGATTTGAACTCAGGTCCTTCTGACTTCAGGGCAGTGTTCTATGCACTGCACCACTTAGCTGCCCCTGACTATTAGTCTTATACATACTTTTGATCTACCAATGCCACCACTTGTTTTACACCTTAAAGAGATCAATGAAAGAAGAAAAGGACCCATACATACAAAAATATTTGTAACAACTCTTTTTATGATAACAAAGAATTAGAAAATAATGGGGTGCCCAACAATGAGGAATGGCTGAATAGATTATGTTATACAAATGTAATGAATACTATTGGGCCATCAGAAAGGTAAAATATTGTGTCATAAGAAATGATAAAAGGGATAGATTAAAAGAAACTTGGGAAGACATGTCTGAACCAAAGCAGAATAAAGTATATAGAACCAGAACAATTTCTATAATAGTCACGTCATTATAAAGACAAACAACCTTAAAAGACTCAAGAATTCTGATCAATGCAATGACCAACATGTCACTCATCTCTTGACAGAGAGGTGATTCACTTAAGGGGAAGGATGAGACATATATTTGGAAATGAATTTATACATGAATTTATTTTATATGTGAACTTATTTTGCTTGAATATGGTTATCTGTATGTTTTTTTTTTTTTCTTTCTTTTCCATGGGAAGGGGAAGGAAAGAGAGACAGGCGAAAGGAAAAGAAAATACATTTTTGTTAGCTGAAAGAAATAAATTTAAAAAAAATGTGGTTTAGAGGTTCTGTACGATAACAGAAGAGCTAGACCTGGAACTAGGACAATCTAAATTGAAGTTCAGCCTATAACATATATTGGCTGTGTTATTCTGAGCAATCTTGGTGCCTCCTTCCAAAACTCCTCTTAAGTGTTATAGTAAATTTAAGTTGCCATATTCAGATAAACAAATTTCTGTTACTCTAGATACCAGGGCTACTATACTATGCTAAAGGCAGTAAGATAAATGTTCTAGAAGGAAGCACAACCGAGGTTAGCTTTATACTGTGAAAGGATCCCAGGTGGGGAGAGTCAAGTTCTTTTTCTTTCTTGTTGCTGAATGGTAAAACCCTATTTGATTATACATACACTTCATTCATCCATGTTAACTACTCATCGGGCCAGATGCTTGCTCTAGTCTGCAGTCCACACATTTCTTTCATGCAGGATATTTTCACAGATTTCCTTACAATAGAGTGATGCTCTGCTCTATCAGGAGTTTTATGACTTTCTCATCTTATTTCCTGAGCAATTTTACAAAAGAGATCTTCAAAACTGATAACAGGAAAGGAATTTTGCTAGATGGGGAGAATGGGAATGTTATTTTAAATTGAGTCCCATTTCCACCTTTTCAGACTTGGTTGCTGTTCCGAAGATATTTGGAACAGAAAAATGACAGATCAGAATTATAGCCAGAAGAGAATATAAGGCTCATATCTCTTCTCATCTGCAGAGAATGAATAATGACAACAAAGAAAGTTTGACAAAAGTCAATTTTAAACTGGTGATAGTGTCATAATGTATCCAAACGTATTTAAAAGTCTCATTTGGTTTCCAAGTAGTAGCTTCTAATAGCTAAAGAAAGATAGAACAGTTTTATAGCGATTATTAATAATAACACAATATTTCATCTTCTTCACTCGATTCACATTATCTTAGTTCAAGCTCTAATCACCTCTTACCTGAATTATCCCCAAAGCATCCTAATTTATCTCCCTAGCTCCCTAGTCTACCATCCACAGAATTGCTAAAAGGATTTTCCTAAAGCATAGGTCTACATGTCACTCCCATAGTCACTAAATTCTAGTGGCTACTTACTATCCCTGAGTCAAATGCAAAATCCTCTTTTTGATATTTAGGGACCTCACAACCTGGTTCCAATCTATCTTTCCAGACTTACGTATCATTTCCCTTCATGTACTCTATGGCAAGCATTTCATAGATAGATAATATTATCTAAATTAGATAACAGTGTTATGAATTCCAAAGCCAACCTTATAAACTACTAGTTATCTCTTTTGGATGACGTTATGCATTTTTGTCTTAGAGATGGTATGGAGTCTACTTTCAAATTCAATTAAAAGTTTTTATTTGCTTTGTATATAACTGTTTTTTTTTTTTTACCTGTTCCTATGTTTAGGTGGCTACATATCTCTTTGAAGAAATCAATCAACAAATATTTATTAAGCCTCTATTATGTATCAATCAGTGAAGATATAAATACAAAGAATGAAACAGTCCCTACTATGGCAATGAGAGATGGAGGAGATAGAGTGTTATAAGTGAAGAATAGAGAAGGCCAGTTTGCCTGGTTTGTAGAGTACTGGAGGGAGAATAATGCTCCATGATGCTAGAAATAATAGGTTGGAGGCAGATTGTATAGGGCTTTAAAAGCTGTATAATTTAATAATTATTAAATATAAATAATGATAATAAAATAGCTAGCATTTGTATATCATTTTAAAATTTATAATGTACTTTAAAATCTTTTTTTTATCTGATCCTCACTATAATCCTAGGAGATGGTATTATTATGTCCATTTTACAAAAGAGGTAACTGAGACAGGCAGAGGCTAAGTGAATTGACTAGAGTCATATAGCTAGTAAGCTAACTACAATAACTTACTAGAACTATTAAATAACTGAGGAAGGAAATTATATGATCAATCTGTGCTTTAAGTATGTACACATGAATTGGAATGTTGGGAAATTGGAATAAGGGATAGCAATTAAGAAGCTGTTGAGATAATCTGAGTCAGAGCAGACAAATCCTGAATTAATATGGTGTCTAGATGAGTAGATAGAAATGGTTGGATGAAAGAAACTTAGTGAACGTAAAAATGGCAAGATGATGCCATTGACGGACACAGAGAAGTCTGAAAGAGAAGAGGATTTTATTGTTGTTGTTTGTTTGTTTAGTGTTTTTTTTTTTTTTTTAAATGTCAAGTAAAGGTAAACCTATATCAATCTAGGATTTGAAATTTATGAAAACACTGATTAAGTTCCTTTTCTGGACAATGTGGGAAAGTATATCAGTGAGAAAGGAATCTCTACTCTCTTTGGGAAAGCGCTTTAATTCTTTTAGGACAAAGTTACAGTGAGGAAAAGTAAGGAATATATATAAATTCCTTAAGGGAAAGGACTCTTTTTCATTTTGTACCTGGCACATAAGAAGTACTGAATAAATGCTTATTGAATTGGGTTAAATAAATTATTCCATGACTATAAAGGCTGCCATAATATCCCTCAAGGAATTAAAAAAAAAAGCCCTTTAAAAAGTGAATAGCTTATTCACCTTTTATTAGTATGATTACAGCCAATCTTTTTGTTTAGTTATGGTATTGAATATATAAAATCATCTCAAGTAATAAATTCCAACTCCATCAATCAGTGAGCCCTCTGAAATAATAATAATAATCCTAAAAATACCCCTTTTTTCTCTGAAAAATACTGACAAAACATAAAACATAATCCATATTTTGAAAAAATTGACTGCCCTTCTTTAAGTTGATTATGACAGAGTATACTACCAATAAGACAAACGGCCCAATCTGTCATGAAATTGGGAGCATTACCGTAGTCACTTCCTTTCCTTTGCAGTAGCCTTAACATCATCAAACCTATTAGGCCCTGGAGACGCATTGGATCTACATTGTTGTAAGATTTCTAGCAGAAATATCATAGTCCATTGATGATTATAATCATACACTCACAAGTTTGATTGAGACAAAGAGGCAAAGAAGAGAGTAGGGGGAAAAAAATCAATCCTTCTTCTAGTGATATTAACATGAAATATTTTTTTCTACTCTAAGAAAGAAGTGGTGTTTCACTTGAGAGCACTGCCAGAAACTTGGAAGGTGGGGCACATTTGACTGGCCCTTTTTCTTACATTTGGAAGTTGTAACAAAATTAAACAGATAATGAAGTTTGGTATCTTCAGCCCAGAGCTCTCTTGTATCTTCAGGCCAAGGAAATTGAGAAATGAAGGATCTGGGAATAGAAAAAAAGGAGGGGAAGGGGAAAATAAAAGATCTTCCTCTATGAGAACAGAATAAAGAAGCATTTCCTTGTCCTTTTCTCACAAATACAAAGTGTTAGACTGGAAGAGACAGCATCTTTACTCCTGGTTTGAGTTTGAATTCAGATTGTCTTCAACAGCTTTTGACAAATTACTATAGTGGTGTAATTTGTCACTGTAGTGGGGTGTGTGTGTGAGTGTGTGTGTGTGTGTATAAAAATTTAAAGATTTAAAAATGCTTTCACAAAGAAAGGTCAGATGTAATAAACTCATTCTTTGTAGACCATAAAAATAAAATTCATTTATTCACTAAGGTATTCTGTAACAAAATCTGTTTCCCTTTTCCCCTCGCCTTCTCTTTACTTAAATATTGAGGCTGTTTTTCATTCCTTTAAAAAAACAAAACAAAAAAATCACCACTAAAAATGTTTTCACATACATTATCTCCTTTCATTGAGATAGGCAGACAATGTTATTTTGTCCATTTTTCTTCAGTGGGGTAAAGTCAAGTTGTATAGCCAAAACCAGGGCAGTTTGGTGGTCCAGTGGATAGTATGCTGGACCCAGAGTCAAGAAGATTCATCTTCCTTTGTTTGGATGTAGCCTCAACATTTACTGACTATGAAATTCTGGATAAGTCATTGTCTCAGTTTCCTTATCTGTAAAAAGAGCTGGAGAAGGAAGTGGAAAATCTTTCCAGTATCTTTGCAAAGAAAACACTAACTTGGATCAGGAAGAGTTGGACACAACTGTACAACAACTAAACAAATACTAAAAAGCCAAGATCAGAACCCAAGTTTATACCATGTTCCTCCATTATCATGTTATTCCAAGGTAATAGCATGATGCAAGTCTGACATCTTTTTGAAACCTCTTCCTATATAAATCTGCAAAATAAGTCCTGCAGATATAGTCACAATTTAGATGTACACTTTTAACTCCAAACTTTTCAAGGTCTCCACATTCTATCATATGCTTTGCTGTGGAACTTGGCAAGATAGAAAGAAATCTGGGATTTTAGATAGAGGAAATGGGTTCAGATCCTATCTGTCTGTCTTACTCCCTGTGTAATTTTGGGAAAGTCACTTATCCCATGCTAATTTCCTCTTCTATAACATGAGAGGGTTGGATTAGAGGACCTCTAGAAGTGATCTTCTATCTTCTTCACCCACTGAATTCGTATTCCTCCTTAAACGCAATCAAATTCTATCTTTTCAAAAAAAAAGCTTCATCAAGACAAATATTGACTATGTACCTACAATTTGCTTGATACTGTGCCAAGTCTTGGGGATACAAACAAGGGCAGAAACAATTTCTGACTTGAAGGAACTCACATTATAATGGGGAAGACGATCAGGAGACTACTATGTACAAATAAATTATAAATGGGATGAACTGGAGATAATCTTGGGACACACTAATGTAAAAGGGAATTTGGAAGGGCTTCTTGCGGAAAGTAGGAATTTTAAGGATTACAGGAAACTTAGAAGGTGGAGATGAAAAGGAAGAAAATTTTAGTCATGGGGAACAGCCAGCAGAAACGCTCAGATTTAGAAGATGGGATGCCTTTTGTGAGGATTAACAGGAGATTAAGCACTAAATCTGGTGTCAGAAAGACCTGAGTTCAAATTCAGCCTCATATACTTACTGGCTGGGAGACCATGAGCAAATCACTTAATTGCTGTCTGCCTTAGTTTCCTCATATGTAAAAAAGAGATAATAACATTTACCTAACAGGTCTGTTGTGAAGATCAAATAAGATAATACTGACAAATTACTTTGCAAACCTTATATAAATGCCAGCTATTATTACTGCTAATATGTGATGACTTTTTCCCTCTCAAACCACACATGGCTTGTGCTACTCTCAAGAATTTAAATCATGTTTAATTTTGCCTTAGTTTTACATATATATATATATATAAATCATGTTTAATTTTCCTTTAGTTTATAAATATATATATATATATATGAGAAAAAGAAAGAGAGAGAGAGAGAAAGAGAAAGAGAGAATATGTACCTTAAAGATAGAGACCATGTCTTTTTTTGTTGTTGTTTTGCAATTGGGATTAGTGACTTGCTCACAATCACATAGCTAGCTAGTAAGGATCAAGAATCTGAGGTTGAAATGAACTCAGTACCTCCTGACTCCAGACCTGGTGCTCTAGCCAAAGTGCCTTCTAGCTGCTTAGGACCATGTCTTATTCAAATGTTGTTTCTCACCCAGGGCCTAATAAGATCCTTATCTATTTTCTCTAGTTTGGCTTTTTCAGGAATGGTTGGATCTAAGGGATAAGCTTTATCAACATAGAAAAAATTAGTTTACATGGTCAAAGAAGAAATACATCTCTTTCTAAATAAGTGAAGAATTTTTTCAAAATTATGCATTTTAAGCCTTCAGTTTTCAGAGAAACAATTTTTAGAACATTTTATGTTTAATGCATGTGGATGTTTGTGTATGTGTGGGGTGATGTGGAGCAATGAAGAGACATAATATTGACTACATGGGTCATTTGCTCTGTCCCAGAAGAATTATTCCTACAATAAGAGATGGGAATGCTATCTGAGGAGAGGAGGAAAAAGTTAATACTTAGACTGTGAAAAGATTGGGGAATATTCTGGAATGAACCATTATCTGTTACTTTTTCAAAAGCAAGGGATGAGTTCATAAAGATAATTAGGTGATTGCAATAATATCCATATATACCTACACCAATACAAAGACATATGCCTGGGGAGAAGATGTCATTTAATTGAAGTTAGTAGTTAATATAACTTATGTGTAGTTCAGATGATGTAATTTGCTTGAACTCATTACAAATAAAAATATTAAATATTAGTCACTATATACTTTTATAAAAAAATTAGATTGTGATTTCTTCTATATGAATAAGGAACTTTTAGTAAAGAACATTCTGGGTGTTGAAGGTGCTAATCAGCATCTTCTGTCTAATACCCTTAAATAAGTGTCTGAGGCCCTGAGATGAACAGATATCCCCAGGATCACAAAGCCATAGGTGGGGAACTTGAAGCTAGAGATAGGCATGTATGAAAGCTGAAATCCAATTTCCTACAAGCAGTCTGCCTCCACTTCACTAACTATTTTAGATATGCAATAGTATGTAGCATTTTCATGGATTTCCTCCTTTCTCTTTGGCTGATGAGAAAAAGGATATGATATGGCATCTTCAGAGCTCAGTTTTTCATGTTAGGATGACCCACAGGGAGACTAACATCACAGGAAATAGATAAACCCTAATTCACTAAATTTTTACTGAACTGAAGGAAATATAAGGGCCCAAAAATGGTGACATAAGTTGTCCTACTTAAATAGGCCACCCTGTATTGTACATGGCATATCAAGCATCCTCATTCATATTTTTGCATCTCAAAAGTTATGAACAATGTTGATAACATCAATATCTTTCCTCTAAAACTTTTGCCTCTGTAATGGCTACATTATATAAGGAAAAAAAGTGATTAAAAAGGGCATTTACTATTATTAAATGGGTGGGAGATACAAAAACAAAATTATAGTAATGTCTAAAAAGCTATTTTCTAAAGATCGCCTGTTTTAAAGTTAGGGTATGAATTAAGGGAAAAAAAATTGAACACCTACATAAATATAAATGATTGGGTTTTAGTCATGGAAATGGTTCTTGCAAAATTCAGCTGAAAATAAGGGGAAAAAATCAAATTTCAAATAGCTTTCCAAAAAATAGATTCTATAATTAAAATTTTGGAAATCTTATTTTTGCTACCAAAGATATGTTCTAATTATACAAAAGGAAGAAAAAAAGCACACAAAGTTAAAGGTCAGTCTTGTTCTGTAAGTAGAGAAATGAATTTCAAAGTAGGAATTGTATCCTGTTATGTTAGTTTTACAAAAATGAGCATAATCAGGCAGAGCTGGTACTGGGACTGTGGCCTTCCTAAATGAGGGGTAGGAGAAGTAAATTGGGAGAAGACTAGAAGATTCACTCTAATAGCAGAACATCTTTAGGCATCAGAAGAAAGGGGATGGGTTGAATAAGACAAACTACTGTGTATTTTACTGTATTGAATCTGAAGGTAAACATCAGGACATTTGACAAAGGTATAGACCAAGCCAACTAGCTGATGCCATAGTGCACAGAGAGCCAGGCATGGAGGCAGGAAGACTCATTTACCTAAGTTCAAATCTGGTCTTGAAAACTTGCCGGCCAGGGGAGCTGCCACAAGTCATTTAAACCTGTTTGCCTCAGTTTTCTCATTTGTTAAATGAGCTAGAGAAGAAAATGGCAAACCATTCCAAGAAAATCCCAAATGAGGTCACAGAAAGTTGGACATGGCTGAAACTATTGAACAAGTAGACAACAGACCAAGAATCAAATCCCTTTCCTGAACACTGACCTGGGAGAAGGTTGGAGAGCTCAGGATGCTACATAGCTATTATCCTTCTGAATATTAAATTACAGAAACAAATTAATGGTATCTTCCCTCTACCCAAATTGCTTATAAATAGAACAAAATTTGTTCTTCTTATCCTTCTTTTGGACATTAATGATTTCCAAATTACTTCTTTTAAAATGTATGCTCATGATGGTTAGATCATTTCTAACTTAACATTTGAAAAGAATGAGGATAATTTATAAATTAGCATAAGTTTAAAGGGAATTCTTATATTTGAAAATTTGGAATAGTTCTTGACTTAATTTCCTTCAACTTGTAAATTCAACCATTGCCATATGGGGCATAATACAAGCTGGTAATTGACTTGATAATTATGATTATAAGCTGATAGTAATTAAAATATTCAATTAAATTAGAATTTATGTTAATGGGTTAATAACTGTGAGAGAGAGTTAAATATTTGAAGGCATTCTGGTGAATTATGTAGAAAAAAAGTACTGTCTTAATGATTAGTCTCTATGAATGTATGTATGAATACTCTTAAAAAGCCTATGTTAAAGTTATTTTTTGAGAAACATTAAGTTATCAAGGAGCATATAAAAGGGCTAAAAGTGAAGTCAACCAACATTTATTATATGATTATTATATGCCAGGCATCCTACATGTGTAGGATATAAAAGAAAGACAAAAACCAAACCTTGCTTTCAAGGAACTCACAGTCTTAATGGGAGGAGCCAACATGGAAACAACTATGTATCAATAAGACAAAAATGTAAAATTAAACTGGAGGTAGTCTGTGAGGACACGAATTAAGATTAAGGGGAACTGAGGTGGTCTTCTTGTAAAGGGTGGGACTCTATCTGAGACTTGAAGGAAGACAGGGAAGTCAGAAGATGAGAAGAAAGAGACTTCCAGCAATGAGTAAAATCAGCAAAATTGCCTGGAATCTGGAGATGGAATAACAAGGAGCTCAGTGTCATATCTACTGAGACTGAACTGAACTTCAAGACTTCTTTGGACTTATAAACAAAAGAGATATAGAGTTTAATCAAAGTTAGATATGTCATGCACAGTGTGAAACCAAGAAGTAAACATAAAGAACTTTTACCTGTGGGAGGTACTCTTTACTACTTCAGACTTTCTATAAAGGCTCAATCAAATTAAAAAAAAAAAAGTCCATCAAACATGTAATTTCTCACTTCGTTTGTGATGCCATTAGGACTTGTAGTCATTTCTGCTTTTCCATTCCCCACCTTCTCATACAGGTGCTTTGTTTTTATTATTTTTGGAGAAGGAGTTGCGGTGGGGGTACAAAGCAATTGGGGTTAAGTGACTTGCCCAAGGTCACATAGCTAGGCAATGTTAAGTGTCTGAGGCTGGATTTGAACTCAGGTCCTCCTGACTCCAGGGTTGCTCCTCTATGAACTATGCTACCTAGTTGCCCCTTATACATGGTTATTGACTAATGGGTTACTCCAGACTTAATGAGGATGAAATCCTTAGATGAATGATTGCTTGCATGTTCCTGTGCATGTTAAAACTAATGAAGCTTCTTAGTTAATAATTCTTGGTTCTTTAAATTCTAAACAACCAATATTACTTATCTATTAGGTATTAATTTTCTTTCCTCTGGTCTTGCAAGCTTAGCATGACTCCTAGCTTTATGATCTCCACAAAGTCCTGGTCTTCTATCCCATGATGTGCATGTAAGCTTTGTTCTCAAAGGTTTTGCTAGAGGGATTACAAATTCTGTCTGGTTTTGTCATACTTGAAAGGCTCGAAGTAGTGTTGGTATCTAAAGTAACATTTTCTGCTTTCCAAAAACCAGTCTAGCTAAGTAGGGAGCCTTATCAATAGAGAGTTGTCCACTTGATCAAGGAACTTATGAAGTAAAGCCTATCCACAGTGACCCCAAGCTTCTCTTTGAAACAAAGGCACGACTTTTTAAGCAACAAATATTTTTCAAATCACATTGGATGACTCCTAAGTCACAGAATACCACTGTCTTTGAATGATGCAACCAAAAATGCATGGTGGATGCCTAAAGGTTGAGAAATTCTGTAGAAGTCGTGTAAAGGATGTCACCAGGAAGATGAGTAAAGATATAAAGAAGAGATAATGAGGGATATGACAGATGGCCTCCATGCTCCACTGTTAGTATGCTTACAATGTCAAGTGAACTTGAGGAAGGGCCGTAGGATATTTTGTAGACTTCTTGTGGTGATATACATGGTAGGACAAATGAGAGATGGACTAAATTCACTCATTCATTCATTTAACAAATATTTATTTTACACCTACTATGTCCAGGGTACTATGCTTGGCACTTGACATGAAAAGATAAAATCAAATCACTATTTTCCTTAGGAAGCTTATATTTGATTCAGAGAAAACAGTACACAGATAATTAACTGGGAGGCAAGTTAAGGAACTGATTATAGATTCAGATCCTGCCCCTTGTGCTTAGTCTGAGTGAGACCTTGTGGAAGCTACTTAACTTCCATAACCCTGGTGTCTTCATCTGCAAAATGAGGTGGTTTAACTGGCTGGTCTCTGAAGTTACTTCTAATTTTCAATCAATGATCCTATAAAGTCAAGATGAAATAATCATGAAATAATATGAGAAAAAAATTAACAACTTGTGGAAATCAGGATAGTCTCATGGAGGAGGGAATGTGGGCAGTAGAAGATGGAATGCCATGTTGAGAGAATAGTAAGTAAGCTAGCATGGTTAAAACATGCAGTGTGAGAGGGCAACTTAGCCATGAATAGGTGTGATTTATACTGTTGGAGGGAAAACCCATATCAATGCTATTAGAGATCTATAGTAGGGCTGGAATTATGACTTAATTGAATGTATCTGAATTAACTATCACAAAGGCTATATATATAAAACAAATGCATAGTAATATAGAACATATACATAGATCTCTATCAACTGGATATTGAGGATGTGTAACTATTCAGACATAACCATAAATGCATAGGTGTCCTGTCAGGTGGCTGAATCATAAGGTTCTACCTATGGGCATGTTAGGCACATCAATGCTGGCTCAGTTATCTAAGTCACTGAAATAAGAAGACTGAAAAACTTTGAGAAACTGTGTTGAGTTGGGCAAATGGTCAAGTCTGATGCTCACCACATTCTTATTAACAAATCTCAATTGTTTTGGTTTTGAATTTTGTATTAATTAAGTGATTTTCTCAGTCCTCAACTCTGTGTTCCTCAGATGCTTTGTTGGTATGAATATGGCCAAACTTTTTGGTATAACCTTGTTTTTCTTCCAACTTAGACACCATTCCTCAGCAGCAGGGAGTAATCCCTGCTCCTTTTCCTACCTGTAGGTTTTCCTGATCATTGTTATAATCAGGCTCTGAAATGTGTGGGACATGACATTTAATACCATCTATCAATTTCAAAGGCAATGCCTAAAGAAAATGGTAGAAGATCTTGAAAATGTTATTGTGAACAACTGCTAACTCATTTGTGAAAATACTTTCTTGCAAAGAAGTATGCTATAAGCATATATGTGATAATCAGCAATGGCTTTGAAAACTGTTGAATGATTTTATCTAGTGATTGTTTTATTTTTTTTATTTTATTTTTTTATTTTTTATTTTATTTTATTTTTTTTTATTTAATAGCCTTTTATTTACAGGATATATACATGGGTAACTTTACAGCATTAACAATTGCCAAACCTCTTGTTCCAATTTTTCACCTCTTACCCCCCCCCACCCCCTTCCCTAGATGGCAGGATGACCATTAGATGTTAAATATATTAAAATATAAATTAGATACACAATAAGTATACCTGACCAAAACGTTATTTTGCTGTACAAAAAGAATCAGACTCTGAAATATTGTACAATTAGCTTGTGAAGGAAATCAAAAATGCAGGTGGGCATAAATATAGGGATTGGGAATTCAATGTAATGGTTTTTAGTCATCTCCCAGAGTTCTTTTTCTGGGCATAGCTAGTTCAGTTCATTACTGCTCCATTAGAAATGATTTGGTTGATCTCGTTGCTGAGGATGGCCTGATCCATCAGAACTGGTCATCATATAGTACTGTTGAAGTATATAATGATCTCCTGGTCCTGCTCATTTAGTGATTGTTTTAAACTTGAGTACTGAATGACCATTACTAGGAGTAAGAATGAAAGATATTTATCAACATCCCTATTCCCTCTCCTATTCCTTCTCTTTCCTTTCCTGTCTTCTCTCATCTACCTACATAAAAAGAATCCAGAAAGTTTTGTGCATACCTTCCTGTCTCTCCTCATATTCTTGACTACTCTACTGCTGCATAATATTTTCAATCATTGCTTTTTTTTTTTTTTTTAATGTTTCCCTTCCTTGGATTTTAAAACACTAAACATTTTTGGCTCTCTTTTTACCTCTTTGATTGTATTATTTGGTGACAATCTTTCTTTCTCCTTCTGTCCCCTAAATGTTTTCCCAAAGGCTTTCCTCCAAATCTGTCTTTGACCTATTTCTCTTCTGTTATTTTTGATCCTTCTATATGATCAACTTACCTAATTTTTTGCTCTTAAATTTACCCTATAGCAGGGTTTCTTAATCTATGTCCTGTGGACTTTTTTTTTTCTTTTTTAGTTTCAATATTTCACTACTGAAATATTTCAGGATTCAGTATTCAATATAATCAGTTTCCTTGGTAATAATAGGTATTTTATTTTATGCTTTTAAAAATACTATTTTCAAAAGAGATTCATAGGTTTCAAAAAACTGTCAGATGGTCCAAGACATATCAAAGATTGAACTACTCCTCTGGAGGATCTTTATGCTGTTTCTGTTAGCAAGAAATCTTTGTTAGGCAATATGCTGAAGCCTTCTTCATTCTACCATGTGTCTTGCCATTGCTCTTTAGATCATTTGTAACTTAAATTATTCTGAAGTCATGATGTTTTGTGACTTGCAACCATATAGCAAAACTGGGAAAACTCTGATGTAAAAGTAATACATGGTTGTTTCAGGCAGCACTTTGAAACATTGAAAACAGTGAACAATTTCCCTAAATGCAATCTAGCTCAATATGCATTTTATATTCACTGGCTTTTTGTGTATGGATGGGTAAACCAATCTCCTATAGCTATAAAGTTCACTAAGGAAGTATAGTAGAGTTCTTTCTAGGTCATAATGCAACGTCAGTTGCAAATTAAAAAGAGCTTTAGAGAATCTCACTATTAATAAGGAATCTTTTGGATTTCATGGAGGCTATTTTTCATGAGAGGCAGCTTGGTGGCTCAGTGGATGGAGTACCAGGTTTGAAGTCAGGAAGACTTATCTTCCTAGACTTCAAATCTGTCCTCAGACACTTCAAATCTGTCCTCAGACACTTACTAGCTGAGTGATGCTGGGCAATTCAATTGACCTCATTTGCCCTAATTCTCTTATTTATAAAATGACCTGGAGAAGGAAATGCCAAACCACTCCATTATGCCAAGAAAATCCCAAATGGGATCATGAGATGGAGATAATGGAAACAACTGAATAACCACTACAAAAATCTTTCATGAACACGGCAAACAATTTTAGTGAATCTCTCTCCCTGAAATCTTGCTTGGTGTCAAAACTCAGCAGCTTACTTAAACAAAATAACCTATGTACTTATGAATGTTTTACATAGCTTTTCTCTACTAAAAGTTTGTACTTGATTAGCTGATTATTAGTTTAGATGATTGATATTAGATTGATTAGCTACACCCAGATATCCTAATAATTAAAATGGCCATGTCACAGATGGAAACTTGAGGACTATAGTCCTCAAAATTACTCCATATCCTCTCTTTCCTGTTCTTGTAAATCATCCCATTTTCCTTCTTGTCACTTAGGTTTGGAACTTCAGTAATTTTTGGTTCTTTTTTCCCTTGCCTATATTTCTGTATACATCTTATTCCATTTAACTCAGTAATACCTCTCTCCTTCTCATTCCTATCATTAATCCTTAAGTTTAATCTATCATGATCTTTTCCCTTCACCCCACGTTTAAAAACCATCAATAGCTTTTTATCCTTAAAGAAATGTCAAAACTCTTCTAGAGATGCTACATATTTTGGCAACAATTTCCCTCCTTATATTTTCCTCTTCAAATGCTTCAGTCAAACAGGACTACTTGCCATTTCCTAAATGTACCCTATTTGTTCTGATCCCATGCCCTTCTTTTCCTGAACTCTCTGTGTCACATTTTTACCCATCTTTTAAAATTCATAGTACCATATCTTTCCTGAAGCTTTCTCTTGCATAGTATCTTTCCCTCACACCCTCCTTAGCAGGAGTTTGAACTTCTCTCATACATTAAGTCCTTTTATTTTGTATTATTATTATTATTGCTCATCTTCCCCTCCTTTGCCCTACCTGATTTTAAGTTCTCTGAGGGCAGGGAATCTGTATTGTTTAAATTTATATTTTTAAGACCACATAGCACAGTACCTTTAACATAAACAAATCCCCAAGAAATATTTGTTAAATTGAATTGAGATGATTAATTGAAATTGTCTTATGGATAGTCAAAGTTCTTTGTTGCCTGTTCTCATCTTAGAACTGTAAAGTATCATCTTGTGATGACTCATGATAAGATAAGCAAGATGCTATGAAGAAGTAATATTTTCCCCCCACAGCTGTAAGGCTGGCCTTGAGCAGCCAAAAGGCAACTGGATTTATTTTATTCTGATAGAAGCTCAGTGGGAACATAAACTAGCAATGCTGGGGAGCAGAGGGTTTATCCAAAAAAAGAAGATCCATTGATATACTATACTAAAACCACATGTGCCAGATATATTTAAATTAAAGGCAATACAAGTGGTAAACACTCGTTTTAAAGAATTTTATAGTATTCCTGGAAGCTCCCATAAATGGGGAGTCTGAGATATTCTTTCCTAGAAATTTTGCATGAAAAGTTTATATAAAATATGTTGCAAAATGACTTATAGTGAATGTAATTACTGTGCAACCTTGGAAGTTGGTGTAAAAATTCAGCTGCCAGAATGTTAACGGCCACTTAATATATAGGTTGTTTGATTGGACTATGAGAAATAACTACAAGCTTCCCAAATCTGCTGCTACTGCTGCTGAATGTTATATCAGGACCAAGTTTAACTGTTTTAGTCTCTTAAAATGTCATTTTAAATATCACAGTGAATAAAGTCATTGTTGCCTAATAACTTGCATACATTACAATCCAATACATTTCCCCAAATACTATTTTAGTTAGCTTTTATTTGTTTTTATCTTTATTTATTTATTTTTTAATAGAAGTTGAGTTTTTCTATCTAAACCAAAAAAATTGGGGAAAACCCCCCCATTATTCACTTAGCAGGAAAACCAAAGAATTAGCAATGAAAATTCACTTTCTATTCAGCAGATAATTTTCATGATGGCCTGTCCTACTCACAGCAGAGTGGTAGAAAAAAAAAGGTTCATATTTTCATTGCCCATTTTCCATTATAATAAAATGCTATTTAGATAGGAAGTAAAATTTCAGACCAGTCACAGTACATTTTTTTGGAATCCTACTGGTGTCTGTAGGCTATGCTCATGGCTTACCAGTATGTTTATGTTTTCACCACTAATAACAACAAAATCTTTTATCACCAAAAATCATTCCTCTTATTACAAATGTATAGCTGGCACCTTGGACTGTACTCTTATTGATGCTCTCAGAAAGAATAGATAGACCTTAAAACTTGAATGTAAATTGGATTTTGGTCAAAATGAGTCCTTTAAATCTATTAGGCAAGCTTTCTATTTCAAGAAATCCTGTGGCAAATATTTTTGTAATAGAATAATCACTCTCTAATTTATTGTTTGGTAAGTTGGTCATACAACATTTCTTTAAAGCAGGGCATATCAGTAATGTGGATAAGAGTGTAGGTACACTGAAAGGGTATATTTCTACTGTTCTTTTTAAAGATTTATATTTCAGATTATTAGTACTTCTCCCATACAAAATGCCCTCACATCCAGCCTGGGCCTGAGTCTAACACCTTTATCCTATATAACATGTTTACAATAAGTTTCTGGGAGACGTGACAAATATTTCCTCCTTGTATACGGTTCACTTTGGCAGGAACAAACTAATTATCCATGGGGATTTGTCATGATTCTGTGAGGGAAGAGATTTTCTTTTTTGGATCATATATCATATCTCTGGGAGGACAGAAGATTCAGTGATACAAGTAACAATGAGGTTTATTTGACTTTCACAAACCCAAATCACATAAGCATTGTATACTGAGAGCCAAATAATTAATTTCTGTCCTATAATATAGTACCTCCTTGCTGACTTATCTGCAGTGTCAAATTGCGCCCACATTTGTTGTTTCAGAGAAGACATTCTTTACTTTTCTTTTTTCTCTGCATTTTCTACTTTGGTAATGTTACCTATTCAAAATGGATTTAGAACTGGAAGGGACTTGAGAGGCCATCTAGTTCAATTTCCTCACTTGGTAGCCAAGGAAATTGAGGTCTAAGCAGACTAAGTAAATTGCCTGAGTGGCAAGGTAGAATTTGAACCCAAATCCTCCAATTTTTTACATTGTGCCCAAGCTTCAATGATCACTTTTATGCTAATGACTCCCAGATCTATATTTTTAGCTTTTTTACTCTCCTTTATTTCCACATACTTGGTGGATATCTTTACTTGAATGCACTATTGTTTGCTGCTTTAGCTTCTTCAAATTTTGGATAATTTATCCAAAATGGAACTAACATTTATCTCTGAACTGGTTTCTCTTCGTGACTTTTCTGTTTCTTTTAATAGTAAATGGTGGTCACCCACACTCAAAAGATCACAGAGTTGGAATGGACTTTAAAGGTCATCTGCTCCAATCCATATCTGAAAGTTAATCTCTTTCATAGAGCTATTATAAGAATTATATGAATTAATGAACATACAGGCCTTTGTAAACCTTAAAGTGCTGCATTATTATCAAATTTAATTGTCATAAACAAAGTCCTGAAGCACCACAGTATCTATTGCTGAGAGGACATTGAGGAAGAATAGATTTGTATGCTGCATTCTTATACTTTATTAAATATTTCTAAAGAAAGTGAATGATGCTTTAGCCTCATTGTTGAAGGTCATGTCAAAAAGACTTTATCAAAAAAGAGGCAAATTGCAGAGCATTTTTCCCAAAGTAAAAGTTCACTTTTAACTACATCTCAAAGTAGAATGGTTCAAATACACTGAGAAGGACATCTAGAAGTATGTATAGCTGCTATCTTTTTGAATTCAGATGACAAAAAAAGGCAAGACAGAAAGGAAATAACTTCATTTTAAAAAAGTCAATAAAAGAAAAAGACTTAAGGCAAGAGAAGAAATATTTTCTATCCTATGAGAAATCACTGGGGCAGCTAGATAGTGCAATGAATAGAGCACTGGCCCTGAAGTCAGGAGGACTTGAGTTCAAATGTGACCTGAGACACTTAACACTTCCTAACTGTGTGACCCCAGTCAAGTCACTTAATCACAAATGCCTCAGAAAAAAAAAAGAGAGAGAGAAATCACTAAGGAGCCAGTGGAAAAGATGACATTAGAATCAAATTAGGAATTAGTGTCAGAAGAAGTTGTGTTTCTATAAACTCTTAAGTTAGAGTAAATATCAGATTAAGAGGCCACCCTAGTTAGCTACAAACACTAATGAATAATATTATATACATAATACATATATGCACATATATACACATATTTATGTATATGCACATGATTACTATAAACTTTGGGTTATATCAAGATCTGCCCATTTAAAAATAGCAAGATAAAGAAAAAAAATCCAAAGCACTCTTTTTGTGGAACTCTGATTCCTAAGTTCTCTACAATATGAGATGGGGGGAGGGAAAGATTTTATCTGCTTTACTTCCCTCTCACTAATTTCTTCCAACAGCATCTTTCCACTGGCCAAGTAGAGGTATAGGTATGGGAGAGTGAAGGTGATAGAAAGAGATGGCTAGTCCTACCAATGCCTGATGAGCTCTGACTTTAGAATGACTAAGGTTAAAGAGTAGAATAAAACAGAGGGAGAATGCAGAATCAGTATTCCCACTGGCTTTCTTGGCTTTTCAAATGCCATCTAACTACTAGTTTACCCCTTCATTTGGGAAGAAGTCTTTAGGTATCTGACACAATTAAGCATCCATGTAGAAGTCATCTATTAATGGAACATTTAAATATATTCCTGATAACTTTACCTCCTGATATTGAACTGGTGCATGGAAACTGGCTCATTCTTTAAATATCTCATAGACAGCCACTTTGGAGAAGCACATAGATCAAGTCGCAAACTTTTTGGAAAAACTTGCTTGACATCTCCTTTGTCACCTTTCTGTGTGACAGAAATATGGATGCTGCTCTTTTTCAAGTCCTTTTTACTGATAACTTAGTACTGCCTTTAAAGTTAATGCCTATTGCCTTTTCAAC
Organism: Sarcophilus harrisii; assembly: GCF_902635505.1. NCBI lineage: Eukaryota > Metazoa > Chordata > Mammalia > Dasyuromorphia > Dasyuridae > Sarcophilus > Sarcophilus harrisii. Next base: position 254,919,575 of record NC_045427.1, read on the forward strand.
AGAAAGTTGTCTCACTGATGATAATGACAATGGTCATTAGGGCCTCTGAGAATTTTAAAAGGATCTAAGAATGAATGAATAAATAAAAACCATGATGACTCACTCTGCACCCAATGCCATTAGTATAACATGCAGTTCAGCACAGTTGCTCCTAGCCTCCATATAACTACAGTATTTAAGCATTGCAAATTTTCTTTTAAACAAGACAAACATAATTTATTCAAAGAATATTATAAAATCTGTGGAACGTCATCGATCAAGTCAGCAAATTCCAAACAAATATATTTTATCAGGTTTCTTTTTCCCCCTAAAACAAGTCAGAGTAAAACAACAACATTCTGTCAGACTATATGCTCCTTCCTTCCTTCCTGAATTAGAAAAGCTTGTTTCTGTGCCACATTTTCATTGCTTTCTATTCTTGTATTTCAAATCTATTAAACAATGTCAAGTTGAATTTCCTTTGAATATCGCTTCAGGTTAAATGAGAGAAAATAAGACACTAAAAATCTTAGAGAGCTAACACTTATGTCAGATAATTAATATGGATCAGTTGTTGTTTCAATAATATCCATGAACATGTGAGAATGCCTTGTCCACATCCTTGCATATATATGTGCATATAGTACACACAGTAGATAGAGCTTGATTCCAGTCAGAAAGAAGTGAGTTCAAGTACAGTCTCTGACACATACTGACCCTGAACAAATCACTTAACATCTTAGTGTCCTAGAAATCTGATTTGCATTGGTTGAAAGGGAAGAAGCTCCCTCATTCAGCAAAGAGTGCTGGGCCTACATTTAGGAAGATCTGAGCTCAAATCCATCCTCAAGCACTTGAAGTATAACCCTGTTGCCTCAGTTTCCTCATCTGTAAAATAAGCTGGAGAAGAAAATGACAAATCACTCTAGGATCTCTGCCAAGGATACTCCAAATGGGATTACAAAAAGTCAAATGCACCTGAAAAGACTGAACAATAACAAAATTGGTTGAGGGTTTTCTCACTGGAATTCTCTATGTTAATGAAAGCACAGATCTGATCTCTTCTTCCTCCCCCTTCCTCAACATGTATGCAAGTAAATGAAATATAACAACAATTATTTTAGAGATCAAGAAAATAAAATCTGATTAGTGAAAAGTACTTAAAATATGTTTCTTTCCATCCAAAACTGCCACAGGATGATACTTTAAGACTATTTTGGGTTTTAACTTACAAAAGGTCTATGATTTCACCAGGTAGTAGAGAGAACTTTCATTCACTTATAGCAAATGGCAACTGGTCTATACAGATAAGATTCCTTACAGGTAAGTTCTGGGGAGTGGCCAGAATCAGTACAAAGCTAATAAATGCCAGAGACTGCATCTGAATTTCCATTTTACTGATTTAAGGTCCACCGAGTACTCTACCCCACTATACCAGGCTGTTTCTAATAAACTGTCTACCCAAATACTCAACTATGCCATAATGCAAAAAACTTTATACCCTCACTCCCCAAAAAACAAAACAAACACCACACAGAAACCTCATGCAAATTAAATACTGAAATTATTAGTATAGTTTCTCATCCTAGTTCAACATTTCCAATGGTATACGCAAAGAATCATCATCTGTTTATTATCCATGTGTCTATTTTCAGTTTGCATTTGCAATGGTGATGACAAAGTAAAAAAGACCTGGACTAGTAGTCAGAAAGCTTGGGCTCTAGATCTAGTTATATAATATTGGAAAAATCTTAAACTCTTCTTGTACACAGCTCCTTCTTTAGGCCTAATACCATTATTTCTAATCTATTTTCTAGGGTTATTGTGCGCATCAAGTGAGATAATATATGTCAAAGTGTTTTGAAAAGTTTAAATTATAGGGCCCTGTTACTATTCTACTCAGATTTCCAATTCACAATATATCAATGATTGGATTTTGCCTTTCAAGTTAAAAAAAAAAAAAAAAGGTGAAGCCTGTTTCAAACAACTGAATATATTCAAATAAAATATTCAAACTCGATATATTCAAATCAGTATATAACAAATACATTAGTCTATGCTTCTTTCTGTACTTTACTTTAGGATTCTTTGCATTACCAAAGGATTCAAGTAACAAGTTCTCCCTAGAGCATTTAAAATATAATTTGATTTACATAGTTTTTCAGGAATGTGACAAGAGTTGTGACAAGAGTTACATAATAAAAAACCGTGTAGGGGAGTTTGGTGTGAAGAAGGTTTTTTCTTCATAGGAACATTAGATGACATTGGAATGAAAAAGTCTGAATCCATTTAGTCAACTTGTGTTCCTCACATGAAATTGGCCCTGTGATAATAAAAATCTTTCAAAGAAAGTGTGAATGATTATCATTGGGGAAGGGAGACTGTCTTTCTTAATTTTTAAATTTTCAGTATCCAGAACAGCATATATAGTAAAAATTAGTTGAATTGAATCAAAATGATAAATCATCATACTATTTACTGGCTAAATGTACTGTCTCTTCTGACTGTGTAGTCTATCTACAATAAAACATAACTTTTGATCAAGTGGCCTTATCAAAATGGCCTTTGATTATAGACAGCCTTATAGGAAATGTAAAACTCTTCTGTAGATCAATATTTTGAATAAATAAATGGCAGACTTCTACTCTGTGATATGTTCATTCTTTGTGATGTTGCTATATCGACTATGTGTTAAAATTAAGCATTTATGTATACATACATCATTCACGCCCTTTTCCCAGTTATCATACCTGAATGAAAAGCTGTGATGTTGATGAAGTCTTTCTTATAGAAAATCCTGAAGCAGAGAGGTACTAGCCCTTTGTCTCCAGATAGTCTCCCCATTGCCTGCAAGAACACGGCCACCAAATCTTGAAGAACCTGGTTTAAATCAGGCAAAGAAACAGAGGATGACATCCATCTCAGGGAAATGGAGATGGAGACACAGGAAGTAGAAATGGATTCGACAGCTTCACACTCAATTAGACAACCCTCAGATTTCTTCTCCAATACGAAATGCTTTCTTTGAAGTGGCTCATCCATCACTGAAATAACATGCCATTCAATTGCAGAATCTCTAGGAAGACGGGGCACTACCACAATTACCAGGATCCCACTAGTCTCACTGATGATGCCATAGGTCTCATCGTCTTCTTCCTAAAAATAATCAGGACAGAATCTCAGTTTTTGAATGGATGTCCCAAGTCTTACAAAACTCTCTGAATATAAGCAAAGGAATTTGAAAACATGTTGAAACTGAGGAGCCATATTTGGTATTTCTGCTTTGCTGATAACATAAATATTAGCTCATTCATTATATCAGTGTACTCAATAGCCTAGATATTCATAATTTATAATATTCACTAAAGTCCATCTACATAATAACTACATATGGCTACTACATATGAACATATCACCAGTTCTTCATACTTTAAGTGTAGGTGTTTATATTCTGAACAGCTGGGAATTATTATTTCCACGGTTTTATTCAATTTTTTCTCTTTGTTTTATAAAAGATCATTTAACTACTTTGCTACTGTTTATATTTCAGAGGAGATAAGATTATAGGTATAAACATTATGCCTATTAATAATAAAACATATGTAAATAAATAAACAGATATTTATGTATGGAAAAATAGCTTAATACATTCATATGTATACCAATAAGACTTAAGATTGCAATATATTATTAATAGTGATTTGGTCTGTTGGATCATGTCTCTCACAGAGCAGCTGTCATTCCAGGTAATTATAAATTTGTCCACTTGCCAGAAATAACTGTTTGCTCATCTTCTCTATTTTTGTCTTTCAGAAAGATTGTTGCTTTGCATTAAACATCAAGATAATGCCTTCTGGTGTCATTTTTTTACTGAGACTGTCTTTATGGATATGGTTCAGTTCTTCTAGTAATATATTAACTCCTTGGTTGTTAAACAGAAAACATATATTAATAGTTAATGTAATATTAAAAATAGCTTAGGAGTACCCTTTGCTCTTTCTTCACATTTTGAACAGCACCCCTATGGAAGGGCACTCTTTAGGTCTTGGGGCCACATAGAATTAAAGGCTATTTTGTACTTTTAACTGTTTGATCAATTGGTATTGCTAACTCTTCCTCTCCCTTTTTGACCTACCAATCACTAATGGTAGTCTAAGCCACTTCGTTTGATAAGGTTCTGTCTAGCATGACAGAAACACAGTAGTCATTGGGACCACTGCTAAAGTCTTTCAAATTCAGTAGGACCTGACACAGCTTGCTCTTAAGGGGTATAGCACTATTTTTGAAAATTTTGAGTCATGTCCATGAGATGACCAAATAATTACATTTGTATATCTGATGCTATGGAGTTTCTAAGGTGCTTTCACAGACATTATCTCATTTTACAACAGAGGTGTTTATCCTGTAAAATGCATGGTCTTGGTGTACTATTGGAACTACTGCTAATAAGACTCTGTACTTTAAATATCTATTTCCTTCTCAGTAATGATGGATTTGTGTTAGCCCATTCACATACCTGGTAGTATGTCTATCTGGAATGGCTTGGAGGCATAACAAAATGGACCAGGTGAGGATTTGACTGACTAAACTAATAGTAAAAACAGAACTCTCAGTTGATGTGTTCCCAGTATTTTATGTTTGTGTAAAAGAAACGTAAAAATACAGTTGTTATTCTGAAGCCATGAAGAATTTGTTTCAATTAAAAGAACCAACACCTTTATATGTTTTATAATTTTCTGAGAAATGTCACGGGAGGATTCAAAAAATTCCTTTACCAACATAATTCCAAATACGGCAACACAACCTCTTTGTATTTATTGAAAGCACTAAACATACTCTTCTGGAGGTATTGCATCTAAATAATAGGAAAAACTATCCTAAATTCTACAGATCTGAGATTATTTGTAAGTGAGAAAGTTTTCTTGATAAACTTAAAAATTTTCAGATTATTAAGTCCTTTTTAAAAGTGGAAGCCATATATTCCAAAGAGATTATAAAGAAGGGAAAGGGACCTGTATGTGCACGAATGTTTGTGGCAGCCCTTTTTGTAGTGGCTAGAAACTGGAAACTGAATGGATGTCCATCAGTTGGAGAATGGCTGAATAAATTGTGGTATATGAATATTATGGAATATTACTGTTCTGTAAGAAATGACCAGCAGGATGATTTCAGAAAGGCCTGGAGAGACTTACACGAACTGATGCTGAGTGAAATGAGCAGGACCAGGAGATCATTATATACTTCAACAACAATACTATATGATGACCAGTTCTGATGGACCTGGCCATCCTCAGCAACGAGATCAACCAAATCATTTCCAATGGAGCAGTAATGAACTGAACCAGCTACGCCCAGAGAAAGAACTCTGGGAGATGACTAAAACCATTACATTGAATTCCCAATCCCTATATTTATGCCCACCTGCATTTTTGATTTCCTTCACAAGCTAATTGTACAATATTTCAGAGTCTGATTCTTTTTGTACAGCAAAATAACGTTTTGGTCATGTATACTTATTGTGTATCTGATTTATATTTTAATGTATTTAACATCTACTGGTCATCCTGCCATCTAGGGGAGGAGGTGGGGGGTAAGAGATGAAAAACTGGAACAAGAGATTTGGCAATTGTTAATGCTGTAAAGTTACCCATGCATATAACCTGTAAATAAAAGGCTATTAAAAAAAAAAGTGGAAGCCAAATGTAGAAAATAGTTTTGCTGATTTCTTTTCTCTTGGTGAAAAAGATAACTGTAGCAATATTCCAATTTTGAAAAAAAATCATCTTATTGGATACATTTATAAATATGGTAGATGATAACTAAATCTCTTCTCCAAACATGAAAAATTTCAACTATGAAATTTGGAGAATTTTACTCCAAGCAACATACCTGATTTTTCAGAGTTACATACCCTATAATACATGTTGAATATGTGCTCCCTTCCTCCCTCTCCCACCCCATCCCGCCCCAGAGAAACTATGTTCTTGTAATTCTATGTAATTCCTTTGGAGTATAAATAGACTTTATATATATTTTTGGTAAAATGGTCACAAAAAAGAGCTAGCTTTACCTACGCTATTCTGCACATATGTACCTTAATTTAAACAGGTTTATATTTTCTCTTTCTTTGATGGCTTATGCTTACCTTCCTATAACTATTCTTTTTCAGAACTCTGTTGGGTGTTTTCTTTTTTCTCAGAGATTACAAGTCCACTCGATATTTGTGACTTATGTTTTCCTCTGCTTTGTGAGTATGGGTAATAGCCTTTTTGTATACCAATTTGCTTACACTGCAGTCTATACTGGGAATACTGCACATTGCCTGACCTTTGAATGGAAAAATAATAACAAGTTAAAACAGTCATTTTACCTCAAGTCGATAAGGCCATAACACTCACCCTGCTTTCAATTCACATGCTCAATTTTCATCCACTTACTCTCGACTTTGAGAGGAAGGAATAATGACAGGTTACAGGCACTTTATTTCAAAATTCACTCACAAAGTTATTGACAAGCATTTTTCACAGAAACAGCTCTTCTGCCTGACCCTCGCGAGCTGTTTACATGAAAAATGCACTTACTTGTAGATTAACGATAGTGGAACCTAATTCCACACCAAACATGTAGCAATTGCTTTAGCATCTCTGTTTTTGATATGGGAACAAAAATAGGGATAATTGGCCTCAAATTGCAGTCACTTCAGTCATAATAAAATCTCACAGAGTACTGTTTGCTTTCAGTACTTTCATTAGGTAAGCTGGGGCTGTTATTAAGGTACCAACACATAAATGTTATATTAGCACTTAACAGAAGCATAGTATTCTCCTTCAGGAGATAAATTCTACCCTTGTCAATATAATTCTGCACTGAGTGCTGTAAAAGAGTTTGAAAAGATGAAATACTGGTGCTTTGCACTAGGGGAAATAATAAAAAAAAAAAACACCTTGCTCATTCAAGCTTAAAGGCCACTTTGCTGGCCCCAGGTACTGAGGTGCTGTTTAGAAAATAAGTCTAGAGACTCTCTCTCAGGTCAAATCAAACACTGAGACAAACTTTCCTTCATTTTTCTCCCTGACCAAGGTTGTTAAATCAATTACTTTGTATTTCTGCATGCCTTTAGTTACCATTTTATCTATGGGAAGAAAAACAAGGACTTAAAGTTAAGATAAAGTATATTTTCAGACAATAAATGATAAGCACTTCAGAGTGAATTACTACATATAGAACGTCACATAGCCTACTATTCTCAGAGAACACTAGCTTCTTTGAAAATTTGAGATAGTGTGTATAGTGATGGAACTATTAAAGATTGGCTATATCTCCTATTGCCTATTATTGTGCTTTTCAGAAACTTTTAAGACAACAAAATCTCCAATTTACTCTCAAGAAAAGTGCTGTCATTCCTATAGAATTGAGGGATTTTTATTCATTTAAAACACAAAAGAAAGGGAGAAAAATCTACAGCTCTTTCCAGTATAATGCTCAACACTTTCACATTCTTCTAACACCACCTTCAAAAACCTTTCTCACATTATCTCCCCAATAATTTGGGGGCTTCCAAATGCATTTATCTGAATTTGACTTTTCAACCAGTATCATAACAATTGTTGGAATATCCTTGGTGTTGGTTTAAGAATGGAGGATTCACAACCCCATTACTGAAAGGTGATTTAATCAGCTTTAAAACATATAGACAAGAGAAGTAGAAAAAGGTAAAAGGAACTCTTGAGAACTGTATTTCTGTTGCGGATATACATAAAGCCACATGTATAATTGGATTTTACTGATATAACATAAAATAAGGGAAGTAGAAATGGAAAGGGTATAGTGTCAGAAAAAGGGAAAAGAGGAGATATAAAAAGATGGAAACTATATCCCATGATGAGGCAAAGGAAACCTATCATATCTGAGGAAACTTAGCGAGGGGAAGGAACATTGTGTGAATCTTACTCTCATCAGAGTTGGCTCAAAGAGGAAATAATTGATATATTTGTTTTACAGAGAATCTTCTCTCACCTCATTAACAAGTAGGAGAGGAAAAGGGAAAAGGAATAAGAGTATAAAAAACCATTACATTGAATTCCCAGTCCCTATATTTATGCACACCTGCATCTTTGATTTCCTTCACAAGCTAATTGTACAATAATTCAGAGTCTGATTCTTTTTGTACAGCAAAATAATGTTTTGGTCATGTATACTTATTGTGTATCTAAGTTATATTTTAATATATTTAACATCTACTGGTCATCCTGCCAGTTGGGGGGGGGGGTGGGGGGGGGTAAGTGGTGAAAAATTGGAACAAGAGGTTTGGCAATTGTTAATGCTGTAAAGTTACCCATGTATATATCCTGTAAATTAAAGGCTATTAAATAAAATAAATTAAAAAAAAAAAAAGGAATAAGAGTATAAGGAAAGGGTACAAGAAAGGGGAAGGGATTCAAAGGGAGGAGGGAGGAATCCTAAAGAGGGAGAGCTACATGACACAAGTGGGACCCATAAGTGTAATACTAGGGAAGGGGGTAAGGTAGGCAAGAAAAAGAAAAGCATAATCTGGGTATATTAGGATGGCAGGAAATACAGAATTTGTAATTTTAACCATGAATGTGAATGGGATGAACTCTCCCATAAAACAGAGGTAGATAGCAGACTGGATCAAAAGTCAGAACTCTACAATATGTTGTTTACAGGAAACACATTTAAAACAGGGAGATACATACAGAGTAAAGGTAAAAGGCTGGAGCAGAATCTATTATGCTTTAGGTGAAGTCAAAAAGCAGGGATAGCTATCCTTATCTCAGATCAAGCAAAAGCAAAAATTGATCTAATTAAAAGAGATAAGGAAGGAAACTATATCTTGCTATAAAGGGTACTATAGACAATGAAGCAATATCAATATTAAACATATATGCACCAAGTGGTATAGCATCTAACTTCCCAAAGGAGAAGTTAAGAGAGCTGCAAGAAGAAATAGATAGCAAAACTATAATAGTGGGAGATCTCAATATTGCACTCTCAGAATTAGATAAATCAAACCATAAAACAAATAAGAAAGAAATTAAAGAGGTAAATAGAATATTAGAAAAATTAGGTATGATAGATCTTTGGAGAAAACTGAATGGTGACAGAAAGGAGTATACTTTCTTCTCAGCAGTTCATGGAACCTACACAAAAATTGACCATATATTAGGACATAAAGACCTCAAAATTAAATGCAGGAAGGCAGAAATAGTAAATGCTTTCTTTTCAGATCAGGATGCAATAAAAACTACATTCAACAAAAAGTTAGGGCTATTAAATAGACCAAAAAGTAATTGGAAACTAAATAATCTCATCTTAAAGAATGATTGGGTGAAATAGCAAATTATAGACACAATTAATAATTTCACTCAAGATAATGACAACGGTGAGACATCATACCAAAATTTGTGGGATGCAACCAAAGCAGTAATAAGGGGAAATTTTATATCCTTAGAGGCTTACTTGAATAAAATAGAGAAAGAAAAGATCATTGAATTGGGCTTGTAACTTAAAAAGCTAGAAAAAGACCAAATTAAAAACCCCCAATCAATTACTAAACTTGAAATTCTAAAATTAAAAGGAGAAATTAATAATATTGAAAGTAAAAAAACTATTATACTAATAAATAAAACTAAGAGTTGGTTTTATGAAAAAACCAATAAAATTGATAAACCTTTGGTAAATCTGATTAGAAAAAGGAGAGAGGAAAATCAAATTAGTAGTTTTAAAAATGAAAAGGGAGAACATTCTACCAAATGAAGAGGAAATTAAAGAAATAATAAGGGGTTACTTTGCCCAACTTTATGCCAATAAATTTGATAACCTAAGTGAAATGGATGACTACCTCCAAAAATATAGGCTTCCCAGATTAACAGAGGAGGAAGTAGTCCCATTTCAGAAAAAGAAATAGAACAAGCTATTAATCAATTCCCTAAAAAAAAAAATCTCCAGGACCAGATGGATTTACACGTGAATTCTACCAAACATTTAAGGAACAATTAGCCCCAATGCTATATAAACTATTTGAAAAAATAGGGAATGAAGGAGTCCTACCAAATTCCTTTTATGACACAGACTTGGTACTGACACCTAAACCAGGTAGGTTGAAAACAGAGAAAGAAAATTATAGACCAATCTTCCTAATGAATATTGATGCTAAAATCTTAAATAAGATATTAGCAAAAAGACTACAGAAAATCATTCCCAGGATAATACACCATGATCAAGTAGGATTTATACCAGGAATGCAGGGCTAGCTCAATATTTGGAAAACTATCAGTATAATTGGCCATATTAATAACCAAATTAACAAAAACCATATGATCATCTCAATAGATGCAGAAAAAGCATTTGATAAAATGTTGGATTTCAACATCCATTCCTATTAAAAACACTTGAGAGTATAGGAATAAATGGACTTTTCCTTAAAATAATCAGTAGCATCTATTTAAAACCATCAGTAAGCATCATATGTAATAGGGACAAACTGCAACCATTCCCAATAAGATCAGGAGTGAAACAACGCTGCCCACTATCACCGTTATTATTCAATATTGTATTAGAAATGCTTGTTTTGGCAATAAGAGCTGAGAAAGAGATTAAAGGAATTAGAGTAGTCAAGGAGGAAATCAAATTATCACTCTTTGCTGATGATATGATGGTATATTTAGAGAACCCCAGAGATTCTACTAAAAAGTTATTAGAAACAAAATAGAGGCAAAATAATCATTTGTTGGTTATCTTATGTGGGAATTCTTTTTTGGGGGACAGTTTAGACTATACAGCTTTTTTGGGCCTAAGATAAAGTCCTTTACCTATTTTAAAATTCTATAATTCTCTTTGTGTAGAGGATTTGTGGTATTACAGATATGGGTACTGCTCCTGAAAGAACATATAAGAACACATACAAGATGCCCATCTCATCCAACTCTTTTACAGAGATAAGACCAAACTAATATACTGAGGATCTTCCTCTACTGCATTTGATATTTCTTTGATAATTTGGAGCACATACGCAATCAATCTATCTCACACTCTTATTGAATGTTTAGCCAACCCTTTTGGTCTTACAGCTTTTTGATGACAACCTTTACAATATCTTTTTTGAGAAATTCCTGCTTGGTAATTTGTTATATATCTAACATGTATGTCTCTCCACTGCCTTCAAATTCAATTCTTCAGAAACTTTATTATTTTACAATTTTTAGTCATATTGTATCATTGCAAGAATGTATAAGTACTCCAATAATTTTTTTTCCTTTGGCAAGGCATTTGGGGTTATGTGACTTGCCCAGGGTCACACAGCTAGGATGTGTTAAGTTTTTGAGATCAGATTTGAACTCAGATCTTCCTGACTCCAAGGTTGCTGATCTATCCACTGTACCATCCAGCTGCACCTAGAGCTTTTTTTAAAAAAAAATCAGCAAGGATGTTCACTCTAAAAATGGGTAGCTAAAGTCCACTCATTCATCCCCATCCCATGCAACTCTTGTCCTTGTTCTCTAATAAGTTTGCTATGAGGATGTGGCAGGGAAGGGAAGTTCATCCAATGGGCTAGGTACCTCCCTGTCTATTGATGTTGAGAGGATACCATGAATGAATGCTGTTCTTTCATATCTCTGACTCCTTGCTTCCTCCAAGCTCCAGCTAAAATCCTTTCTTCTACAAGAAATCTTTCCTGGTCTCCCTTAATGATAACACTATCTCTTTGGGATTACCTCCAAATAAGCCTAAATGTATTTTGTTCACACATAGTCCTTTGCATGCAGCGTCTATCATCTGAGTGTGAGCTCTTTGAGGTTAAGGACTGTTTTTGCCTTTCTTTGTATCCCCATCATTTAGCACAATCTGAATCATCTAGGAGTTCTTTGTGTTGTTTTGAAACTTGATGTAGCCTGCAGTCATCCACAAGCAGGAACTTTTGAAGAACATCACTATTTATAGGAAATCCCTCTTTAACTTGGATTCTGTGCTAGGTTTCCATTGGGGTAGCAAATACCTTTGGCAAGCATATTTATCCCTGTTTTATGCCTTGTCTGATATTAATTTTAAAAGGTCATTGAACAGCTATAGCTATTATATCTTTCAAGGAAACTTGTAAAATTTTGATGTATACACTAGAGATCACTTGCTAAAAGGTCAGCATTTTGTTCACAAATCTAACAAAGGCAGAAATCTGGTTCTTTTTATAGTGAATAAACAAAATGTTATACTGTATTATCTACATAATTAAGTAGGGTATGTGGTGATAAAGATGTGCTTTCTTGTAAAAAGCCCATCTGATCCCTAATATCATTATCATAATGTCCTTAATGTATAGGTAAAAATGCATATAGATGGAAAAATTGGGCTTTCAGTTTGGTAATTGTTGATGTTGTTTTGATGTATTTTTATATCAATAAGGTCCAAGATTTTTTATTGTCTTTGATCTTTTAGTATCCTTCAGATATCCTTGAATCAATCCCTCAGTGTGCTTCTAATTGGGTGGTTTCCATTTTAGCTCTCCTCTATGTTTTTTTGGAATCAAGTTGCTTTCCCTATTTCATTTCCTTTTTCCTTTTACAATGTAAATACATTCAGAATTTAAATGGTAGTTTCATTGTTCAAGATGGTAAAAAACAGTATAAAATATTTGCAGATCTTTTTTTTTTTATCTTTTTCTTGTATTCATTACAGTATCATCCTTTAATATTCTAGGGATATTTTAAAGGGCTGAAACTCTTTAGTTGATGCACTGAGGTCGGACAACCGAGCACTTAAGGCTAACTACCAACTGGACAATATTCTATTAGAATATGCTTGGAAAATGGCCCTTCCCACTATTCTGTGCTGGTTCAGTCTTTTGGTGTATTCAGAGAACTGTGGGAAGGATTAGGAGGTAGAGTAAGATAAGCCAGAAGGTCACGGAGATTCTGTGTCCATTCCCTTCACTTCTACCCCTAAAGACCAAGGACTTTTGTTTATCCTGACTCTGGCTGATTCTAAGGTATCCAGGGTGCTAACTTGGTCTTCACAGGATATATTTGCTTAGATTTCTCAGTAAACTATCTTTGCTTTACTCTCTGAGGCAAAATGGTATGTAATCTTTCCTCATCTTTTTTCTATGAGATTTTATTAATAAATTATATTCTTTCTTAATTAAAGCTTTTTATTTTCAAAATATATACATGGATAATTTTCAACATTCACCCTTACAAAACCTTGCGTTCTAAATTCTTTCCTTCCCTTCCCTCCACCACCTCCCCTAAACGGCAAGTCAATCCAGTATAGGTTAAACATATGCAATTCTTCTATACATATCTTCACAAAAATCATACTGCACAAGAAAAATCAGATCAAAAAGGAAAAAAATAAGAAAACAAAATGCAAGCAAACAACAACAAAGAGTGAAAATGCTATGTTGTGATCCACACATAGTTCCCACAGTCCTCTCTATGGATGCAGATGGCTCTCTTGGATCACAAGATCATTGGAGCTGGCCTGAATCATCTCAATGTTTAAGAGAGTCATGTCCATCAGAACTGATCACTGTATAATCTTGCTGTTGTTGGGTATAATGATCTCCTAGTTTTGCTCTGCTCTAAAATTCGAATTATATTCTAAACTTGTGTTTCTCTTGGTTGTCATAGCTCTTCACTTGGCAAGTGATTCAAATGTCTGATGTCTATGGTGCTTTTTAGACTCTTGTTATCATTCATTTAATAATAGTTAATAAATATACATTTGTTGGGTACTATGTGCTAAAGACTAAAGTGCTGGGAATACAAAGACAAAAAGAAACAGTCTCTGCCTTCAAGAAATTTAGATTCCATCTGTGGAGACAACATGTACATGTATTACTATATGTAAAATAAATACCCGGTAATTTTGTGGGGAGAAGGCAAAAGTAATTGTAAAGATCAGAAAAGGTGTCTCAGAAAAGATAATACTTGAACTGAGCTTTGAAGTAAAGTAGAAATTCTAAGAGGTTGAAATGAAGGAGTGCACTTTAGGCACTTTTTCATGGGGGCAGTTTGTGCAAGAACACAGTATCTGGAGATAGAAATTTTAGGGCAGGAACTACAAGAAGGGCAATTTTGTGAGTTTGTTGAATGTATAAATGTATAATAACGCTACAGAAATAGTAAGTTGGAGCCAGGTTGTGAATATCCTTAAATACAAAATGGAGAAGTTTGTATTTAACCCAAGATGTAATAGTGAGCCAATGGAATTCATTTATATGAAAGCACCATGTTCAGACTTGTGTCTTAGGAAAATTGCTTTGGCACATGAATGGATGGATTAAAGAAGGAAGAGATTTAAGACTGAGAGACCAATTAGAAAGCTAATCACCTTTGGTGATCAGGGTATGGTTGTGAGAGATACTATGGCATAAGAAAGGACAAGACTTTGTAACTGATTAGATGTGTGGAATGAATCACACTTAAGTAGTTGGGGGTAACACTGTGGTGGGTTGTAGATGTGGGTGACTAGAAGAATTGTGGTACCCTTGATAGAAATATATAGACCTGGGAGAGGGCTGGATTTGGGAAGTGTTAAACACACTAGATTTGAGTGACATATAGGATACTAAGTTGAAAATGCTGAAAAGGCAGTTGGTGGAGGTCTGGAGCACAGAATAAAGCTGAGGACAATTGATTTATCATCGTATTTTATGGACAATATATATCCTTCTGCTCCTATTCCATTTGTTATCAATAACTTGTTTTAAAAGTTTGGAGTTTAACTATTCATCATATATTTAATTTATTTTTATTTTTTCTTCTTCTAGCTTTCCACTAATTTTGACCTTTGCTCTTATAAGATGACCCTGATTCAGAAATAACTTTAACATTAGTATTCCTATTTGTTAAAAATATAATCAATATGATTTTTCATTTTGCTATTTCATACTTGTCACATAAGAGAGATTTTTAATTCTTTTTTTGTGTAAGTATGAGGCTTTTGTATAATTTTGGCTTTTTTTGTCTCTTATTCCTAATCCATATGTTTCTTTTTTTTCTTTTTTTCTTTTTTTTAATTTAATTTTATTTTTTATTTAATAGCCTTTTATTTACAGGATATATACATGGGTAACTTTACAGCATTAACAATTGCCAAACCTCTTGTTCCAATTTTTCACCTCTTACCCCCCCCACCCCCTCCCCTAAATGGCAGGATGACCAGTAGATGTTAAATATATTAAAATATAACTTAGATACACAATAAGTATACATGACCAAAACATTATTTTGCTGTACAAAAAGAATCAGACTCTGAATTATTGTACAATTAGCTTGTGAAGGAAATCAAAAATGCAGGTGTGCATAAATATAGGGATTGGGAATTCAATGTAATGGTTTTTAGTCATCTCCCAGAGTTCTTTTTCTGGGTATAGCTAGTTCAGTTCATTACTGCTCCATTAGAAATGATTTGGTTGATCTCGTTGCTGAGGATGGCCTGATCCATCAGAACTGGTCATCATCTAGTCTAATCCATATGTTTCAAAATATCTTCTACTATCCTCATCTATTCCCACCTTTTCATTGAAATCACCACGTATCAAAGTATATGTTGACAACTGAATTCTTAACTGAGTTCTTCACAGAATTTCTCCACTTCTTCACTGTATTTAATAGATAATTGTACATAAATTGTTAAACACATATATGGCACAGGTGGTACAATGGATAGAACACTAGGCCTGATGTCAGGAAGACCTGAATTCAAATCCAAACTTGGACACTTAACTAGCTATATGACCATAGGCAAGTCTCTAAGTTTCTTCATCTGTAAAATGAGCTGGAGAAAGAAATGGCAAACACTCTTATATCTCTGCCAAGAAAACCTAAAGAGGTCACAAAGAGTCAGATATGACAAAAAATATTTAAATAACAATGATCTGCCATAATTGTACAACCTGTCTATCTTTACTTGTCTTGGATCATTCTGATTTTTATCCCCCGGACAACTTGCTTAAAGCAGAAATGGCAAAAAAGCTCTGTGAGTACTGAATAAGAATATTACAATGTACATGTTTCTTTTCAAGTGATTTGGTTATGGTAATGAGAGTTACTTGGCTTAAAGATAATACATTCATAAGGTCAAAAACATTAGTATGTTATTTGGCAATTTATGCTATTATACCAACTTAGAAAATCACTGTTAACTCAAATTTTCTCAGTGGGCTTAATTTTTACCATTTTAATTTCATAAAATTAAGGATTTAATATGCCTAGCAAGAGCTGGCATTAAGAGAAAAAGATTCTAAATTTCAAAGCCACAACCTGTATTGATATAATGTACTGTCAGATCTAAGATGTACCTAAAGAAGTTGACAAAATTCAATAAATTTTGAAAAGATGGTTCTGAAATAAGACTTAAGATATAAGCTTGAAGAGGGGACCCCTCAACTCTGAGAATCCTTGAAGGAGAAAAATCTGCCCCAAGTCCTTTTTCCCTTAAATGAATTTAAGTTTTGACTGCTTGAGGGGGGAATAAAGAAGAGAACCCATAACTCTGAAAATCCTTGAACTCTGCCCCAGGGACAAACAGTTTCCTTGTTATTTGGGTAGAGTCGGGTCAGTCTTGAAACTCATTGAATTCAATTCAAATTCCAGCTCAGGCTGAAACCCAGCTAGGAGCCAACTTGAGACTCCACCCATGAACCCCCTTCAGCTTGTAGCCAAAGACCCCTATTATAAAAGAGCCAAACTAAAACCCTCTCTTTGGAGAGGTTCCAAATATGCCTTCCCTATGCTTGGTATGCCAAGGGCCTCTGCCCACTGAAATACTGTTTCTAGTGCCTCTTTACCCTCCCCTATTTTTCTAACCAGACTTTAACCTTACTTCCAATCCCCATAATAAACCTCTTTTTATCAATCTAGGTTTTTGGGTCTGTAAATTCTATAACAGAGAACCTCTGTAGAGGCTTTTGTATAATTTTGGCTTTTTTTTGTCTCTTATTTCTAATCTATATGTTTCAAAATATCTTCTACTATCCTCATCTATTCCCACCTTTTGACTGAACTTTTCATGGGCATTTTTGTTAGCCAGAAGGGAGTCCCCAAAACTCCCTATCCTTACGCTGAATCCTAAGGGATTGCAGGAGAGCCAAACCTCTCCTTTTGGTTCCCTGAACCCCAAACCTGCTACTAGACCTTATCATTTAACTTCCTGACCACCAGAAACTCTAATTTCATTTCAGTTCCCTAAATCTAAACCTCATCAAGCTCAATAGGAAAGCACTCTTATAGTGGTACCCAGAAAAAAAAAGAACCACCCTTTAAGAGCTTTTTTCTAAAAACAACAACATCGACGACAACATCGATGATAAACCAGAAAGGACAACATAGGTTTGTGAGTTAACGTATTTGGTTATTAATGAGCTATTTTAATGTGACTTTTTCATGCTTGTTTACACAACTATGTGTGGTAGTAGTAAGAAATAAATAAAGAAAGACCCATTCTTGGGCTATTTCCATCTTTCCTAATCACACAGCTGCTCCGGATTATGTAAACTTGACATTAACTGGTAACTATGTACATTATCCTTGAGTAGTCTGATTTTCTCTGCAGAAAGTTTGTCAGCATATCATTAAAAAATAATGAAGTAGAACCTTTCATGGGCATTTTTGTTAGTGATCGAATAAATCTGCCTTTCATTTGAAGAACAGCACATCCCTCTTGCTATAGGATAAAATACAAATTCCCCTGCTTGGCAGAGAAAGCCCTTCACAAGATGGATCTAGCCTACCTTTCCTAGCTTATTACATATTATTCTACACATTCTATTTTTAAGCCAAATTAATCTACTTGCTTTTTCCCATAAAAACATTCCCTCCCCTGTGTCTGTGTCTTTGCATAGGTTGTCCCCTCTCTCCAAATGCATTTTCACACTCCCTTCTATCTTAAGACCCCTCCCTGCCCTGCAGTACCAGTGTCCTCTCCAACAAGGGGCCCATTGGATCCACCTCTTCCCCCCTAGTGACTAATGACTTCTCCCAACCCAAGAAATCACTTAGCATTGAATTTATATATCATGCATTTAACCATCTTAACTAATTTAGCTTATATACTAAATGGAAGTTCCTTGAGGACAGGGAACTTTTTTTTTTTTTTTTTTTTGTATTTCTAGTGCCTAGTACAATGCCCCATACGTTGTTAACAATAAATACTTGCTCACTAATGAGAGAATAAAGATTTCTTGCCAATGAATAAAGTATGATAGCTTGCAAATCAAGATGATATAGCTGTCCAGCATGTAAATGGATGATACTTTTTACTTCAATCAGAAGGGCATGGTGTTTGTGGTGATGGTATTGCTATTAAAAAAAAAAAAATTCCCAGGGATTCATTCATGATTTTTTGTCTGGTTTCTGTTAAGATCATGGAATACATAAGAAAGATGGCTGGTCAGTTTTAGGAATACAATCTGTGGCTAATAAAAGTATTGTGATGGAAATGAAGCTATGAACTTTGTTAGCTCCATTAGTACTGTGTAAGTTAACTACTCCAGCCAACATTAATATCTAATTTAATTTTTCCCAGTATTACTATTATTGGATCTTAGCATAGCACTTGGTAAGGCATCCGTTCCTCACTGCCTCTGCTCCCCCAGAGCGAAAATGGATAAAATAACTGACATGTTGCTTAGAGTTACTGTGAAGGAAAGGAATTAAAAAGATTATTACATATTTTACTAATATTAAAAATTCCTCTCTTTTTCAGGTGGTTAAATTTTTACTCTTAATTCTAATGAAGTTTTCAAAGGCATTTTACCATTATGCCTAGGAGAAATAATGACTGCATTGTGGGCTTTAAAAAGTCTGAAGAACCGCCAATTATTTATATCCATTTATATTGATTGGAGAAATCATTAGTAAATAGTTGATGACAATCTTTAAGATAATTAAATATAATGCAGATCATAATGATACATTTATTTTCCCATAAGAAGTACAAACTATTTCACAGATACAATATTATAGCTTGCTGTCCTTGTAAAATGAGCAATTAAGGTAAGAAACTCAAAAGATAAAAAAAAAAGCCATAGGAATTAAGCAAAATTTTCTGAAACACTAGCCTTTCGTTAAGACTTTAATGCTTATATTATTTGAAAAGAAACATAACTTTTTAGGTAAAGAATGGCTAGAATGAATTAATCTGTATTTAAATATGTCATAGCTAAATTAATGCATTCCTTCAACCTTGGAATGAAAGCAATAGTGGGTCAAGAATTTAAAAAGAAAAAGTATCTATTATTTCTCTTTCTTTAGTAAAAAAAAAATCTAGAAATAGGCATTTATTATAATGTTGAGAACATGTTGCTCCTGCTATGTCTGTACACATTTGTGAAAGTACATGCATGTGTGTCTGCACACACAGAGACAGAAGAGGGGGGAGAGAGAGACAGAGAGAGAAACAGAGAGAGAGAAAGAGAGAGAGTCAGAGACAGAAATACAAGGAGAAAGAGAAGAAAGGGAAGAAGGGAGGAAGAGACAGACGGAGGCAGAAAAACAGAGACAGGCAGAGACAGAGGGAGAGAGCGAGGGCAAGAGGAAACAGACTGACTGACTCCAGGTTTTCCACCTGAGTCTCTCAGTCATGGAACTGATATTAAGTAACCATTTTATTCATTATACCCTTCAATCTCCTTTGCTGATAGCTTTTAATTTTTAAGCAGCTCTACTTTACAAATCACACTTTCTTTCATGTGTTCTCCTAGCTGAGGAATTAATTTTTGAAGCAAAATATCTAAACAGTAAGCACAATAAGAATGAAACAGGTTAAAGCTTATTAGCAGCAGGGAGCAGATGTAGCAAAACTCTGCCAGTTCTCCTACATTTCCTTCCCAGCAGGGACTTTCTATCAAGCTGTGAGTTAGTTCCATAGCACAATGCTTGGCTGCTGTTTCAGCAAATGCACCTTCGCTTGCTTCAAGTACAGAACTAAGAATTCACTTTGATTTTTGATTTTTCTTTGCAATAATAATATTTAAAACAGTTCCTGCAGAGCTAAATGTAAAGTTAAGCAATGAGTGACTGATAATCAGTAGAGTATAAAAACATAATTGATAAGAAAATAATTATATATTGAAGAATGATTTTTACTTCCTAAAAAACGTGAACTTTACCCTTCCCAAACAAACAAAGGTACTTGAATCTAGATAAAACCAGTAATTGCTCAAGTGAATTTCCTTGAATACTTTGCAATATACATTGCAGAGTAGCAGAATAGCCTGGTGGACAGATGAGGAAACTAAGGTGAACAGAGTTAAGTGACTTGTCCAGGATCACACAGAGCTGTCCTGGGAGTCAGGGAAATTTAGGTTCAAGTCTTGATTCTGTATGATTCTGGGCAAGTCACTTAATGCCTCAGAGCCTCAGTCAATTGTCTAAGGTAAATAAGGTTATATGGGGTCAATTTGCATTAGAACAGGGGGCTTTCACATTTAGGCATTCCCCAGGTCAAAGAAATCAAAGATCTGGAACCTATCTCTAATCTCAACATGAAGAGGGGACCCCAAAACTCTGAAAATCCTTATGGAAAAAAAATCTCCTTAACTCAGCGTCAGTGATGGACTCCACCCAGAAGGACAAACAGTTTCATCTTTGTTACCTGGGTGGGGTCAGCTCAGTCCTGAAACCCATTGAATTCAATTCAAATTCCCAGCTCATAGCTTGGGAGCCAACTTGGGACTGGATCCAAGAGCCCCCTTCAGCTTGCAGCCAAAGCCCCCTATTATAAAAGAGCCAAATTAAAACCTTCTCTTTGCAGAGGTTCCAAACATGCCAGCCCTATGCTTGGCACGCCAAGGGCCTCCGCCCACTGGAATACTGTTTCCCGGGCTCACCTGTTTCCTTAACCAGATTTTAACCTTACTTCCAATCTCCATAATAAACCTCTTTTATCAATCTAGGTTTTCGGGTCTGTAAATTCCTTTACAGAGAACCACTTGCACCGAATCCCAAGGGGTTGCAGGGGAGACAAACCCCTCCATTTGATTCCCTGAACCCTGAACCTGCCACTAGACCTCATTTAACTCCCTGACCACCAGAAACCCTAATTTCATTTGGGTTCCCCAAATCTAAACCTCATTAAACATACCACTCAATCTATGGAATAGAGAGAAGATTAAAAACCTGCTATTATTCCATAGATGGAAAGGAAATGATTAGACAATGTCAGGCTGAGGTTAGGATCAATTAAATTAAGGTGGCTGAATGTTGGAGGAATGTTAGTGAAGCTACCTTTATAATGACAGGTATATTAAAATTTAAGAAGCAACATTCTTTCCTAGAGATTAAAAGTTCCTTGATGCTGTGGGTAACTCTAAATGACTATCAATAGGGTAATATCTTAATTTACATAAATTCACCAGTTGTATGGTGCATGATAGTCTTGGTGGCCACAGCAGAACTGTAAATGTGAGACGAAAAATCATTGCACCATTCACTTATTCTTACTTATAAAAGTTGTAGATCATCAATGAAATCACAATAGATGTCGACATCATAGATGATTATAGCTATCTGCTTATTATCACTTTTATCTATTTATTTTCAAGGTATAGTTTATGAATTAATAGAATAGCTATTGGCTAAATGAAATACAACATTCCTGAAAATTGCTATGTGAGATGATGATGAACCTTACTGGTTACATTTGTGCAGAAGGTTAATTTTTTTTTCTTTAAACCTTCCTTTCCCCCTTCTCCCCCCCCCCCCCACTGTCACTAGCTATAAGACATAGCCTTTTAGAGACAGGGGATGCAAATCACTAAATACTTTTTTATAATACTAATATTCATTCTATTAAAGGATAATAAAAGAGAAAAGAAATCAGAAATTTAAGACCAAAAGGTGATCTATAGATGCAATATGTGGAATCATATTGCACAATCAACACTTATTCAATGTATACTATGTGTAGGGCACTGGGCTAAAAACTTGGGTGATGCAAAAAAAAAAAAAAAATAAAGTGTGGTTCCAGCTCTCAAAAAAACAAAAACAAAAACACATTAGTATGCATTTTGTTTTCTTAACATGTAAACTTTAAGGAAACAAGGACTATATTTTGTGTCTTTTCCTTATTGTACCTAGTATACTGACATGTTGATGAATTTTCAAAGATGTCAGTAACATTTGCAGTGCTAAGGGGCACCAAGTGACTGCTGACAACCAAAATCCCTAGATGTTGTGGTGATCTTGTTACGCGAGAAAACTATGGAATCTTAGTGACCAGTGGAGAGTTAGGTCTGGCAGCTCACTCCTGTCAAAATAAAAGATCATGGAAAAGAGGGTAAATTGACAAATATAAAAGTAACATGTCTAGACATACATAAATATCCCTAAAAACACTGTTCTTTGTGGTAAGCATTTTTATACTTCAAAGATCAACTCTTGAGTTGCCAAAACTAGGAAATATGATTTTAGTCAGTCAGCCAGCATTTCTTTAAGCACCTGCCATGTACCAGCTACTGTGCTAAATGTTGGGGGCAAAAAACAGTCTCTTATCTTCAGGGGCTCACAGTCTAATGAGAAAGAAAACATGAAAGCAAGATAAAGGATTAGAAGACAATTTATGGAGGTGAAGGCTATTAGTATTAATGGGGGAATCAAGCAAGCACTCCTGAAGAAAGTGAGATTTTCACCTGGACTTAAAGTAAGCCAAGAAGGCCAGGAGGCAAAAATGAAGAGAGAGAAAGTTGGAGACATGGAGAATCACCAGTGAAAATGTTAAAAGATGGAATGTCTTGGGAGAAGAGCAGCAAGGAGGCCCATGTCACTGGATAGTAGAGTATGTGAGGGTCAGTTACAGGGAAGGAGACTGGTAAGGCAGGAAAAGCTCAGGTTAAGAAGGGCTTTCAGAGCTAAGCAGTGGTATTCATAGGGAGGAGACATAGGCTGTGCTTTGGGAAGATCCCAATTGGCATGTGAGTGTGGGGTATGCTAAGGTGGGGAGAGACCTGAGGCTGGGAGCCCAGACTGGAGGGCATGAATCTCTTTACTAGATTCTCTTCGACTAACTCCTGTGATTTTCCTTTCACCACCTTGCATCCATCTTACTATTACAACTGTGTCTCTTATGCAGTCAGGCCCATTTTTTTTTTTTTCCTACAAATGAGAATCTGAGCTTCCTGCTCCAATGAGCAGCCTAAAGCTATGTAGTTGGACAGTGGTGGAGCAAGTCTTCCAAGCCTCAATGACTGAAGATTTCATGACATGTCATATATTGGCCCTTCTGGAAATATTCATATTTAAAAATCACAATTATCTCCCATTGCATTATTTCTGTTAATAAAAGACATCAGTGTGCATAAAAAAGGAAGGCTCTTACAATATTTACTTCTTTGCTTATTGGAGAACAGTAGAGATGGGAGAGAGGTGGGAGAGAGAGAGAGGGAAGAGTAGAGATGGGGTTGAATGGGCTAATTTTGGACGATTATGGTTTTCAAGATATGATCTTGTTGATAACCTTATTTGAGGGTACTCTAAAAACCATATTTTACTTTAATGCTCATTTATTTGTCATTCAGAACATTGGTAGAGTGACAGGATGGCACTGTTTTTATAGTTGAATACCGTTAGTAGCCTAATTAATTCTACTGAAAGCAAGGTATTATCAAGTAAGTATGAAAATTAATAAAAGGGCTGATTTATAATGACTGGCAAAAAAGAACTACTTCTCTTTGACAGTGAGATGTTTTGATCTGTTTACAGTTATTCTTCTATGCCTTTGATTTCACAGTATATTTAAAGGACATTGATGAACATGCAAGTAGTTAGAAACCAGAATAATGGCCTAAAAAGACTTTATATGAAATTAATAGATTAGATAACACAGTTTAAGTTCAGGTCTTTTTGAAACAAAATCCTGAAAACCTAATAATTTCAGAATTTAGCAATGATGTTCCTGTAGATTTTCCTTGTAGGATCTCCTTTAGGTATGATTGGTGAATGTTTTTCTATTTATTATATTTTCCCCTCTTGTTCTAACATTTCAGGACAATTTTTAAATTATTTCTTGTATTGTTAGCTCAAGTTATATATATTTTTGTCATAGCTTTAGGATAGTCCAATTATTCTTATGTTTTCTCTTCTTGATCTGTTCTCTAGATCTATTGTTTTTCTTAGGTGATGTCTCACATTCTCTTCTATTTTTTCATTCTTTATATTTTATTTTATTTCTTTGTCTCTTACAAATTTGCTGGCTTCCCTTCTCTGCTTTTTCTTTTGTGCCACAAGACACAGAAGAAGAATGATACAGAACAAAGTAGTTTGGCTCCCATGAATTCATTTTTGTTGTTCAGTTGGGTCCAACTTTTCTGCCTGGGGCTTTATTGACAAAAATACTGTATAGGTTTGCCATTTCTTTCTCCAGCTCATTTTATAAATGAACTGAGGCAAACAGGGTTAAATGACTATTCCAGTTAATAAATTTTTGAGGCCAGATTTGAACTCAGGAAAATGAGTCTTCCTGATTCCAGGACCAGCACTCTATTTACTGTACCAACCTAACTGCTCCACAAATTCATTTTATCCAATTTAAATTGTCTTTGTCATTGCTAAGAGGGCTTTTTTTTTTCATTTTAGGATTTCCCTAATTCAGAAAAGACATTGCAGAATTTAAGCTCTCTAAATAAACCCCTAATCCAATCTTCGCTTACCTCCTATTTAGAAGATCTTTTCTCACTCCACTAAAGAGAATAATGTCATCATATTTGGTTGAGAACTCCTATTCCATTATTGTTCTGTAAGAAATGACCAGCAGGATGAATACAGAGAGGCTTGGAGAGACTTAAATGAACTGATGCTAAGTGAAACAAGCAGAACCAGGAGATCATTATATCCTTCAACAACGATACTGTATGAGGATGTATTCTGATGGGAGTGGATTTCTTTGTCAGAGACCTAACTCAGTTTGAATTGATCAATGATGGACAGAACCAGCTACACCCAAAGAAAGAACACTGGGAAATGAATGTAAACTGTTTGCATTTTTGTTTTTCCTCCTGGGTTATTTCTACCTTCTGAATACAATTCTCCCTGTGCAACAAGAGTGTTTGGTTCTGCACACATATATTGTATCTAGGATATACTGCAACATATTTAACATATATAGATCTGCTTGCCATCTAGGGGAGGAGGTGGAGGGAGAGAGGGGAAAAATCGGAACAGAAGTAAGTGCAAGGGATAATGTTGTAAAAAATTACCCTGGCATGGGTTCTGTCAATAAAAAGTTATTATAATAAAAAAAACAACAACCTCCTATTCCAGGCAGTCATTGTTCAGTAGGCCCTAGGTGCCAGTTCCTACAGTGATACTTATTCTTATACCAGTAGGTCCTTTGTCATCTCATACTGCTGGTTTGGACTATTTACTAGCTTGGTAGTATCAAGGAAAGATCCACAGAAGATTTGATGGCTAACTTAGGCTTTAAAGGACATGTAGGTGACGCAATACAGAGTGCTGAGTCTGAAGTTAGGAAGACCTGCATTCAAATCCAGCCCCTGACACTTCCTAGTTATGTGATCCTGGGTAGGTCACTTAACCCTGTTTGCCTCAGTTTCATTATCCATAAAATGCATTGGAGAAGGAAATGGCAAATTACTCCAGCATCTTTGTCAAGAAATCCCCAAATCATAAAGAATAAGGAATGAATGGAAATGGAAAACAACTGAACTGAACTTGCCTTATTCAAAAGGCAAGGGAATTTGTGTTTAGGCACAGGGAATACCAGAATAACAGAAGCAATGACACAGAGACAGGATGTCTTTTGGAGAATAGGAACTGTAATGCTGTCATCCTTGTATCCTTGGCACCAGGCACGGTGCCTATCAGATAGTTATTTTACCAAAAGTATCCTGAATTAAATCATGCATGATATCCTATCCTGCTACTACATAATTACCAACTATGTGTTATCTAAATTTACTTTTTCTTTCAGTACAAAGCATCATGTTCAACAATGTCTTGATAAATCTTTGTTGAATGACTGGATGGAAGGATTGGAAGTGGAGGCAGGATATATTTATCACTGTTTTGAAGAGTTCCACGGAAGATAGAAGAGAAGGATCAGAGGGTGGCTGAAGGGGGTAGCAGTGTTAAGGGAAAGTATTTTGTTTGTTTTTTTATGAGAAAGTCCTGAGAACATTTGTTGAGAAAATGTGACAGAACCAGTTTGAAGGGAGAAGGGAATGAATCAAAAGAGAGTGTGAACTAATACATTGTTGGTGGAATTGTGAACTGATCCAACCATTCTGGAGAGCAATATGGAACTACGCCCAAAACATTATAAAAATGTGCATACTCTTTGATCAAAAAATATCTTTGGATCTGGGTTCCAAAGAGATCATAAAAAAGGGTAAAGGATCTCCATGTGCAAAAATATTTGTGGCAGCCTTTTTTGCAGTGGTAAGGAATTAGAAATTGAGCAGATGCCCATCAGTTGGAAAATAGTTGAATAAGTTATGATAGATGAATGTTGTGGAATATTACTGTTTTATATGATCAGGAGGATGATTTTAAAGAGGCCTGGAGAGACTTACATGAATTGATGCTAAGTGAAATGATCAGAACCAGGAGATCACTGTACATGGCAACATCAACATTATATGATGATCAATTCTGATGGACATGGCTCTTTCCAAAAATGAAGTGATTCAAGGCAATTCCAATAGAATGGAAAGAGCCATCTGTATACAGATAGAGAACTATGGAGACTGAATGTGGATTAGAGCAATATTTTCAGCTTTTTTTGGTGTTATTTCCGCCCCCCCCCTCATTTTCCCTTCTTTTGATCTGATTTTTCTTACTTAGCATGATAAATGTGGAAATATGTTTAGAAGAATTGAACATGTTTAACCTATAATCAGATTGCTTGCTGTCTGAGGTAAAGGGGAGATGGAGAAGGAGAGAAAAATTTAGAACACAAGGTTTTGCAGGGGCGAATGCTGAAAATTTTTTGAAAAATAAAAAGCTATCCGGCCAAGATGGTGGAGAGGACACACACATCTCTCTAAGCTCTTTCTTGCTTTCAGAATACTTTATTTCATAACAAGGCCTCGGAATTAGCGCTTGACTGAAAAAAAAAAACACTAATAATGCTAACAGAAGATATACTTGAAATTTGCCAGATAAGGTCTGTTTTTGCTTGTGGGTGGGGACGGTTAGATCGGGCACAGACTGAAGGCAGGGAGAGTACGGAAGGCAGCTCACATTGAGCAGACCTGAAGGGAGTGGGGTGTGATCTCAGCGGTTTCTGGGGGGGAGAACTTTACTACAGTGTGGCTACTTTGCCCTGGCAGCAAGCCAGTAGACAAGCAGAGAAGCTAAAAATACAGGAGGTAAAGACTATAACCCTATTGGGACATGGCCACACCCACCCAGAGCACACTAACCCTAAATTCACGCCCACTCTCAGAGTCTCAGAGTGCAGACCCAGCCCGGCCATTGTTGTCCTGCTAGTGCCTCACTGCTGCCCCTTGCAGTCTGTAGAGGAAGCTTGGTAATACCATCCAGCGCCCCACCCCCCCCCCAAAAAAAAAAAGCAGACTGCATTTTTTTTCTTTTTTGGTTAGTTTGTTTTCTTTGATTCTTCTTTGATAAAATGAGCAAAAAATTAAAGTGCACTCAACTATTGATAGCTTCTACATGGATAGAGAACAGACTTTAAACCCTGAGGAAACTAAAAACAGACTGTCTCCAGGTGAATCCCTAAAAGGGGCTATGATCTGGTCCTTAACACACAAAACTCTCATAGAAGAAATTAAAAAGGCTCTCAAGAGAGCTAGAAGAAAAATGGAAAAAGGAAAGGGAAGCTTGGCAAGAGAGTCTGGATAAGTCATCCCATTCATTTAAAGAGAGAGTGAATAAAGAAATCAAATCCTTGGAAAACAGAATTAGTGAACTGGAAAAGGTAAACAACTACAAGGAAAACAGAATTAGTGAACTGGAAAAAGAAAATAGCTCTCTAAAAAAATAAAATTGGCAAAATGGAAAACTTTTCATAGAACAAAACAACTCACTTAAAAACTCAATTGAACAATTAGAAAAAGATATTTAAAAAGTGAGTGAAGAAAATAATTCATTAAAAATCAAAATTGAACAAATGGAATTGAATGACTTGAGGAGACACCAAGAATCAGTCAAGCAAAACAAAAAAAAAGTGAAACAATGGAACAAAAAAGTCAAATACCTTCTTGGGAAAACAACAGACCTGGAAAATAGATCTAGAAGAAATAATGTGAGAATTATTGGACTTTCTGAAAAATATGATGAAAAACTATTTTCCAGGAAATTATCAGAGAACTGCCCAGATATTATAGAAACAGAGGCTAAAATAGACATTGAAAGAATTCATCAATCACCTACTGAAAGGGACCCTATAATCAAAACTCCAAGAAATATTGTGGCTAAATTCCAAAACTATCAGACCAAGGAAAAAAATACTATAAGCTTCTAGAAAAAATCAGTTTAAATATAGAGAAGCCACAATAAGGATTACTCAGGATCTATCAGCATTCATATTAAAGGATCGAAGGGCCTGGAATCTGATATTCTGAAAGACTAAGCAACTTGGTATGCAGCCAAAAATAACTTACCCAGCCAAAATGAGCATCTTTTTCCAGGGAAGAAGATGGACATTCAACAAAATAAGTGAATTTCAGCTATTTCTAATAAAAAACCTGAATTAAACAAAAAGTTTGATCTCCAAATATAGAACTCAAGAGATACTGAAAAAGGTAAAAAGAAATCTTGGGAACTATATTTCTGCTATAAAGTTATATAAAGAACACATGTATAATTTGTTCTAGAAAGGAGAGGTAGAAAGGACATTGTACCAGAAAAAGGGTAAAGTGGGAGTACTCCATCTCAAGAAGAAGCAAAGGAAACCTATTATATCTGAGAGAAAGAATGGAGAGAGATGAATATAGTGTGTATCATACTCTCATCAGAAATTGGCTTTTTTTATAGTCAACTCCTTGAAAGAAGAAACTTTTTTTGGCCAGTGCTTAGAATAGTTCCTGGCGACTAAATTAAAGGAATATTGAAAGAAATTACTTATCATACCTTAATTTTTCTGATCCCAAAAGATGTTAACACTGTCCAATCAACCACATATCCCAAACTTCATAAAAGCAGTTTGAAAATATCAGTTATGATATGATCCTACGATTAAAAATGACCTCCCCTTATTCTTAGCTCTTAATTTCACATGCTCTTTTTTTTTGGGCTTTTTGCTCCAGCAATTGGGATTAAGTGACTTGCGCAAGTCACACAGCTAGGAAGTGTTAAGAGTCTGAGGTCACATTTGAACTCAGGTCCTCTTGACTTCAGGGCTGGAGCTCTATCCAGTGTGCCACCCAGCTGTCCCCATATGCTCTTTTAAAAAAAATAACAGCTTTTTCTTTTTCTTTTTTATTATTATAATAATTTTTTATTGACAGAACATATGCATGGGTAATTTTTTACAATATTATCCCTTGCACTCACTTCTGTTCTGACTTTTCCCTTCCCTCCCTTCACCCCCTTCCCTAGATGGCAGGCAGTCTTAAACATGTTAAATATGTTATAATATATCCTAGATACAATATATGTGTGCAGAACCGTACAGTTCTGTGCATTGGCTGTCTTCTATGACTGGAATTCTATTTACCTCAGTCACCTGGCTCCTCTGGTTTTCTTCAAGTTTCAGCTAACATCCAACTTCTCCAAGAGCTTTTTCCCAGTCTTCCTTAAATACACCCCCCCATCATAATTTTCTTTAATTTAACTTAAATTAATTTAAATAAATAATTTTATTATTAAAATTAATTTTTATTTTATATATAATTATGAGTAATAATTTAATTAAAATTAATTAAGAAGCTTACACATAATTATTTGCATATTTGTATCCCTACTATACCTTGAGTTTCTTGAGAAAAAGAACTGTCTTTTGCCTTTTGCCTTTCTTTGCCAGTATGTCTGGCATAGTAGGAGTTTAATAAATGCTTATTATCTGCCTTCCTGAGATCCATAATCACTGAAAACAGTTTGGCTTAACTTTGGATAAGAAAGGACAAGCAAGCATATCTCCATATCATTCGTATTATTCAGCTGGAAAAGCAGTCCATGATGTTACTCCATCAGTTTATATCTTGGGCACACACTGCAATGAAGTATTAGAGAATAACAAGTTGGATAGAAGTAGGAAAACTGTATGGTCTCCCAATGACCCTGAGCTTCTCTTTGAATTAAAGGTCACCTTTTTTTTTTTTTTTTTAAATCTTTTATCTTTTAAAAATTAATATCCTTCCAGGTTTGTGGTATGACCTTATATCATGGAATACTGAGGAATTAAAGATCACCCTGCTCAGTGAAGAGACTTGACACAGGCAGCAGGAAGTAGCAGTATATTGATAATATGTGGCGAAATGTGGTAGAGCAGGCATTAAAAGTAGGATTTGGGATTATTAGTGAGGCTGAAATGGTTATGTGAGGAGAACATAACCAAAGTAACAATGAGCTCTTGGACAGCTTATGTGCTTTACTAGTATGTGCATTGTTCCAAGATCAAGTAGATCTTTAGAACACTTGATGGACACTTGTCATGTACAAAGAGCAATAAAAGAAGAGTCACACAATGAAAAGATAGGGATGGTTTACAATCTTTATCACTGGAGGCAATTCCCACATCAAGGGAGTTGAAGTTTTAGAGCATCAGTCAAAAAACAAGATTATATTAAGTAATATAAACAGTCCTGGGTTTTGGGCACTGGAGATACAGATAAAATGCAGCAAAGGAGTCAACAAGTACATAGATTAATTGGCACAAAATATAAAGATAATAAAATAGTTAAGTACAATATAGTTAGGGAGGTAGAGAACTAGCCCTTGGGGATAAAGAAAAGTCTGATGTAAAAAATGATCCTATTTTTTTTTTTTTTGAAACTTAAAGGCATTCCAGGAATGTGATATGGCAAATGCAAAGCCATGGAGATGAGAGAGTATCATGTGGGGGGAGGGGAGAGGGAAATGAGTTTTATTTTGGAAATGCTGCATATGAGATTTCTCTAGAATATCCAATTTGAAATGTTCAATAGGCAGATATAATCTTTGCAGTCACATAATTAAATGAAAAATAAAGAAAATAAAAAAAATTCATTGGGCTTCATTTTTATTGTCTATTTAAAAAGTATGTAATTCAGTAGAGTCTTTCTTTCTCTTTCTTTCTTTCTTTCTTTCTTTCTTTCTTTCTTTCTTTCTTTCTTTCTTTCTTTCTTTCTTTCTTTCTTTCTTTCTTTCTTTCTTTCTTTCTTTCTTTCTTTCCTTCCTTCCTTCCTTCCTTCCTCCTTCCCTTCCTCCCTCCTTTCTCCTTCCTTCCTCCCTTCCTCCTCCTTCCTTCCTTCCTTCCTTCCTTCCTTCCTTCCTTCCTTCTTCCCTTCCTCCCTCTTTTCTCCTTCCTTCCTCCCTCCCTCCCTTCTTCTTTCTTCCCTTCCTTCCTTCCTTCCTTCCTTCCTACCTACCAACCTAGGCTACCCTCTAACATGGTGCTTCTAGTGAATAAGTATCAAATACTATTATAAGAATGAATTTCTTCTTATCCCATGCAATTCTATGATATGGAACCTATGAGAAGGAGGTCCATGAATTGATATCTAAAAACAAGCAGTTTTTTTTTCTTTTGGTAGGAAAGACAAAGAATCCCAAACCTGTTTCTTGTTCCTTTTCCTCAAATAAATAAATTCCAAAGATAATTCTTTCTCCTCCAAAATGCAGAAAAAGTAAACAAATATACAAACAAATAAATATGAATGAATTTGTTCTCATCCCATATAATTCTATAATATGGGATCTATGAGGAGACTCATGAATTGATATCTAAAAAAAGCAGTCTTTCTTTAAAAGACACTGAATTTCAAACCTATCCTCTATCCCTTCTCTCTCTCTTTCTCTCTCTCTCTCTCTCTCTCTCTCTCTCTCTCTCTCTCTCTCTCTCTCTCTCTCTCTCTCATAACCTATTGATATATCTATCTGAGACATCTTCTTGATTCTCCATGATGCAGAAATTTAGTTAAGTTCTTTTTAAAAAAGTGAAATCTAAGTGAATGTTAAATTTGACTAGGTGAGTTGTATTTCAAACTTTGCAGAAAAGGACAGTCACTTTTTATATAAATGAGAAAGCCAGCCATACCAACAAGTAAGTAAATCTTCCCATGTAATTGAATAATATTTGCACAAGTTAAAGAATGATTTTTATAAATAAGTTTAGCATTTGCATTTTTCCTCATTTTTATTTTTAGATTGATGCCTTCATTTATTAATCTAAAGAGTCTCTGAAACTGGTTATGAAACTGGTTACAGATGATAAAGTCAAGAAAAAGCATGCTGGATGCAAATGACCTAAATAAGATAACTGGAAAATATGGTAGATTACATAATATATTTTCGAAGTCAATACATTTTAGGATGGTATTTTAATATGGTTTGGCTCAGAAATCACAATCAGAATATTGACTAGTCATTTCCAAAACATATAACATTACTTAGAGGCATATATTTTGTTTCCTGAATGATGAAGAAGAAAATGCAGAAAAACTTGACTATTGAAAATATAGGTAAGCAGGAAAAAAATACCAACTTGTGAATAAAATTTTAGAGCTATAAGATAATAATCCTACTTCTGCTTAGTCTCATTCTGAATATTGCCTTTTAATGTGGCTTAAGAGAAGGGAAGAAAGAAGAAATGAAAGGGTGTCATGACTATCATAAGCACTACAGATGAGAAGAAATGTTTTAAACAAGTCCTCCACAAATGATTCACCACACCTTTTTCTTCAGCTTCTTATTTTGATGTTTAGTCTTCTTCTGGAGTCCAGTCATAATTGACTTTTGCTCAGAGCATCTAATATAACTCTAACTCATGACACTGTGTTCAAAAGAAGATTCTGATTCTAGTCGAAAAAGAGACTACAAAAAGGCCTTGCTAAAAATACTCATTTCCTCATTATCACAGTTCTACTGTATGCTTTTTTATGCTGCCCTCTAGGATTCATTTTCATTCATTTTCTCCTAAGGTTTCATATCTTTTATGACAGACTACTTTCCATTCATGTTGCTGAGAACAGGAAAGAGCCTGGGGTTTCCTTGCTTTTGTGCTTTAAAGATATGTTCTATTCCAAGCTGTTGGGAAAAATTCGAAGGAAAAGAAAATATATGAGTCCCGGGCAATCTGAAGAGTTTGACAGGGGATCTCTTTCAAATCTAAGGGGAGAGACTGGTCCATCTTTACCTATAAAAAGGCTTCAGAGACATGTTTCCACAATGCCATGCTCTTGAAAACTTTACAATCAATAGGTATATTCATAGCCTCAGATCATGAAAATATATTATAATCTTTCCATAACTTCTTCTATTAGCCAGAATTATTCTAATATGATGTCCATCATGTTTGTCTCTAGTCATATGTGGGCGCATTAATCATAAATCTGCAATAAATTGATGTTCCTGCAGTGTAATCTCCTGAGTCTTAGGAAAATCAAAAAGTGCACATACAGATGCCACACATCAAGAAGGTGGAGCAAAGCAAATCAAAGCAGGGTGTTTGTAGTATAGGCCAAAGATGGGAAACCATGAGATCAACTACAAAACTTCAAAAGAGTTATGCTTCTATGGTGGGAGTGGTCTCTGCACCCCTCAGTGGATGGTTTTTATTGGGTGATATAACCTAAAAAAAAAATTATTTCCAATTGCTTAATGTTATGAAGACAAGCCTTTTTGCTTGTCTGGTCAAGTCTGGTCAAGAAGAACACAGCTTATCACTAGGCAGTACATGAAGCTTTTTTATATTAGTAGGTTCACTTGCTAGAATTTGAGCTGCTGTCCTTTTAGGGCCCCAAATCATTCCTATGCCTATTATTAATAATAATATATCAGAAGACGACATTAAAGGAAGGTAGGCAAAATTGTGATACAAAATAAAAAGTGCAAGAAAAGAATGAAAATGGGGTAAAAAGTTGTTTAATTCCATAAGCTTTAATGCTTCCTGTGAATGCAGAGGCCAATCCTCAAACATTGCTGGCTTACACATAGATATAACTGAAAATCATCTAATTCACACTAAAGTAAAAATGACTGATAATCCTTAAAGCTAAAGATCATTGAATCAAAGGTTTAGACCTGGAAGGAGTCAAGTTCAGCCTGCTTCTTTTGAAGATGAGAAATCTGAGACTGAGAAAGATTGATAAAGTGTTTTATAGAAGGGCTTCAGACACTAAGTGGTAGATCTGGGATTTGAAACATATTTTTCCAACTCCAAAACCAGTGATCCATCCAAATAAGTCTCAAGGTGACGGAATTCCAGGCAGTAAGAGTATAACAGCAAATCAATCAATCAATAAATAAGCATTTATTAAGTCCTTTTGGGGGCCAGGCACTTTATTAGGTTACTGAACTGAAGATAACAAACATAACAATAAAACAATCTCTATTCTGAAGGAACAGGGAAATGGAACACTGAAGGCAATTTGGGGGAGAGATATTTTGGAGACGTAACCTTAACAACACATAGGTTGGCTTATCTATGAATGTATATTGTAGTAAGCTACTCTGAGCTATTCCTACTTTTGACAGCTTTTTCCATTTCCCACTTTTAAACTTGAGATTCAGTGTTCAATATCTTTTATTAGTCTGGGGACTATCTATTTTTGCTGTCTTTGTCATAGTAGAGTGAAAACTGCACATGAAGTCAGAGGCTCAGAGTTAAAATTCTAGCTTTGCCATTTAATACCTGTAAGACTTTAGGCAAGTCATTTATCCTTTCAAGGCCTGTTTTCTCTTCTATGAAATGAATGGATTGGCCTAGGTGACTTGAAATGTCTTTAGGCTCTAACTCTATGATCTTATCTAAAGCATGAACATTTACATTTTGAGATTGTTTTCCTTTAAACCAAGAATTCTTAAACTTAAAAAAAAATTTCTGGTGATGGCTCTGGACCCTTCTCAGAATAATTGTTTCAAATGCATAAAATAAAATATATATGAACACAAAGGAAATCAAAGGTCAGTAACTATATAGAGAGTTTTGTGGTTTTTTTTCCCCTATCCCAAGTTTGCAGAACACTTGAAATTTATCTTTGATCCACGGGCCACAGGTTAATAACTCTTGCTTCAAACCAAAGTTCTTTTTTGTATCCTGATATAGTCAATTCATCTGTCAGTCTTAATTTTTTAAAAGTAGAGTATAATCTTATCACCTTCATACTTAGTACATAATTTAAGATTAAAATGTATTGGATTTCTTCCCAGAGGCCAAAACAAAGATTTTCTTGACAATGTCATAATTCTTCTTATGATAATATGCCTCTTAAATATAACCTGTGTTAATATTATAATTCACCAAAAGAAGCATTCAATAATAAACACAAAGATATACAATCTTAAATGTCATAAAATGCAACTAAAAACTCATATGACTAGAAGGATAGTGCTGTCTAGTATTGAAATGGATCATTACAAAATTGAAAGTAAGTGCTGAACAGGGAAATCCACAATAAAAATGGCAGCAGTAAAGGGAACAAAAAACTAACTTTTATAAAAAATGTCAAAATTTCCTTTCAGTGGAAATATGTTAATACGATCACTTTGATTTGCAGATGTTGCTTGGAGTATACAAAGTTTCCTTAATGCCTTACCAAAGGGTCAGCTACAAAGGAGCTCTACATTTAACTCAAAGACTTTCTTCAAATTTTAAGTATGACTGTTTCCAGAAAATTGGACAAAGATTTTAATTTTAAATGACTGGTCTGCAAACCAAAGTAGAGTCCTTACTTATAGCACTAGACAAATCATTTTATGTTTTCAGAAAGGAAAGCCAAAGCACCATTAGCTTCTAGTGAATGTTTGGAAAATGGGAAAATAGACACATGAATTATATGACCCACAATCATACCAAGTAGTAGAGCATAAAACCTGAAATCAACAATTTAGGTTCTAAACTCCTGAAATTCCTATCAATATACTCTGCTTCTACAGAATGCACTGTTCTTGATACAGTATGTGGCTTTATTCCTAAAAAGAGATAGTTTTCTATAAATTTCAACTACATCATATGGTTTTGTGAAAATGACAGATCTATATGCGTAAAACTAATTGTCTAATGCCCCTGGTAACATATGTTTTCTTAAAACAAACAATAACAATAGCAAATGTAGTTGATAGAATCTTCTGCCTGAAGGCTTCTGGCGCCTTAACAGAAAATTGTAATCAAACTAGGCAACATGCCTACAAAATCATCCAAGTTCCTGGTTAATGAAATACCCACAAACTATCCAATACAATTCATAAATTCCTTTTGAGTTGAAGGACTGGAAAGGACCTCAAGCTATCATCTCATCCACTTCTTTAATTAAATGTATGGCTACCTTTACTCTATCCCTGAAAAAGTTGTTGGCTATCATTTTCTTTAAAATGGCCACTAGGTTAAGAGGCAATGAAAAAAAAAAAAAGTTCTGTTCTAAAAGATGCGTCAGAAATATGGTGCTGCATTTTCAAAGTAGCTATAGCCATTATCTGAGAAATCTTTAATATTGTGAATTCTTAAAGTGATTCTTCTAAGCTATATAGGAATACAGCACTTTAAGAAAAAATTGGAGGCAATTACTTATATTACAAAAGTATTCTTTACACAATAACACTCATAAATGTAGAATTACAAGACATCAAAATTCCAAAGAGGAGCTTATAGTTTAGAGATGTAAAGTAGGAGATTTGCTCAGATTTATACTCAGTTAATTATGAGCATTATTCACAATTAGCAATTAGGACAGAGACTAGAATTGTAGGTCTCTATTCCTTTATCCCACACTGCTTCATGATGCACAATCAGAATAAGAGCGTAGTTATATTTTGAAGTTTTCATGTGAGAATTTCCCCAACTCACAGAATGTTAAGCCAGAAATTGATTTTTTGATAAAGCAATGAGAAAACAAAATTCAGTTTATAAATATTCCATTTAAATGTAACACTTGAGGAACACATCTATTATGTAACATAATGGTAGGAACTCTAGTAATGAGAGAAAAGACTGTAGAAGGAAGAACTGGAGAATTGATCCATACAGAATTCTTAGTCCTTCTGAGGTAAGGGGGCATACATGCTTCCTTTAATAAGATATGTTCCACAGATTAAAACAATTTCTGGGGCACAATAACCATAGAAATTTATTCTCTTCCAACCTGTCCCAAATCTGTAGATGAGGAAGCTTTCGACTACAATTTGAAAAAATTCTCCTATGCCATAATCACTGACCAATTCATTTTAATTTTAGGAAACTATTTTTGAAGAAGAAAAGAAAGTTTTCCATTTGAAGATAAAAAGCTAGGATTTTCACAGAATACCTGAGGGACACATATATTTCAGAATCAAACCAACTTATTCATCAAGTTGCAAATTTTTTAAGTATGTTTGATAAGAGCCTCTTTTACAGTTATTCTAACAAAATGATGGACTCTTATCCTTTTCTTTGTTTCAGAAGAAAACTTACCTACTTATTCTGGATTAGGAAAGTACTCTATACAATGAAGTGGCTACTTTTTTCCCTTGTATGTGTATATATATATATATATATATATATATATTATGTATTTAATTCAATATTTCTGCTAGGTGGTAGGTAACATTTTTCATCATTGGTCCTTTAGAATACCGATTGATAATTTTGTGGATCAGAGTTTTTAAATTTTTCTAAGTTGTTTGTTTTTTCAGATGAGATGCATATCCAGGACCAACATTAAAATAGCTCTACATAATGCTGTGGCATGAAGCAGTTAATGCACTGAGAAATAACCACATTAATATCTACTTTTCTGACAAAACTGTGAAGTTTTGGGATAGTAGTTATGCAAATTTCACCAGTACCAATGGGAAAATTATCTAAACATTAGGTCTTCTTCCTAAGTGGGAGGAAGAGCTTTCTTCTCATTTTAGTAGAAGGACTAGGTTCCTAATTACTAGATTTAAAAGTACTACCATGGAAAGCTCATGTCCTAGATTATATTCAATTTAAAAATACTGATTTACAAGGCAGGAGTCTTAAATTATCTTAGAAAATGTTATATTATATCAGTCTATTCTCTTGTTTCTAACAGATATTCAAAGAGCTTCAGAAAGAGGGAGGTCTACCCTCAAGCAATAATTGGATATTCCTCAGATCTGAAGTAATTTCTGAGTATCATTTAGAACTCAGTATATTTTAGTGGAGCTCTTCATTCTCTGTTCTGTAAAGGAGCCAAATATAATGAGATCCTATCAAATATAATACAACCTCAAGGCTGCCTTTCAGGAACTGTCCATACAATGACAGACAAGTATCCACCTAAAGGCTGACCTAACCTAGAATTTTTTTTTTTTTTAAAGCACAAGAGAAGATACTCATAAATACCTAGGTCAGAGAAATCCTTTATTTCCTCTTGGCTTTAATCCAGACAACAATGTCCTGAAAGGGAGAATGGTGTTAATATACCTGAGCACTTCAATGAGAAAGATGGAAAATCACTTACAGTGCTGAAATAAAAAGACTGCTTCAGGGAGAGTCTGGAAAAATCTGCTGTAGTTATAAGGCTCAGCTTGGTGATTCTTTTACCATTTTTGGGGGTAAAGTTGGGGTTTTTAATTTTTCCTTTCTATTTTTCATTACAGGAATAATAAAGAAAAATAATTTCAAGCTTATGTTTTCTGAGCTTTAGCAATAATTCTAAATAGGTACTCAGATAAAATGCATTATATTTTACAGTTTGGTTTTGATGCAAGTACACTTAAATACAAAGTTTTGCAACCTTGATGAAAAATAGTCTGCTTTAAATCCTATATATTTCATTAGATTTACAATAGTATATAACCTCTCTCTTCAAATTAAAACAAAAAACAATACTTCCTAGGTTCCGATTCCAACTCAGTCAATAATTAGTATGTTATTTAGCATCTTTGGGCTTCAGTATCCTTATCTGCACAATAAAAGGATTAGATTAGATTAGATCCATGTTTTATTTTGCTCTAATGTTTTATGACCTGGGCTAAATCATTTCAATTTTCTGGGCTAAATCATTTAAAATCTCTGGGTTTCAGATAATTTTCTAAAACTTATCTATTAAATTAGGACTGAAATGAAATCTACCTTTATGGAGAGTTTTGCCACACTATCCAAATCATAGAGCCTTGATATAATGATTCTGGGAAGCAGCAGATGAAAATAAGCAGTAACACTCTGTAAAAGAGTTAAAGTCTGTAGGATTGTAGGACATTAGTCAAAAGACCCAGTCCAGCTACTCAGTCCCCCAAATTTTCAAAGATGAAACTGACATGAAGATAATAAATTGATGGAAAATGGCACTAATACATCAGCATCTCTCTAAAAATCTCTATTCCTCATTGATGCCAGTGGAGCAACCATATTTGGATTCAATATTTCAGTCTCTGTTATGTGCTCTATGAGAAAGCAGAGATGGCAATAACTAAGTAAAATCTGGAAAAGTGAATGAATTTGACAAACCGAACACAGATTTTACTTGTGTTGAAAGTGATATGATCTTGACAAAGTGAAGGATTATTTGAAAATAATAATAGGAATAGAAATACAGACTGAACCCGTGATTTCATTGATTTAGGAAATATCAATCCTGGTTGGTTCCTTTTCTGGGACTTATTGTTGCCTGAGAATTTAAGTGACTGGTTTAGAGTCCCTGAATCATTGTTGGAATGGGACTTGAATCTAAGGCTTACTGACTTCAGGTCCAGAATTCTATCTTTTATGCCATTTTCCTTATATTTCCTTACATTTTCCTTACAAGATAGATATCCAAGGGAGAAAACAATTCCAAAAGAATGGAGGAAATATCCTGAAAATATGGCTAGTTGCCAAAGACAAGTGAAAGCACATAAATTAGCTACTGACCCACATATCTATTTTTCATGTTTTTAAAGTCTTCATGAGAAGGTCCTATAAATGTAGCAAGTGGTATCTGTGATGAAAATATAAGGGAACAGGTAGAAAAGATTTTTCCACTAAGGTCAAATCTTTTGTCCCTCAATTGGGTTTAGCCCAGAGAATCAAAAGTCTCATGGTACTTATATTTTGCTGCTTATACAAAGTATTCTACTTGGAAGAGCAAAATGTACTCATAAATATATCCCTTAGAGAATTTCTCACTGAAGGCATTTAACATTCCTTAATAAAAGAAATCATAAAAATAAATCTGTTCCATTATCTTTTGATATTGACATAAAAGATATGTAGAGATATATTCACCAAAGGAGTTCACCACTGTTGTAAAGGACATACTATTTAGGGTTCAATGGAATAAGGCTTTCTTAGGGCTATTGAAGTATTGAATACACCTATTTTCAGTAAATACTGTTGATTACATTCAGCTTAAGAACATTACAGGGCCTCCTGTGAAATGAATAATTTCATTATTACTTAGAAGAAATTGGTTTGGCAATCCATACAGAACATACTGAATGGATGAGAAAAGTTTTTGACATGACTGATATGCTTGTATGACCAATTCATAGTACTTAATTGTACCTACAATTGATATGCAGATTAAGTATGAAAAGAGCTCATAACTGAATATAGATGAGAGAGTATACAAGATTACATTAGAACATTTTTTAGGGCCTTAATCCATTTAAAACATTTCTTTCAACATAAAAACCCATCTTTTCAACACAAATGGTGATCTGTGATACTACATGGTTACTCATCTTGAAACATTACAATCTCCAAAGAATCAAAGTTGCAGATTATTCAAAGGACAAAAGAGAGATATATGATGGGTGTAAATAAGCTACAATATATTTTAAGATAATTAGCTAGATATAAGAAATACTATGAAGGATGTAATATAGGAAATATATGATTGGTAAAGGAGAAAGATCAGTAATATGATGGGGTAGGATAAGAGATAGCCTATTTATATACTAGATTAATACCAGGATGATTCTTTAAAAATGCAGAGAAAGGCTTTAAGTAATTAATCAGCATTTACTAAGTACTTACTATATTCTAGACACTATGCTAGAGGTGCATTGGGTAACTAGATGGTATAATGGATAGGCCTAGACTTAAGAAGACTCATCATTTGCTAAGTGAAGTGAGCAGAACCAGAACATTGCACACAGTAACAGCAAGATTGTATGATAATCAACTATGATAGACTTAGATCTCCTCTGCTCTATGATTCCAATAGATTTTGGATAGAAAATGTAATCTGCATCCAGAGAAAGAACTATGAGACTGAAACCAATCTATTTTTACCTTTTTTTTTTTTTTGGTTTCTTGTTTTTTTTCCTTTCTCATGGCTTTTCCCTTTTGTTCTGATTTTTCTTTCCTAACATGAGTCATTTGGAAATATGTTAAAAATAATTTTACATGTATAACCTATATCTGATTGCTTGCTATATTGGGGAGGAGGGAGTTGTAAAGGAGGGAAGGAGAAAAAAAAATGGAACTTAAAACTTTATAAAAATGAATGTTGAAAACCATCTTTACATGAAATTGTAAAAATAATATACTATTAACATAAAATTAAAAATAGAAGAAGTTCAAATCCAGACTTCCATACTTACTAGCTGTGTAACCCTGGACAAGAAATTTAACTTTGTTTGCTTCAGTTTCCTTATCTGCAAAATGAGCTAGAGAAGGAAATGGCAAGTCATTCCACAGTATCTCTCCCAAGAAAACCCCAAATGGGTTCACAAAGAGTCAGCCAAAACTGAAAAATGGTTGAACAACAACTAGGAATACAAAAGCAAAATGAGAGTCATAAAGAAACTTATATTTGATTATATAAACCATAAAAAGAATAAAATAAATATAAGAAATATGTAAATACAAGCAATTTTTCAGGGAGGCACTAGTAACTGGGTGGGGAGAGATAAGAAAATGTATCATATAGGAGATGAGTCTTAAAGAAGCTAAGGGATACAAAATGGGAAGCTGAGGAAGGATGGTAGTCTAGGGACAGAGACAATCTATATACACAGACAAGGAAAGAGGGAAAAGCCTCTAGGTCACTTTGGCTAGAGTTAATGAAGAGCTGTAATATATAATAAGCTTGAAAAGATAGATTGTAAAGTAATGTTCAAGTTTATATTTGATCTGAGAAGCAACTGAGAAGCAGTGGAATTGCCTGAACAAAGAAATGACATGATTAAATTGATCTATGCTTTAGGTCCAGAATGTTGAAGAGATCCTTTGGAAGGTCTTTAGGAAAACATGAAAAAGAATTAATAAGGGAAAAAAAGGTATGAATGGGTTGTGAACTGCATTCTTAGAGGAGATAACAGATTCACTAAAGCCTTGAACCAATGCTCATAACTCCCTCTATCTATCTATCTATCTATCTACCCATCTCTCCTTCCTGCCTCCCTTTCTTCTTCCCTCCTTCCCCCCCTCCATCTCTGACTGTCTCTATGCATACATGTATGTACCTATCCATCCATCCATCCATCCATCTATGTCACTCAGAGTGAAAGCACAGCAGCTACTAATGGGCACTGATTCCACTACCGATTGTTAGAAGATTTTTGACCTGCTCTGATTCAGTCTTGCGCCCATTTACCCTTCCTGAGGCTGGCTGTCCCTCCACACCCTGCTAACTATACTCAGCTCATAACACTGGTGATAGACCAAATGAAGAAATCAGATCAGCTTAGGTCAGAACTGAAATCAAGTGAACCTTATCTTCCCCAGCAGCAGAGA
Organism: Sarcophilus harrisii; assembly: GCF_902635505.1. NCBI lineage: Eukaryota > Metazoa > Chordata > Mammalia > Dasyuromorphia > Dasyuridae > Sarcophilus > Sarcophilus harrisii. The sequence goes on from NC_045427.1 coordinate 254,962,298, forward strand.
TGACAATAATTGCCACCACATCCAGCTTTGCCATAGTATTTAAAAAGGCAAATGCTTCTATAGCATGAATTCATTGTAGATATTAAGTATAATAGATATCTGCATGACAAATTTATAACTATTTGGTTCAGACATGCTCATTTGACAATAGTTTGGTGTTCTTACTCAACTATTTTCTTCTTAAAATATATTAATAAAACAAATTTCATTAGATTTTTAGATAACACAACATAACTTCCAACTTCAAATAAAAAAACAACAACAAATGACCAGATATTAATTTTTTTCCTATTCACTGTGGACCAATATTAAAGAAGGCAAAATATTTCTAAATACTTTCAGAATTCCACTACCTAACACTTGACCCATGTTAAATATTCTCATTAAAATTGCTTCAGATGAATACAAAAAACTCTTGTTTAATTCTAACCCTGGGGAAATGAAATATAGCAGCCACAAGATGAAAAGCCCATTGCTACCTAGTTATTTGAATGCACTGCATGGTCTTAACATAGGTCACAAGATAGATCTATTTAAATATCTCAAATCAGGGTGCATTTAAAACACAACATATAACTGCAAAATAAATGTCATAAACCTGATGTGACAGAAGAAATAAACAGAAACATGCATTTTTCTAACTATTGAATTTATGACGGGGCCACATGGCGCTCATGTCAATATTTTTCAAAACTATTAGCTTTTTCTCTTGGTAACATGGCCAATTACATTAATTAATCTGCAGGAGATCATTTGACAATATAATCTAAGGGCATATTTTTGCACTAATTTAATAGTAGATTTTTTTTTTTTTTATTAATGTCAGCTATCACTGGATGATTTGAGGATGCACTTTAAAAAAGTCATATTCTGACTAATCTTTTTTGGATATCTTCTCCCCCTTATCCCTCCTTTTAGAGGACTAATTTCAATTAGCATATCCTTGACAAGATACAATAACATTGTGGGCCTTACTTTTTATTTATTTTACCCTTCATTGTCGGCACTCCCCTAAGCTTGAAAACATATTTTTCTCTGTCTGCTTTTATATTTGGCAAACATCAATCTTTCCTGAGCTTAAATGCCACTGTAGTTGACAGGGCTGCTTGTTCAACAACCTCAGCTTATAAAATACCTTATTATGTCAAAATTTATTTCTTTATTTCCCAGTACGATCAATTGGTATCAGTTCTCCTTGACAAACTAAGATTGCTAACAAGTAGTAAGTGGCTTGGAAAAAATGTCTATGATGAAGTTTATTTAATAAAAGTTCAAATAATAATTCAGCTATTTAAAATAGTTGGTACTTTTTCCCCTTTATCAGATCATGATAATTTTAGAGAAGGTTGTTAGATGGTCAGCTACATAGACTAAAATGTGGGAAGTGGGGGGAGAGAGGGAACTGTTTCCCTAGAGGCAATTTGCTCTTCAGTTTAAAATACTAACAAATCTTCTGAGAATTTACATCAATTTCAGAAAGACAAGGGCTTAAAAAAATTCTCTGTTGACAAATGTAATTTAGGCAACTTATTTTCTGAGTTGGATCAGCTTCATTGTTTTTTTTTTTTTTTTTTTAAAACTCTGACCAGGAATATGATTCATCAATATATCTATCAACTCTGGATAACAAAGCTAATAAAGTAAAAGTCTGACAAGGTATGGTGAAAAATCTCATTCTCAAATAAACCATTAATTTTAAATGTGTCTTTAATTTTCACAAACTGATTCAATTTTGGGATCCTTATGTAATGCTCACGGTTCTTCATAAAGTTATCTAGCTATTGTTTTCTATAGTCTAAGTTTTTTATTGTATAAATAAACAATACAATGGCACCTATAGATGCTATTTTAGTTATCAGAGAATGACATGACCTTCCTGGAACTTTTTTTTTTTTTTTTTTGCTGAGGCAAATGGGGTTAAGTGACTTGTCCAGGGTCACACAGCTAGGAAGTGTTAAGTCTCTGAGACCAGGTTTGAACTCAGGTCCTCCTGACTTCAGGGCTGGTGCTCTATCTACTATGCCACCTAGCTGCCCCTTTCCTGGGACATTTGTAAGGTCTCTTTGGAATAATTTTAAAAAAATGTGGTAAAATAGGTATAAAGAGAAGACAAACATAGAAGAGTTCTTTTTTCCGCAACTTTTTAGATTCTTTTAGTCAGAATAGCATCTATGTTGACTGACTGAAAAAAAGGAAAGAAAATTCTTAAACTTATTGCAAAGCATTCAAGTATATGATTTCTTAGCTAAGAGAAATGAAAAAAAAAAACAATGACATAAATAGATAAGTTTTCTTCCATTTCTTGCATGCTAATTTTTAAAGAAAAAAAATAAGTATCCTTTTTTATCAAGCACCACACAGAGGAATCTGGTTTTCCTCCATTTCTAATGTGTTTTCTTCATTTGTCACTGATCCTGGACTTCCTAGAAGTTATCTATATTGCTGCTTAGTCATTACCATCACATCCAACTCTTCATGATTCCATCTGGGGTTTTCTTGGCAAAGGTGTTAAAGGAGTTTGCCATTTCCTTCTCCAGCTCATTTTACAGATAAGGAAACTGAGGCAAACAGGGTTAAATGATTTGCCTAGGATCACACAGCTAGGATGTGTCTGAGGCAGGATTTTAACTAGAGTTTTTCCGACTCCAAGTTCTGTGCTCTAACCATTGGACAATCCATCCAGCTGCCTCTATCTATAGTGATCTGATCTCAAATACTGAGAGGTAGAATAGCATAATTAGGTACCAATTATGGAATCTGGAATTGTGGCTTCAAATTCTCCCCCTTTGGCTGTGATACTGGGCAAATCACATAATTGTTCTGCGCCTCAGTTTCTTTATTTATAAAATGAAGAGGGTAGCAAGTGTATTATCTATGTCATAGGGTAGCCATAAAGCTTCCATGAGATAATGAATGAAAGAGCTTTGGAATCTTTAAAGCACCATATAAAATATAATTTATTTTTACTCTTTTCAAGGTTTTGGAAATTTTGAAGGCAAAACTTATGTTAGGTCTATTGGGTTTTATTATTCATTTTTTTTTTTTTTTAGAGTTGGGTATTTTCATCAAATAGAAAAGTAAGTAGAGCATTGAATTTGGAAACCGAAGATCTGGATTCAAATCTTGACCCTTTTGCTTGCTCCCTAAATGATATTGAGTGAAATATGTTTCAAGGTATCAGATTCCTCATCTGTAAAAATGAGACAATAGAACTGGGTAGTGTGTAACATCCCCTCCAGCTCCAAAATAGTGTGATCTTTTTAATTTGAAACATCCAAAAAAATATCTCAACTGGAATTTTATATAGTGAAGTTCCTAAGTTTGACTGATATTTAATGTTGATTTAGTGTGTTTCTGAATAATTTGATTGAACAATTTTATCCCCATAAGTTGACAGTTTACATTTGTTGTTCTTTTCCAAAATGCTTTTAGGAAAAGATAATTTATTTTGGTTAAATTTAGTAATGAAATACCAAACTACCAAAATTGAGACATCAGTTTTAAGATACACCTTATTGGGTCAATCTACTTTAGTTCTGAAACCATGTCACTCAGAGGCAATGTGTTAAAGTAGAGTCAGGAAAAAACTGTTTAAATTCTGCCTGAGAAACGTGCATCCATTGCCATGCTATAATTTCTCTAACCTTTTATATCTATAAAATGAAGATAACAATACATGTAGTGCTTGCCTTCTAATATTGTTGGGAGAATAAGGCCATATGTTCCATGGCATCTGATGAAGTATTAGGAACAAAGTAGGTATTTAATGAACTCTTAATGACTCTATGAATGAAACAAAAGGCTGATAAAAGTTTTATAACAAGTATATTTGATGTCTCAGTAGTTGGCATTTACTTAATGCTTTAAAGTGTATAAAGCATTTAAATAGGTTATTTCATTTGATTCTCATAATAATCCTGGGAGGTAGGCAATACATTATTATCCTCATTTACAGATTAGGAAATTGAGGTCGAGAAGGTTAATGTAAATTTCTGACCTTCATAGAGTTACTTAGTGCAATGGGAAGAATTTGAACCTATTTCTCACCAGATCTCAAGTTCAGGGCTCTCTTCCTTACATCACACTATCTTTCTATTTTAATTAATCTCCCTTTTGATCTCTACAAAAATGTGCTAACAGTTAATTTTGGTGACAAACCACAGAGGTAGTATATTCTGAATTCTTGCTTATGTTTTTTATGCAATATTAGCATGTATCGGGATGGAGATTTTTTTAAGAGAACAAATTGTTAATTAAAATTTAATAGATTTTCTTGAAATTTGACATGTGGTAAGATATTTTAGAGATCTGAACTGGAACTGAATGAGATCTCCAGTTCTCAGAAGCATTAATATAATATATGGATTCCCAAATGTGATTAATTTTCAAGCCCATATCTATGATATTTTTAGGTAAGGTTAAAGGTGGAAGTGAATTGAGATGTGGTTAGCAGGCATATTACCAGTAAAAAGAGAAGCTTCTACCTTTGGGCTGATTCTCTTGGTGAAGCAAATTTATTTGAGAAAGCCTAATCCTTTCCTTCCTTCAATTCAGCTGAACATTTATCATGACCCTTTCTCTGTTCAAGGCTCTATATGAATTGCTCACCAACTACAGATAAAAATATAGGCAAAAATGGGAAAGTTTCTACCCTCAAGGACATTACATTTTAGTAGCGGGAAGGTAGTGGTGATGGCAAATAGATAACATCCTCATGGATAAGGTTAAGTGTTGAGGCAAAGGAGGAAGAAAAAAATGAAAGAAAATGCCTTCATTTAAAACACTGAACAAAGTATATACATATACTTAAGGGAAGATCCCTGGAGTACCCTACTAGTGACTTTTTCTTTAAGTGAAAGGAATTCTTTAGTGACTACATTTTCTAGACATTTCCTCCCAATTGCTTTTCTGACCTTATTCTACACTCCTCTCTCCCACACAGCTTCCATAGATTGTTCCTGAACTCATATATTTTGACTTTACTCCTTGAATCTATCTCATTGATTTCTGGCTTTGAATAGGTTTTGACATTGCTTACTTTGTCATCAGAAGAATAAGAACAATGGAAATCACAATTGCTATTCCCATTCTCACTGGATAAAGGGGCTAAGACTCTTTATTTCTCATAATCAGATCGATAAACTGAATTGATCCTCTGTCCTTTTGAGACTGGCTCTGGAACTGAACTCTGAGAAGGATGAGTGAGGGAGGAAATTGTCATAGAGCTTCCTGTTATTCCTGTCTAAAATCTTAAGTAATCTCTCTGCTCCAACTGAGGTTCAAAATATTTAAAATGCCAAATGTAATAAATTGGGAATATAGTAAATAACCATGAAACAATGAGAGGACTCTATCTGGATTTAGAAGACAGATTCTGGCTTTCTGCCTTAAATAGCTGTGGTAGCTCATTATTGTCTCTCTCTGAGCTTTTGCTTCCTCACCTATAAAATGAGAAAGTTGGACTCTAAGGTTTCTTTCAACTCTGATATTCTATGATTCATGACTAAAATGTAAACCACTCATCACTGAAAATAATCACTTTATTCAATCAGAATGGATACATTTTGAGTGAATTGCCTGTTAAATGTAGATATTAAATTAATAAAATTCAGGGACCAAAGTAACTTTATCATCATAAATAAATAGTTGGAATATTTCCATCTATCAATAATGCCATCTGTCCTATCCAATACAAATGGACTACAACCCATATGGCTGATTTTTCCCCCTATTGATTACTCTGGTGAATGAGCTAGCAGAACCGCTCATAAAATCATCATATTATATGACACTGTCACTAAAAAGAACTGAAGAAAAGAAAAACACAAAATGATACTTAATTTGAAAGCTGTCAATTCAAATCAGTGAGAGTTTTAGTAGCCTTAGTTATAGTTCTCAAAGTGCCAAGTTTTGAATTTTATTATCTTAATTCTAAATTCTCTTAATACCTTCAAGCAGAAAGACCTTGATGGGGTGGCAGGAAGGCATATTAGGAAGAACATAAGAAATTAACATTAAATGTTGTTAGTAATTCATACAACAAATGTATTTATTTACAATTTTCCCCTTTTAAACACACATAATTTTAAAATTTCATTTAGCTTAAGAGACATGAATCACAGCTGAATGTCTTCAAAGTTGGAAGTCTGAATCAGATTTTATATTTGATACATATACTAATTGTATGGCCATAAGCAAGCCACTTAACCTCTGTTCTCCAGGTCTAGGCCTCTCTATGACTATAAATCACATATTGCTGATCTACTTCAGTATCTATAAGAGGAATTTCCAAAATTGATGAAATCACAGATTGGGACTTCTACATGTCATATGCTAATTAGTTCAACAAATGCATTTTTTCCAAATGTTTTTACTTCAGAAATGGTATATTAGTTTGAAATGCCTTTTATCTTTATAGAATTATAGTGTATTAGATAGAGACTTGGCATCAGGAAAATCTAGATATAAAATCTATGACTTTTACTAGCCAAGTGACTGTGGGTAAGGCAATACACTTAACCTTGAGCCTAAGGTCACTCTCAAAACATATGTACTAAATTATAAACCAAGGAGACCCATATTGATGAAATAATCCATCCTCATCCATCCTTCCTTCCACACAGACAAATCATAGCTCCCTGATTTAGCTTTGCATGAGGTTTCATAAATTTGACTCAATTGTCTAATTTTTGAGATACCTTTAAAAAAGGTATTTGTAGAAAAAATTCTCCCCCCCCCAGTTTTCTGCTTTCTTTATAATTTAGGTTGCATTAGTTTTGTTTATGTTAAAAACTTTTAAATTTTATATAATCAAAATGATCTGTTTTAAATTTTCAAGTGCTCTATACATCTTCTTTGGTCCTAAATTCTTCTCTTATCCATAATTGACAGAGAAATGATTTTATGCTCTCTTAATTTGCCTATGGCATCATCTTTTATGTGTAAATCATGTACTCATATTGACCTCATCTTATATAAGGTATGAGATGTTGGTCTATACCTATTGTCTGTCATACTGTTTTCCAGTTTTCCCAGGAGTTTTGTTTTTTTTAAAATCAAATAATGAGTTTTTGTTTCAAAAGCTTATATTTTTTGGATTTATCATATATGAGACTACTATGGTAATTTACTATGATATAATTTATAGTTGATGTATTCTATTGATCCACCACTATATTTCTTAGCTAGTACCAGATTGTTTTGATAATTATTGCTTTGTAACACAGTTTGAGATTTGGTATGGCTACAGCATCTTCAAATATATATTCATTTATTCCCTTAATATCTTTAAGCTTTTGTTCTTCCAGATAAATTGTTATTTTTTTTCTAGCTTTATAAATTTTTTTAAATAACTTCACAGATTTAGCACTGGATAAATAAATTAATTTAGGTAGAATTGTCATTTTTAATATTTTCCCAATTATTTAGATTTGACTTTATTTGCGTGAAAAGTATTATATAGTTGTGTACCTGTAACTCTTGGGTTTGTCTTGGCAGTTAAACTCTCAAGTACTTTATATTGTTTACAGTTATTATAAATGGAATTCTCTTCCTATATCTTGCTGCTGGACTTTGTTGGTAACATATATAAAGTCGATGATTTATATGGGTTTATTTTGTATCCTGCAACTTTGCTAAAGTTGCTAATAATTTCAAGTAATTTTTAAAGTTGATTCTCTAAGATTCTCTAGGTATACTATCATATTATCTGCAAAAAGGTATAGTTTAGTCACTCACTGTCTATTTCTAATTCTTTAATTTTATTTTCTTCTCTTATTGCTATAACTATCATTTCCAGTATAATATTAAATAATAAAGCCAATAATGAACATCCTCACTTTACCCCTAATTGTACTGGAAAGGCTTCCAGGTTAACCCCATTACAGACAGTGCTTGCTGAAAGTTTTAGATAAATATTACTTATCAATTTAAGGTAAATTCCCATCTTTCTATTTTAACAGGAATTGGTACTACATTTTGCAAAGATTTTTTCTGCATCTGTTGAGATAAAAACATGATTTCTCTTGGCATTTACTATGATCTATTATTCCAATCTAGTTTTCCTAATATTGAACCAATCCTGTATAAAAAGGTAATCAGGAAAGGGAAATCATAAGGGACTTAATTATGTTTACATTCCTATGTGGAAAGATAATACTTTTAATTCATATATATATGCTGTGGTTTGTCCTTCATTCTCAAAGAGGAGCTCCACATCAGGGAGGTGATACTTTAACATCTGAATGAATTGCATTTAAGTGAGAGAGGGCTGGACAAGATTATTTTTCTCACATTCCCCTCCAGTGCCATCTGGATTCAATGGCCAGATATATATCAGGACAACTGAAAATGATCCTGGATGCAGGGGGAGACCTTGAAGGCCTTTTTTAGCCAAAGTCTTCAACAGGTCTCAGTTTGACTAAGTCCACATCCATTTAGTGATTAGGGATAAGTAGGAATTGAGGCAAAGAATAGTCTCTTTCATCTAGTCAAAAACAAAAACAAAAACCACACCAACCTACCTAACTAAATAAATCTAGAAGGGAAAGACCCTCAAGGTTTCTGGTCAAACAGAAATGACTGCTCTTTGCATTCACTCTGAGTCAATGAGGACCCAAACAATGACCACCTGGGACCTGGCTTGGGTCCTAGTATTGGCCTGTCTATGACAGTCAGAGTGGCTTTGATTTAAGGCATGGTCCTTAAGAAAGAAATCTAGCCTATAAAACCCAAGACATCTTAGGATCAACCAGAGGTCCAAAAGAAAAAAAAGTTTTTAAGAGCATCTGTAGTTTAGGGTATGATCCTCTATGTGGACAAAGAGAGGGAAGGAAAGAAAGAAACTGAGGGAATGTAGGGAGAAAAGAGGAAGGAAGGAAGGAAGGAAGGAGGGAAGGAAAGAGGGAGAGAAGGAAGGAAGAAGGGAGGGAGGGAAGGAAGGAAGGAAGGAGGACGGGAAAGAAGGGAGAAAAGGAAGGAGGGAGAAAAGGAAGGAGGGAGGGAGGGAGAAGGGAGGGAAGGAAGGAAGGAAGGAAGGAAAGGAAGGAAAGAAGGAACTGGGGCAACTCTCTTCACAGAGGTTGTTGTTTATCTTTCATTTTTTATGAGGACCAGGACATCAGGAGGTGAGCAGTCATTTCTGTTTTGGCCAGATACCCTGAGGGCTTTTCCCTCCTAGATTTGTTTATTTATTTGGTTTTCTTTCTTTTCTTTTCTTTTCATGTCTTTTCTTTTTAACTAGATGGAAGAACCCATTTTTTGCCTCAATTTCTTCCTAGTCCTAACCACTAAATGAGTGTGGCCTCAGTCAAATGGAGACCTAGATGGCTCAGGAGGGAAATGTGACAGATGATGCTGTACAGCCTTCTCCCACTTAAATCCGATTCACTTGCATGCTATACACAGACAGAGGGCACAGATGTGAATTGAATATGAAGAGATAATTTAAAAAATAAATTAAGGGTTGAGAGAGGAATATACTGAGATAAAGGGAAAGGGAGAAGTGGAATGGTGCAAATTATCTGCCATAAAAGTGGTAAGAAAAAGCTTTTACAGTGGAGGGGAAGAGGAAGAAAGGAGGAGTGAGTGAACCTTACTCTCATCAAAAATGGCTAAAGGGAAAAGAATATACACACTCAATATGGATATAGAAATCTATCTTACCTTGCAGGAAAGTAGGAGGAAAAGGTGATATGAGAGGGGGGAGGTGACAGAAAGAAGGCCATATTGGCGGAGGGGGTAGTCAGAAGCAAAACATTTTTAAGGAAGGACAGAGTGAAAGGTGAGAGAAAATAGAATAAATGGGGAAGAGGAAATACAATTAGCAACAGTAATTGTAAAAAAGAATTTTTAAGCAAGTTTCTCTGATAAAGCCTCATTTCTCAAACATAGAGGGAACTGAGTTAAATTTATAAAAAAAATCAGAATGATCAAAAGATATGATTTGTGCTCAAAGGGCTATAAATTCATGTACATTCTTTGACCTAACACCACTACTACTAGGCATGAATCCCAAAAGAGATTTTTTTTTAAATAAGGAAAAGGACCTATAAGTACAAAAAAGTATTTATAGCAGCTTTTTTTTCTCAGGGAAAAGAATTAGAAAATAAGGGGATACCCATCAATTTGGGAATGGCTAAATAAATTGTGTTATATGATTATGATGGAATATTATTGTTCTACAAAAAATAGTGAGAAGATGCCTTCAGAAAAATCTGGAAAGTCTTCTATGTAATGAAGCATAACGAAATATACTGTGTGCAAAGTAACAGTAATATTGTGGGATGGTCAGCTGTAAATGATGTTACTATTATCAGCAATACAGCAATCCAAGATTACTCTGTAGGACTTATGATTTAAAAAATGCTATCTATACCCAGAGAATTGTGTCTGAATACATATTGAGGTATACCTTTGAACTGACTGTGACTTAATATATATTGAATCATAACTCTTTTTAACTTTATTTTTCTTGAGGATTATTTTTTGGAGGGTGGTGGGGGAATCTGTTTTCTTTTGTAACATGACTTTTATAGAAATGTTTTGCATAGCATACATGTGCCTTCTCAATGAAGGCTTGAAGTAAGGAGGAAGAGAGAGAATCTGGAACTCAAAGTTTTAAAAACAAATGTAAAGGGGATAGGCTAGATGGTACAGTGGATATAGCACCAGCCTTGGAGTCAGGAGGATCTGAGTTCAAATCCAGATTCAAACAAAACACTTATTAGCTTTAACCTTGTCAAGTCATTTAATCCCAAGTGCTTTGCAGCAAAAATCAAACAAACAACAACAAAAAAAAATGTAAAAAATTGTTTTACATGTAACTGGGAAAAATAAAAATTAAAATATTAAACAAACATTTTTCCACACTTTTTAAAAAAAAAAATCATGGCTTTCAGGTAGTCCAATAATTCTTTTTTCCCCATTTAATAGTATTTTTTTCCAATTACATGTAAAGATCGTTTTCAACATTTACTTTTGTAAAGTTTTGAGTTCCAAATATTTTTTCCCTCCTTTCCTTCCCTCATCCCTCCCGAAAATAGCAAGCAATTTCAAACAGATTATACAGTACAATTATTTTAAACATATTTCCATTATTAGTCATGAGGTAAAAGAAAAATCAAAACAAAAGGGAAAAATCATGATAAGGAAAATTTTTTTTAAAAAGTGAAAATAGTATGCTTTGATCTACATTCAGTCTCCATAATTGTTTCTTTGGATGTGGATGGCATTTTCCATTCCAAGTCTACTTAGTTCAATAACTCATGTATTTTTCTCCTGGAACTATTTTCTAAGTGAGTTGTTTTTCCAAAGAGAAATTTCACATTTTCCTAATTTTTTTAGAACTTTTTTTGATTTTGTTTTATTGCATCTTGATATCTCACAAATCTATTAGTTTCCCATTTGTTCAATTCTAATTTACTTATTTTTATTTTCCCCAGTTACATCTAAAACACCTTTTTTTTGGGGGGGGGGAGAAGAAATGTACATGCATTTTTTACATATCAATTCTAATTTTTAAGGAATTGTTTTCTTCAGTGAGCTTTTTTTAAAAATTCCTTTTCCATGTGACCAATTCTATTTTTTTGGGAGTTATTTTCTTTGGTAAATTTTTGATATCTTTTCTCATGCAATTGATTCTTTTTTCATTATTATCTAATATTACTCTAATTTCTTTTTTCTAATTTTTCTTCTACTTCTCTAATTTGCTTTTAAAAATCCTTTTTAGCTCTTCCAGGAATTTTTTTGGGCCTGTTACCAAATTACATTTTTCTTTGAAATTTTTACATGTAGCCATTTTGACACTATCGTTCTCCCTTAAGTTTATGCATTGATCCTTCCTATCACCATAGCAACTTTCTATCGTCATGCTCTTTTTTGATTTTTGCTCATAGTTTTCTTCTTTTTTTATGCCTTGGTGTTTTCATATGAGACTTGGACTCTAGTCCTGTATTGTCCCAAGTTTTTTGTGCTAGGGCTCTGGGTCTTACTGGTGACTTTCACTGAGCTCATGCTTGGCTACTTGCTTTTTCTGAATAATGGGCTTCCCTTCTGGTTTGTCCTAGGTAGTAGAGTTTCACTGTTGACTTCCCTTGTGTGTGGAGTTTAATTGCTGGTCTGCTTCAGGGAAGGGACCTTGCTGTTGGGTGGCTATGGAAACAGGGTCTCTTTGCTAGTGAGTCCAGAGGCAGGGACTCACTGTGGCTTGTCCTGGGACAGGGTTTCATTAGGGGTCAGCAAAGGGGTAAAGATTTTGCTGGTAACTTGGGTGGAATAGCTGGGGTAGGGCCTTTCTGAGATGCACAGATGCTCACTTGCCTAGAGGGATGTTGGTTTGCAGGCCAGCAAGATCTCCCTGATGGATTGCTTTAGGTTTGGAACCTTGCTGCAAATCCTTTGATGTAAGGCTGGCTGCTACTGCTCTTGGACCTTGCTCCCCTCCTACCCCAGTGAGGCAAATGTTTTCTGCTGGGTTGGTAAACTGCTTCCCTTTTCCACATCAATTTAGAGGTGGTTTTTCTAATTGCTTGGAGGAGAATCTGGGATGGTTTCAGAGGGTTCCTTCCTCATTCTGCCCATCTTGGTGCCAGAAGTAAGAAGGAAGGTTTTTAAATCATTTTCTTCTTATGTGTTAGAATCACAGTCTCAAACAATAGCAGCAGAAGAATGTAGTAGGAAGCTTCCACATTGAAATATTATTTATAATATTTAAGTCAATAGTAGCAGTGGCTTAGTATTATAATTTGTCCTACCTATGTGTGATTATAAGCTTTCTGAGTTTTAGGAAATTGGGGTTAATTTCATAGCTTTCCTAAAACCTAGCATAGGGCCTTGCACTAGGTAGGAACCTAATTCTCATTGGATTAATGCAAATTGTATAAATCCACTAAGTATGAAATAAGTATAACAATCATAAAAATAATTCATAGTTCACAGGAAGAGAAATACAGTAACTGGAAGGCTCAATCTTTCCAATTTGATTTCGTATTTCTATATTAGTTCAAGCTGTCAAGTAGGCATTAGTGATTTTGTTTCATAGACCTGGAAATTATTTTTGTGTTTTAAGGCTTTTAATGCTGGTTAGGACTCATTTTACCCAACTGAATTTCTGAATGATATACTGGGATCTGATTCTTTGAATATATATTTTCTCTCCTGGGACTTTGTCCTGTGGAGTATATAAGTGCATAAAAGTGAAGAGACCACATATCAGGCAGTGTATGTTTTATGTAATGTAGTTATGTATGAGAAGAATTTGGCTTATTTTTAGATATGAAGATGCCACTTTTGAAACTTCTTGTCAGTGAATATTTTTACCTGGGAAAAATCACTTAAGTCTCAGTTTCTTTCTCTATGCAATGATAAAAATAAGGACCCATTTCCCAAGATTGCTGTGAGGATTCAATAAGATAACATATATAGGAAAGCAAGAAACAAGCACTGATTCAGCCTCTCCATGGAATGTTCCAGGACCATGCTAAACTCTCTGCAAATAGCATCTCATTTGAGCCTCACAGCAACCTTGCTGAGAGGTCATGTTATTATTTCCCTCATTTTACACTTGAGGAAACTGAGGCATAGAGATGGTGAGTGAACCGGGGACACAGTCACACCTTCCTGGTTGGAAACCCTGAGCTATGGAGAGCAGTCCAGCTGCTCAGTGGTGGCTGGGAAGGAAAATTACCTTGAGGTAAGGGATGTTACAGGGAAGCACACTGATGCGACTCTTTCCAGGAGCAAGTACAGGGCTAATCTGATTATGATTCTAGGACCAAGGACAGCAGGCAGAAGAGGAGGAGACTACTGGGGAGAGCATGGATCCAGGTTTATGGGTAGTGGGCATCAGAGGCCTCATGATAGGGGTGAAAGGACTAAGATGGCCCTGGTTCCTGGGCGGGGTTATGCTCTGTGTTAGAAGACTAGAATTTGTGCCCCAGATTTCCTAACCCTAAATCATGTGCCATCTGAGACTTTACTGGAAAACATTTGAATGTGAACTCCTTGAGGACAAGGTTCATATTTTTGCCTTTCTTTGTATCCAAGCATTCAGCATAGTTCCTGTAACTTAATAAGGGCTTAAAATGCTTTTCTACTGACTAACTGACATATCTGCTAACGTTAGGGATCCTGCTCCTTTTATAACTTACCTCATGGGACTGCAACAAGGAAAGCATGTTAAGGAATCAAAAATAAGAAGAATCATAGAGAAAATGAAATTTCAAGAAGTTATACATATATCACCCCAGAGGCAAAAAAAATTCATCTTCTACATCAAGTCACTAGGATCAGATTTTCTGTAAATATTGGAGTCATACATGATTGACTCAAGTGTAAACTCAAAATTTCTTTTTCTTATAAATAGAAGCAGAGTGGTTTCACAGCAATACTACCAATATTGGAAGTTGTGGGGGGCAAAGTCATCTTTCAGGGATGTGATTTAAATATAATTCCATTTTCTAATTTAAAAGAAACTTTTTCAGTTGAATGAGTTTAGGGAAAAATGGAGAGCAAATGGAGAGGCTAGGGTTGCTGAAGGGAGGGTTTTGCAAGTTCCTTAAGTTTCTTCCTGCCAGAAAGTCAAGAGATCGAAAGAGCTGTTTATGCTGAGCCGGATGTATCTAAAATAAGGTTCTTTCAAACCACAGTGTCTGGAAGCACGTCACTGGTGCTTTGGCTCAATGAAAGAAAGCACTCAAGGAAAATTATGGAAACATATGCTATTGGGACATATTTCTACTTTCTGAACTAACATAATTATTGCTGATGCTCTTCACTTTTTTTTTTTAAACCATGATTCTTGCTCTTGGTGCTATTTCCTTTTGTACAACATGCTGTCATGTGGTGAATCGAAGCACTATAGTCTTTCCTCTAAGACTGCCAGGCAAGAAGAGCACTGTAAATGCAATATGTTTAGTCTTGGCGGGATGGAAGGATCTTATGTTTTAGTCTAGTTGGTCCTACCAACAACCATGCCTGTCAGACTGAATGTACAGCTTCTACTCTAAGAAGAAGAATCATAGGGAAAAACAGGTTAAAAATGAAATGAATGGGCAAAATGAAAACTTGGCAGGCTCTTAGTAAAGCCTATGGAATACTTCAATACTTGGAAGGATCATTAATTTCACCGGTGAGGAAATTGATGCTCAAAGCAACCTAACCACATGCTCTTAGATGGCTTAACAGGTAGCTATTATTACCTGGTGGCCAGCTTTCTAACGATTATCCTCTCCTGTGAGTCTTAGTTCCTAGGATCACAGATCTAGTGATGGAAGGATTTCAGAGGCAATTGAATACAAATTCTTCACTTTAGATATAAAGAAAATTTGGATAGTCTAGCTAATGTTCTGGTTTTCCTTCTCCCTATCTTGATGGTTCCTTCTCATCCAGTTTTGTTGATTCCTTGCACTCTCTTGATCTCCTAAAGTTTGGATGACCTCAAGGTCGTGTTATCAGCTCTCTCATATCTCTTTATATGTTCTGCAGTAGTAATTTTATCTACTCCTAGGAGTTCAACTATTACCTGATGAAGTTGACTCCTAAATATATCTACATCTACATCTACATCTACATCTACATCTACATCTATATCTACTATATCTATATCTATATCTATATCTATCTATCTATCTATCTATCTATCTCTCTATCCAGGCTCCAAGCTCAACCTCTAAGCAGGTTCCTCATCTGACATCTCTCTCTCCCCTCAGGCTATGAGTGACCTCAAATTCAATATATCAAAAACCAAATTTGTCCTCATTATAACTTCCCCTTTTAGGTGATGACAACCCCATACTTAGCTACCTAAGTTAGATAATTAACTGATTTTTTCCCCTTGTTTTCACTTGCACCCCTGATTTTCAATCAGTTGCAATATTTTGTTGATTTTTACTTTGACAGTTTGTGGTCTTTTATATTACTGTAACCTAGTAAAGATTCTCATTTCTTCTTGTATGGTCTACTGTAGTATCCTGTAAACTGCCTATAATTTCATATATATATATATATATATATATATATATATACTGTAAAGATAAACTCGTCTATAATTTTTCTCATACATATATACATATAACTTAAAAATAATCCTCCTAAAGTACAGTTATGACATATTATTTTCCTGCTCAATATATATATATATATATATATATATATATATACTGCCTCTAGAATAAACATGCTTTTGTTTGACATTGAGAGCATTTTATTACTCCAAACTATCTTTCCAGAATATTTTACACTGCTCCCCTTTGTACCCTTTTAAGTCCTAACAAAACTGGACTGATTATTCCAATTTTTCACGTAGTTCAGTTCCACTCATTGTAAGGATAGTGATATCTTTAACAGAAATAAAAGAAAAATTTAGGAAAAGGGGTAGATTTGAGTGGAAAGATAATTATTTTTGTGGCTCTTAAATTTGAAATGTCTATGGCAAGCCAGTTGGCAAAGTCCAGTAGACAAATGGTTATGTAGGAATGGAACTAAGAATAAGAAATAGGGTTGGATCTGGGAGTTATATGCATAGAAAGGATATTTGAAGAGCTCACCAAAAAGGAGAGTGTATAGAGAAAAAAGAAAGGGCAGAACTTTGTGGTGGTTTACTCATAATTAAAGGGCAGGTCACAGATGATGCAATAAAGGAAACTAAGAAGAAATAGCAAGACAAGTAGAAGGAAACCAAAAAATGGAAAAATATCAATCTAAAATTTAACAACAAATTCCCAGTGAGGTAGGGAAGAAAGATAACTGGCTCTGGAATAAAACTATGTGGGTTCAAATTTTTTGTCTCATAATTATCACCTGTGTATCTCTGGGGAAGTCACACAGTTCTCAATTTCTTTTGAAAAATAAGGGGTTAAACTAAGTGATGTTGGAAATCTTTTCCAGATCTCTATTTATGATCCATTGACATCATTCATTATAAATCATAATTCAACAAAATGTAAATGATTTCAAAAAAGGGGAAAAAACCACTTTTCCCAAAGGCAGCCCATTCCAAACATTTATGGAAGTTTTGCCTTAAGTCACACCTACATTTGCTCTTTTCCAACTTCTACTGATTTTTTCCATTTCTACTTTGGAGACAAGCAAAATGAACCTAATTATCATCCCAAGGTGCCCTTTCAACTTCTTGAAGATTCTCATCATGTCCCCATTCATTTTTCTCTTATCCATGGTGATTCTTATATAGCATGCCTTTTATCCTCTGACCATCCTCCTGGTTATCCTTCTCTAACCACATCAACTCATCAATAGGCTCTATATTATAAAGTCTACAGCTGAAGACAATACTCCAAAAGTGCTCTGAAACAAAGGACAGCCAGACAATATCTTCCTTATTCCTGGATTCTACACCTTCCTTAAATTAGCCTAAGTTTGTAAGAGCTTTCTGAGCTGCTAGATTCCAAGGCTGACTCACGTTGAACTAGCAGTTGACCAATATACTATAATCTTAGAGGGCTAAGTATAACAGGCCACAAAGATCTTACCCCTGTCATATCCCACAGTGAACAGAAAGGCTGAGCAAAGTGTTTTCTACATTTATTTCCCTTTTTTTGTTCTTTTTGCCAGTCTGAAATAAGCCTTCAGAATTGCTTTAATTTTCAATTATCTCACTGGCAATTTAGAAACTTTTAATTCATATGGCTGCTGATATCGTGGCTTTCCCCCCTTACTTCTTGGAGTAGCTCTTGTTATATATTTGAATTGGTTCCTTATATATCTGGGCTATTACACATTTGTCTAATATAATCAAGTAATAGCTTCCCTTATAATTTTAACTGCACTGATTTTCTCTACATAGAGACCTGACAATTTTACATAAGAGAAGGTGTCCACTTTATTTTCTGTGATCTTCATTGTCCTTTTTTTGAAATTCTAATCTCCCCATGCATGGTTGTAAAAGGCATTTTCTTTTATGTTCTTCTAAATGCTGTAACTTTTTACATCTTCATCATGTTTCCTTTTGTAATTTATTGTGTTATGTTGTGTTGTGTGAGACATTAGTCTAAAGTAATTTCTGCCAGATTCCTTTATAGTTCTTCTCGCAATTTTTTTTTTTGGTCAAATAATTAATTTTTACTCTAGTTTTTGGAGTCTTTGGGTTTACTTAACACAAACCTACTATGTTTGTTTCCCTCTGGAGGCTGTATACCTAAACATAGTAGGTTGTATTTTATTTGACAAAAAAAACATATTGATGATTACTGCTATTAGTTATAGTTTGGGTTCTGATATTGCTTAGCTTCCCTTCTCACTTTCCCCTCCTTATTTCTCTAGAGATTCTTGACCTTCTATTCCTCTAGATGAATGCTTTTCTTCTTATTTTTTCTCTATGTCTATAAAGTAATCCTTTGGTAGTTTTATTTATGATTTACATAGCACTGAATAAGTAAGTTAATTTGGTAGTATTGTCATTTTATATAGATTAATCAAGAATAATTGATATCTTTCCAATTATTTAGGCCATTTTTTATGTCTAAAAGGAAGGTTTTATAATTGTATTTATTTGGTCCCTATGTATAGCTTGGTAGATGAACTACCAAATATTTTATGCATTCAATTTCAGTCTTTTTTTTTTTTTCCAGTTGTGTCCAACCAACTCCTCATGTACCCATTTGGGGTTTTCTTGACAAAGATACTGAAGTGGTTTGCCATTTCCTTTTCCAACTCATTTCACAGATGAGGAAACTGAGGCAAAAAGGGTTAACTGACTTGCCCAGGGTCACATAGCTAGCAAGTGTCTAAAGCCATATTTGAGCTCAAGAAGATGAGTCTTCCTGCCTCCAGAGCCAGCACTCTATGAAGTATGGCACCACTTAGCTGCCCATACATCTATAGTTACTTAGATTAGGATTTCTTGATATCTTCCAATCAAATATGGTTATATAGAAAAAGCTGGGATGTTGTGGAATTGTTTTCTTCTTCTGGCTTGGACACAGGTGATTTGGGGTCTATAATATTTCTTTATTATACTCAACAATTTCTGTTTTACTCATGTCTAAAGACTTAGTGCCTAATAGAGGCTTTATTTTTGAGTCAGGTTTTTCTTCCATCTCATCTTTTGGGAGAAGTGGTTAAGTGGATTTCTTCAGCTTCTACTGCTGACTTCCACTTTTGGTTAATCTTCCTGGAGAATGCTGGTAGGCTTCAAGATTCCTTGGATCACAAGGGCTTAAACTGTTACATCTTGAGGTGTGAGTGCTGTGGATTTCAGAAGCTCTTGTCTGAATGTTGCTGTCCTGATTTGACTGTATTTGGCTCCTAACTGAAGCCTCTTGTTATCACTTAATTAAGTGTGATCCCCATTACACTTTATTTTCCTTGTATAGGCGATCTACTCTTGTTGCTTCTTGGTACAGAAAGTTCCTGTATTATTTTTGGTTCATTTTGGGAAGCTTCCATCTTGTTTTATGTTTAATCAGGCCGATTTTTCTGACTGGGTCTCTATCCTATTGCCCATGTGTTTCTGGTTGACTTTCTGGATAGTACTGAGTTTGATTAAGTAAACTTACTGATGAGAAACTGATTTTATTTTTTCAGGTTTATTGTTTAAATAGATTTTTAACTGATGCATTTTTACATTTTCTACCTTTTCCCTGTATCCTTTTTTTTCCCTCCTAGAGCACCATCCCCTTTAACAAAAAATTTTTGAAACAAAAAAAGGGAAGAAAAGAAAAACAATCAACAAAACTGATCAATACACTGAAAAAAAATCTGTTTTATGCAATATTTTCTATCTGTGGACTTCTACTTTCCTCTCTACTCAAATTCCCACCAAATCTTTCCCTCTTCTGCTTCTAACTATTACAAAGGAATAGTTAAAGGCATATTCACATATAACTTTTTAGGGCCAAATTTGTTTATTGTAAATTTGCAACATTCAATTTTGATTATATTGTGGTTGTTCTTTCCATTTAGATTAATGTAGTCACTGTGTATATTGTTTTCTTGGCTCTACTTCATTTTGTATCAGTTTTTATATCTTTCCATGCTTCTCGGTTCTACAGTTTGTCATTTCTTATACTACTATAATATTCTATTTCAATTACCATAATTTGTTGGCTAATTCCTGATCAATGGGTATTAATAAGTGTTTCCAGTCTCTGACTACCACAAAAAATGCTATTATAAATATTTTGGTATAGGTGGAGCCTTTCTTTTTGTCAACAACCTATTTGGTGTATATGCCTAGCAATGAAATTTCTGGGTCATGGGTATGAATATTTTAGCCACTTTATCTGAATAATTACAAACCTCTTACCAGAATTATTGCATTAAATTATGGTTTTAGTAACGATGCCACACTAACTATTCTCCGCTTTTGTCAACTTTGCCAATTTGCGAGTGAAGTGAAATCTCATAGATGTTTTGATTTGAATTTGATTTCGATTATTATTAGTTATTTGGAGCAATCTTTCATGGATTGTTTATAGTTTGCAGTTACTATTTTGAAAACTGTTCAAAACCTTTTTTCCATTTATCAATTGGGAAATGAAAATCAGAGAGAAAAAAGAGGAAATTGACCAAACAAAAGCTGCTGGATGGATAAACCAAATCTAAGAGTTTTTTTTTCCCAAAGACTCACAAAATAGATAGAGTATCAGACTAGTATTATCACAAAATAAAGAGGAAAATCAAATTGCTAGGATATAACAAGATGAAGTCAAAACAAAGAAGAAACAAAAATAATTAACAAAATAATTATCAGAATGTATTAGATATCAGTAAATATAAGAATTTAAAAGAAATAGGAGTAACTAAAAAAATAAAACATTCAAGTTAATAAAATAAGAACCAGTTCTCAAAGAAATTGAACTGCCAAAAATATAAAACAAAACCAAGTTACATATATTTACCATTAAATTATATAAAACATTAAAAAATAAGCTTTTGCTTATACTATAAAAATAAAAGGAAAGCATTCTAAATATTTCTTTTATGTTACTGATAGCCCAAATAGGGAGAAACAAAAGAGAGAAGGCTAATCTCAGTAATGATTACTGATATAAATACTTTAAATAAAATCTTCAAGGTGACAATGGTTATATATTTAGAAAATAATTCATAATTTGCTTTGATTAAGTTGGATTCATTTCCAGGATATAGGTTATTCAGCATTAAGAAAATGATAACAATAAAAATCTTGTTTCAATTTCAATATTTTAATTATTATAATTTTGTCAAAATATAGCACATATTTATATCAAAACTATAAAAAGCATAAGCACTGAAGGGAACTTCTTTAATATGATCAAATGCAAATAGTTAAAATCATGACCTTGCATTTCTTTCAGTGTGAAAAAGACTGTGTTCCTAATACAAATGATATAAAACAAAGATCATTCCTTTCCTTTCTCTTATTGTACATATCTATAAAGATATGATAGTTATAGTAAAAGGACAAATGCGATCATTCCTTTCCTTTCTCTTATTGTACATATCTATAAAGATATGATAGTTATAGTAAAAGGACAAATGCAATATATACATATAAACACTGGCAAAATAAAGACAAAATTTATCTTTACTTGAAGATGGAAAAACAAAGGCCCAGAGAGATTAAATTATTTACTCAGGATCACACTGCTATAGATACTTGAGGTAGGATTTGAACACAGGTATTCCCAATGTAAGTTCACTGTTTCATCTACTGCACTGATATAGAACAAAATAATCAGAAGCACAACTTGTTGTTCAATTGTTTCATTTGGTGTCCAATTATTTGACCCTATTTGTTTTTTTTTTTTTTTTTGGGCAAAGATACTAGAGTAATTTACCATTTCCTTCTCCAGCTCATTTGACAAGGGAGGAAACTGAGGCAAAAAAGATGAAGTGACATGCCCAGGGTCACACAGCTAGTAAGTGTCTTGAGGCCTAATCTGAATTCAGGTCTTCCTGGTTTCAGGCTCCACAACTCTACCCACAGCCCTATATATAACTATAACAATGTAAATTAAAAGGTTACAAAAGTAAAGACAGATTCTGAAGAAGAATAAAAGCCACCAAAGTCTTAGAAAACAGGCATTGAAGCATACTCTAGCTTTTATGGTACAGAGGCCAGGGATTATTAGGACATTGTTAGATGTGATCACTGCTTTTGTTTGTTTTAACTTGTGTCATATGAGAGGTTCAATCTGGGTATATATCTGAAACAACTGTGATATAAAGGCGAAAAGCATTAATAAAATGGATTTAACTAATGTTTTAATAATCCATTTACATTTAACTTGAGAGTTTTAGCAATTTTTTTATATCTTCTTTAAAAATCTTTTTTAAAATCTGGGCCTTATTTATGGTATAAATGAATATCACTTTCTTCCTCCAATAACAAGACTCAGTTCAAGTGAAACTGGGTTCAAAAAAACCATTCCTAATTCTGCTGGATGAATCTATCCTTCCCCATATTTTCCTGGATGATTATGCCTTTATTTATACTATGTTCTCATTACATTCTACCTTGTATCATAGCTCCTTGAGGATCTATGATATTTTTCATCTCAATAATCCTTTCACCTAAAATAGTAGACTCCAAATAGTAGATATTTAACAGATATTTGTTGGATTTAATTGAATTGTTGGTAGGACCTTATGGAGTTCGAACTTCAGTGACACAGCCTTTGAAAATATAGGACTACCAAGATAGGTTGTCTTATCAGAGTAGAATTTTTATGAAAGTTGAGAAATTCCAGGCAAAAGAAATATTTTTTTTATTTTATAAACTCTATATTTTATAAGCTCTTATAAACTCTAAATTCTACATGCTATCTTTAAGAAAGAGCAGATTTCTATATCTTACTCCATAGGTAAAAGTCCAATTAATTTGTCTGAGTAATGTAAGTGATGGAATAATTCAGCGCAACTGAGAAAATAATACTAATACTTATGGCTAACCTCAGGGGCTATAACATGGGATCAAAATCTAATTTTTCAAAGCTAATGAATGTAATTTAAATGGATTATATGAAAGTACATAGAGGATATATTTTTTTTCCTGTGAAAAATCTCCAAATAGAGGAAATAAAATGAACCCATTCCTCTAAAAAGTATTAAAAAGATAACCCTCTCTTTACCATTTGCACTCTGGAAAGCATACAGTGTAATACATGGGCAGAAGTGTTTTTAAACAGTTATTATTTAAAAGAAAGTCCAAGTGGTATTAGTTGCTTTTAAAGAATTCTTAACTTATTGCTTTGGGGAATTAACATAAAGTTAGTGATGAATATAACTTTCTATTAAGCAATTTTCTTTCTCAATTGTGCACAGCCACTTACAAGGCAGAACATAACAGCTCAATCAAGCCTCATTATACCAGATTTAGTTCAAGCCCTTCTGAAGTACACTGAGAAAGACTTAATATTGCCTGGAGAAAATCTTTTCATAAATTGCTCTTTTGAAAACTAGAAAGAAAATGAATATTATGGGTACCTTTTTATGTGTTGTCAAATTCTTTTGCCACGTGTCAAAAGCAGCTGGAATGTACTTGCTGCTGGTTACATAACAATGTGCCAGTAGGACATGGCGGAGTGTAGTTTCTGGGCTCATCGCTTTAAGAATTTTCAGGGTGTGCCTTAGAGATACAGAAGCTTCAGTCCAGACTCCACCACCCACAAGCTTCATTGTACAAGGTACCAAGGCAATCTGTCCAGCAAGGTACAGGGTTTTTCCCACCTACAACAGAAAAAAAAGGAAGATAAAATTAGTAAAAAAAAAAAAAAAAATTCTCTTATTCAGATGATTTCATGGTTTTCACCATTATGATTCCTAAAAGTTCACAAGTTCACATCAGTCTGTTTCTGGTACAAACTAGTTTCTAAACACTTCAATTTGTATTACCAGATGCATTCTGGATTTACTATATGCTTAAAGTACCTGTGAATAAATGATTTTTTAAAATCAGCATAACAGTAAGTATCTGTATGAATGGAGTGCATTGGTAAGGAGGGGTAATGAGTACACTGGAAAGTTCTACTGTTCACTATCAGTATGACTCTCAAGAAGTCACTTTTTAAGCCATCAGTTTTTACAGCTATAAAATGAGTGTTGAAATACATACATTTTTAGCTATCTTCTAGCTCTAAATTCTATGAAAGAAGTGTGATACAATGGAAAGATGACTGCTTTGGAACCAGAGAATCTGAGTTCAAATGCTGAGTCCATGTCTGCTATTCTTGTTAAGTTTGGCCAAATAATTTCACTTTTGGGGGATCAAATCTGTAAAAGAAGTATCTGTAAAAAGATCTATAAAAAGAAGTTGAATTAGATGACTCCTGAGGTGTCTTCCAGTTCCAGATCCATGATCCTATGAACCTCATTATGCCATTTTTTTTTTTTACTTCAGAGAATCATTTGTCATAAGGAGGTACTGTTTTGAATTTTATTTAAAATAACAAATACAAAATAACAAAAACAATTTTCTTTTTGGTAAGGTGGTCTCATGGGGCAAATCCTAAAGAAGAATAATGTATTTTTATTAAATTTTAAATAAGAACTCTTGTTCTTGATCAACTGGAGACACAAGACATAGGAACGTTTGGCTTTTATTCTTGCTAGGTTACATTTTTCACCTGCACATTATATCATTAAGAAATTTTATAATCAATTTAATTTTTTTTGTTGTTATATTTTTTAGATATTGTTGTTAAAAATAAAAATCTGAGGGCAGCTAGATGGTGAAGATCAGGATTTAAATCTGGCTTCAGATACTTACTGTGTGACTATAGGTAAGTCAGTTAATTTTGACTGCCTCCCAAAATAAATAAATAAAAAATAAATACATGATAGTAAAATAAGTGATGCCTTAGACCTTTTTCTATTTTGCTTCAAAAAATCTGTGTTGTAGAGCACTAGACAGTTCAAGTAACTGGAAGACTAAAGATGCAAGTTATTCAATGTACTGAACTATCCATAAAAAGAGTAAAGACTTTTTTCACTTATCGGGTCACTGTATCTATTCCTTAATCTTTAATAGGGAATTTATAGAACTTTTATCAGACCTGAATGTTTGCTAGATGGAACTAAAGATTTCTCTGAATAAAAGCTCAGTAAAAAGAAATCTCCATCCTGGAAGACAAGGCAATCAAACCATGTGACAGTCCCATATGCAACTCCAAATCTGTCCTCATCACTGTCTGTAGAGCTCACAAAAGAGTCACACATGTAGCTATTGGAAGAATATCTTACACAATTTGGCATACAACTTCTAAGATTAGCAGCTGAAGAGGGGGAGGAAGAGGAGAGGAACATAATAGATGAATTGACACCCATCCACTATCTTTTAAAATTATTTGGAATGTTAAAAATATTGTTTTGATTAATCTATATATACCCTCAAATTTGAAAGAGAAATGTAAAGCATGTTTTGGTTGAAAGAACAAATGGTTTTAAAAAACTACTATGAAATATATGTCACTGAACAAGGGAGTCCAGCCAGCTCCCAAGTGGCATGTTGACATGATGAGAAGCAAATCCAGGATGCTGTGAATCAAAGAGGAATGGGTCTATTTTTAAAGAGCCTGTGTTTCCCACCCCCTATGCCAAGTGCAACCTTCTGGAGAAGCCCAGCCTCCAAAATAGGTAAGGGTCTAAATGTTCCAGGAGCTATCTCCCCAACATTTATCTACCTCCTCCCCCAAAAGGCCTTTGGCTCTACATGCATCACCCATGTTAATTAAGAGACAAACAAGAGCTGTTCAACCAAGTCACTTCCCCTATTCTTGAACAGATTGTTTGAGACATAATATGAATACTAATTAATGATAAAATATCTGTCGGTGTTTTGAAATATGGATTAAGATAGCACTTTTTAAAAACCTCCCAGATAGTTCTTGTACAATAAGTCCATTGGTCATATGAAGGGTCAGGCTCCAGCTCCGAGATATGTGAGCAAAATTGGCAGAGCTTTTGGCTCCAATTCAGTGGGAAATTGTGGAGGGCTTTTTTTGGGTTAACTTTCTTTTAACCTTTTTTCTCCCTCTGCTAAATTGGAAAAGTTAAAAAAACCCTTTTTTTCAAAACTGAATGGAGAGAAGAAAAGAGTGTCTTATAGAACTACTATAGTGGGTAGAAGGAGAAAGACAAATTACTCATCAAGAAGTGTGGATCTACACTACATGGATCCCAAGCAGGTCTGATTTAGTCTGATTATAATGTAAAAAACACAAACGTTCAGTCCTTTACCAAGGAACTTTTGTTTTCCAAAGTTGTTGCTGAGTTTGTTTGTTTTCCCCCCAGTAAAGTCTAATTCTCCATGATCCTACTTGGGCTTTGTTGGCAAAGATATTGGAATGGTTTGCTATTTCCTGATCTGCAGTTCATTTTAGAAGTGAGAAACTGAGGTAAATCAAATTAAGTAATTTGCCTAGGGTCACACAGCTAGTGAGCATCTGAGACAGGATTTGAACTCATAGAGATGAGTCTTCCTGACTCCCAGTACTGCATTCTATCTATGTGCCACCTAATTTCCTTTAACCCCTTTAACATAAAGGGTTAACATAAAAATCCTTCCTACATATATTCTTCTTTAGGTGCAACTTTCTTCCACCCAACTATACTAACCAGATCCATTCTTACATAGAAAGTGTTCCATATTGCAAAAGTAGAAGGTTTACTGAAACTCTTAATGCTAGTTTAAGTTATTAAAGCATAAAATGGCAGTAAGGCCTTTGGAACACTTTGTACCTATCTATGTCTCTCTCCAATCATCTTGTCCTCTCTGTTCCCCCTTCTCCCCCAAACAAAACAAAACTTTCAAGTAGAATGAAAGCGCATTTATTTATGGGCAGGGGCTGTCTCACATTTGTATTCATATCCATAGTGCCTAGGATGTAGTAAAATGCTTACTGATTGATGACGCCAAGTATCCATGAACATAGACCTAGGGGAAAAGTACCCCTTTTTGTTAAATGGAGAGAGGATTATGAACATTATGTTCACATTTTAAAGTAGTGATTGTTTTGTGCAGATGACAGTTCTTAATTTGAAGTTAGAAAGACCTAGGCTGAAATTCTATCTTGAACAATAATTTAGCAGTGCAAATCTTGGATAGGTGTTGGAATCTTTACTAAAGTGTTAAGACATTTCTTTACAAAGTGTTAAAGACATTGGAGTTAATTTAATCTTAGAGTTATTTTGGGCTAGAATTTGAAACAAGGTACTAAGTGGAACTGACTGAACAATGCTTGTGTTCACACCTTTAGAGAGCTCAAGTATCTAAGTACTCAATGGAGTTCACAGGAGAATTCAGGGCTGGCTTAGTCTGAATTCACACCTCCCTTGAAATTCTTAGGACCAGAGAGCACTCTGGGAGATAACCCATAATCCCTGCCTCGAGAAGGAGGAGTTAACCTTTGGGAGATGATATATATGGAGGAAGCTCTTGGAGCGAAAGAAGAATTTCTCCGGAACATCAACAGGGCTCTGAGACAGAACACTCAGGAAGAAAAGAGTACTCGCCACAGACTGGAGATTGAGAAGCCACGATTCGGAGCTGGCTGGAGGCTGAAGAAAGCAGAGACGGAAGCCGAGGACAAAGCAGCAAGCTCTCTTGAAGCCAGGCAGAGAGATAGGCCTCAACTAACCGGGCTATTTTGGAAGGAGAAATAAACGTTTGCATTTTGCCAGCTGGCTGTGATTTTGGATTAATTATTGATTGCAACTGAGACTAAGGCTGCCTTCCAAGAAAACCCCTCAACAGATAGGGTTAATTTCTTCAACTCTCAGATAATTCCTCAGGACTTATCTACTGAGTCACAGAAAAGTTGTGATCTTTGGTAGAGCAAGTTCTCACAAGTAGAGCCAACTACACTGAAGAAATAGCCTTTTTGATTGAGTATTCAGTACTATGAAGTTCAGTAAAGAGAATGGCTGAAATAATAATTTAAAATATAGTTGTGGAGCAGTGCAAATATCTGCCAAAATATGTCTCATCCTTTCTTCTAAACCAAGTATTTGTTTTGGTTTTAGAAATTCTACCAACAATCTACTAGTCCTCTTTTTCTTTCTTTTAGGTCATATATTTACCCAGAATGGGGAAGGCATGATTATACAAGTCATTGAATTGTAATTCTAATTATTTGAAATTATTGGATGAGTTGTAGATAATTTGAAATGCAGATAATAAAAAATATATTTTTGAATTAATACCTGAATATAGGCAAATTTGATTTTTAAAATTTTCACTTAAAATAGAAAAATTTTACTCAGGAATATGCTGGGAAAGTATCTAATTTCCCTCTTTTCTTCCACTATTTGCTTTGATCATTACTATGATGATAATATATAACTCCTCAGAATGATGAAAAGTCTGGCCTCTCTCAAATCTTCCCTGGATTGGGAAAAATGATTCAATCTTTGGGTCTTGGTCTCTTTCTCTCTCTCTGTCTCTGCCTCTTATCATAAATCAATAGGGGAGTCGAAATGTCCACAAAGCTGTAGAGAAGTACTGCTAGTCTTTAAAATGTCAGCAAATCAAGTACAGAAGAAAAAGTTAAAAAATGAAAGTAATATTTCTTGTATATAAATAATTATATAGATAATTCAGTATGAATGATTGTTAAATGGAAATGTACTTTTAATATTTGTACTTTATGCATTATCTCTTTTTTTCCTCATCTGACTCTTAAGATTAATAAAGACAGGGACCAAGTTTTATTTCCTCTGTGACTTTATCCTCTGAGTGACTAATAGAATGACATTCGCTTTACACAGTAGGTATTCACCAAATTCAATGGTATTATATTAAGTCCTGGTTACCAAGTAATGGATGATAAGATATCTGTATTTTCATTTTTTTAAATGAAAATTTTATTGATGTGTTTTATTTTTAAACCATCCCACTCATCTCCATTCAGTTATATCACCCCCTCACATCTATCCAGTGAACCTTCTCTTGTAACAAAGAAAAACAATTCAATTTCTGTGGACTTGTCTGACTGCATAAGCCACATTCTATACTTATTGTCCTCTACCTCCTTCAAGGAAAAGAAAAAAGCATATTTCTTCATCTTTTCTCCAGGGGCAAGGTTGGTCATTACAATTACATAGTACTCATAGCCACTTTAGTGCTTTTTCTCTTGATAGTATTATACTTATTGTATATATTACTTTCTAAGTTCTACCTCTTAAGCTTTGAGATGTCTAATTTGCCTGAACATATCCATATTCCCTGGGCATATTCATGTTTTAAGGTATGCCTAAGTTTTTAACTACCTATTGTTATGTAAGGGCAGATGACTTTTGAGATTTGAATGACTTTCTACGAAAAGTCAGAAAAGCTTTGATACTGCTGAAACATTAATAGTAATTCATCCACTATTATTCAATAACATGAATGGGGAGGAACATGAAGGGTCCTAATAATAAGTAAAATAAAGGAAGATTGGGGAGGAAAAGGGAAAAAGAATACTAAGGATTATTTCTTTATCCTATATCAATTTATATAGTTCTTTTGCTTAAAACAAACAAACAGACAGAAAAGGCAATCCCAGCTGTCATGTTTATTCCTGCTGCTATTTAAAAAAAAAGCACAGAACCTGGCATAATAGGCAACAACCAACCAAAGAAACTGTAGTTATTTTTATAGTACAGAAAATGTGGCATTTGTAATGGAAAAACAACAACAGTAAATCTGATTGTAGGATGAATCTCAGCTTAATGTAGAGAATAAAATACAAAATCTTAATATTCCCTTTAAGTCATATGTTAATGTGCAAAGCAGTAAACACATTTTTTGTTCACTATCCCAAAACCAGATGATCAAATGGGAAAGCGTTTTTGTTTCTAGAAAGAGTGGGGATTAATATTCATGTGCTAAGCTCAAGACTAACCTGTCTCGGTTCACCACAAGTCCCAGGATGACTGGACCCTACTCTTCCCCTTTTCCATTTCTTGAACAGTAGTCCCTGATGCTTCAATTAAAAAAAAAATGGTAAGGTAGTAATGTCTTTGCTCTCATTCTGCTACCTACCTTCTGGGTTTTTAGTGGTAATCAAAGAATTAGAACAGTAGAAGTAGAAGCACCTTCTTTCTGGGTGCTATGAACTGTGTTAGGTACTGGGGCAGATAGATTCAAAGACAAAAAACCATGCTTCTTGATCTTAGAAAACATATTTATAAAAACTTTCATTTGTTTTTAATTCCTACTAACTAAGGAGCCAGGGAAAGTTAGATCAGACAGGAGAAAAATTATAGAAGTCATGAAGGATGGTTGTGGTATTATGTACTGTGCATTTTTGCACAAAAGTGCTTTTGCTACACAAACACCAATGAATTAGTTAGGTGATACAAAGCAACATTGAGCTCATGAGGCTAAAGGATGTGAGCCCTACTAAGCTCGATGCCTCATGGTACTGTCAAACAGGTAACTATTATATATAATGTCCAGGCTAGCTCCCTGGAGGGCCTCAGGATCAGTCAGTCAGGATCAATCAAAGTCCTCATCTAAATATATATGTGTGTGTGTGTGTGTGTGTGTGTGTGTGTGTGTGTGTATATATACACACACACACATCAAATAGGTAATTAGCCTTAAGTGCCCTGCTGTCTGATTCAAGTATACCTTTTCAGAGTTTCAGTCTTCTACAACTATACATGAATCAGTAACTAACAGATTACTTAATAAATCAAAAAGTGAATATTCCATTATATACTTTTCCACATTTAGATGGAGATGTTCAGTTGGCAGAACAGAAAAGGAAGTATACAAGTCATTATAATAAAGGAGTGGTAAAAGTCATGGGATTTTGAAGAGGCAAAGCATTACAGTATAGATTACAGGGTTCCTCAAACTACGCCCACGAGCCAGATGTAGCAGCTAGGACGATTATCCCCCTCACCCAGGGCTATGAAGTTTCTTTATTTAACGGCCTACAAAACAGTTTTTGTTTTTACTATAGTCCGGCCCTCCAACGGTCTGAGGTGAACTGGCCCCCTGTTTGAAAAATTTGAGGACCTTTGGATAGAACAAGAGAGAATATCTATACCTAGAGGATGGAAGGAGGAAAAAAAAAAAAGAACCAGCTAAGAAAAAAAAAGAAGGCACAGTGAGAGGTGAATCTGTCTTAGGAAATCTGAAGAGTGTTTCAATGAAAAAGACAGATCAACAGTGTCTGGTGATATTGAGTAGAAGAGATTAAGAAGGACTGAGAAAAATAAATGGCAACTTTCATGCAATGCAGGTCTGACCATAATAACACCCTCATCAATAAATGCCAGTAATTCTCTATTACCTCTAAGATTGAACAAAAACTTTTGCTTGTCATTTAAATCTTTTCATATTCAGGCCATTTCCCATCGTAGCAGTCTTCTTACATATTACTTCTCTCCACATATTTCTGTGATCTAGACATACTGGTCCATTTCACGTTCCTTCTACCTGACTCTCCATCCTATCTTCATTACTTTTCTTTGGCTGTCTTCAATGCCTCATAAATGTACTTCCTTCTAATTTCCATCTCTAAGTACTCCTGGTTTCCTTCAAGATTCTGGATCAAGTGCCAAATTCTATACAGAGATTTTCTGGATCTTCCTAGGTGCCAGCACACTCCTTCCAAAATTTAGTCAACAGTGGAATGAATCCACTTATATCTTCTGAACTTGCATGGAAAATTGGAAAAAAAATAGGGATATGGAAGTTGAAGAAGGAAAGACCAAGTTGAATTCAAGCAGACTGGAATAAGTGCTTTAAGAAAATCACAACAAGGTCTCTCTGAAATCAAGCAGTGCAAAATGCAAATAAGTCATAGCACTACATACAATTAGTTGTAGAACTCTGTGATATGATTATTGTACCAGAGTTCAAAGTTTCAGATTTGTCATCTTTCTTTTGTTCCATTATAAATCTCACCTCTCCTCAGCAGCATAGATTTAGAAAACTTATCTATACTCATTAAGAGAGGGCTCAACTGTGATTCTAAGCTTCCACTTTCAGACTATAGCCCCATAGGCATTTCAGCACCTGTGCCCCCAACCTGTTCCAGCTTGCTGTAATAATCTGCAATAGCAGAAGAGCCTGCATCACAGAAGCAAACAGTCATTGTAACATTTTCTCTCAAAAAAGCTATATAATGTTTTGTGTGCAAGCTGCTGAACCGCACCATTCAGAAAACAATTGAAGGGAGAATTTCATCCTGGCCTCAAGTATTTTGCTAAGAAATGATATACTGCTCTTCCCTGGGGAATAAAACACCTGTTTCTATGAGTGATTTGAGTCAATAAGTAATAAACTAAATCTTTGTTATAAATGCATTCTGGTGTCTGAATGACTGTTGCCCTTTTGGAGGTCAAAGTGCATAAAAGATTCAGTGACCTTATGACTTGACAGTCAAATAACCTGCCATTATGTGTGGTCAATGTAAGTAAGCACCATGGACAATGTGCTAATTGGCTGCCTCTGGTCAGCCATATGTACCTTTGACCTTAATGAGTACCTAATCAATTAGTACTTAAGGCAATAAAGACCTTGTACTGATTAAGTTAGACAAAAATCATCTTTCTAACAAGATTATAGCTACAAAGTGGCAAAATTTTAATTTAATATATGATAATTCCTTCTTCAGAGGACCCTCTTATTTAGTTAATAAGAGCAAAATTGCATTCTGTAATGTGAAATCTTTGATTTGATTATACGGTCTGAATAAATGTTTAAAAAATGGTATAAGCAATAGGAAAGAGAAGCTTTAAAATTCTGAATTTGAATGAAATGCAACTCAATCAGAACATGATATAATCTTGAAGAAAGAAACATACATTGTTTGCCTAACTGTTTCCAAGATTCCATATTGAAATTCTGGTAAAAATAATGGGTTATTATGCAATGAGATTGTGTCTCACTTCTAGCAGCAATAGTTAGCAAACAAAAGGGTTTTTTTTTTAACTGAAAATGGAGACTCTGTTGGATATTCCTCATTTTGTGCTGTGTGGGGAAAGGTGCTGTATCTAAAAAAATTACACATGTGTAAATTATAATAAAAATTCTCAGACTATTATAGCACAAAAAAGATTGCCCTCTGCTATGAAATGGTCAGTGTATGGTCACATTCATCTATGTGCTACAACAGGGAAATAGGTAAATAGTTTTGCTTAGAGAAACCTCTCAGTAATTTGTAGGAACTTCTAGAATTATTTTCTGTTTACAATGTATAATGTCTGACTTAGGAGAGGAACTAATTTATCATTTCAGGTTTAAAATTTATCATTCGGACACGAACACAGATTTACAAAATTCATTCCCCTTTCCTGAAAACAAGTTTTCTAGTTTACAGGTTTGGAACTCCTTTGACATAAATGATGCATTTGAAACTGACACAATTGCATCCATTTATTTTATAATAGAGAATAGGCACTTTTCTTAAAAAAAAAAAAAAAAACTAACAAAAAGTAGCAGCTGTGTATATGCAATAAGTGCTTCATGCAGACTTTTAATACAGATTCATAACATGCAAATGTGTCATACTATTTTTAATACACTATTCTAACACATTGTAGTGAATCTGAAAACAGAGCAAACAAATTCTGTGTATTTAGATTCATAATGAGGAATGTGTACTGTTGTTCAGAGCTATCATCATAGTGTACAAAAATGTAAGTGATTGATAAAAGCCTAATAAATCATAACAATGTAGTTGACTATTTCTGGACAGAAAGAGTTAGTCATATCAATACTAGTATTGATTATACATACACACATACATTTATTCACATATATAGGTATGTATACATCTATATGTACACATAAAAGATACATAAGAATATCTCTACTGTTACCATTACTTTCTTGAACAACTGAATTTTGGGAAATGATGCATTACAGTGCTCTTACAAAAATGGGCAATCTTGTCCAAATAACCAAAGGCACAGGTGAATATCATCATTTAAATAAGATAATTTAATGAAGTTTTGCCCAATGTCATTTGAGAAGTCTATGGTGAGGCAAAAATTAGACCTAATTTAGCTCACTGCTTAGTTTACCGCGCCAACCTGCTTGCCAATTTTACCCCTAGTGATTTGCAACTAAGGACTAAGGGACTAGAGATAATAAAGGACCTTTTCTTTGACTTCCCCGCACTGATCTATAGATGTGAAAACCTTTCTATTAGGTGTGAAATAATTTACTTTCTCCTCCTGTATCCTAGCAAAATAAATGGCCTTTAATATTAATAATTATTAAACTAATAAAGATCTAGAGTGCTATAATCAATCAAAAGCTCCAACAAAATGATACATAGATAAATTAAACTTCACTTCTGAATATTTTTTTCCTACTATTTCCCATGCTTAGAGTGCTCTTGAACTCCCCACTGGCCTACTTGACCCATCCAGCTCTAGTTTAAATGTCTTTGTCTGCACAACATCTCTAATCCCTGTAATCTCCCATTACTCCCTACATACCAGAAGCAATCTCTTTCACATCTTTACTTGTGTGACTTATATTTTCATTGCTCATTCTTATTTATCAAATTTTGCTTTTATAACTATTTATGTATATGCCATTTCTCCTTCTCAGGTGTAAGCTTCTTTAAGGCAGTAATTCTGTTTTTATCTTTTTTTGTTCTTAAATCCTAAATCTAGATTTTTGTTTCAGATCTTGAAGGGATCAATGAAATCATTTGTCCCTATCTCTTTACATATAGGAGAAGTCTAACAACCATGGAGGTTAAATGTCTTTATCAAATGTCCTTCCTGCAATAAGCTGCAAAGATAAAATTAGAAAATATATCCTCTGGTTTGACAGTCAATGCTCTTTCCGCTATCAGTGTTCTGTACATATTATGTATGTAATAAGCATTTGCTGAAAGAGTGTGACCATAGTACTAAGAGAAGACTAAAAGAGACCTCAGAGAAAACAAGATGTGTGTGTGTGTGTGTGTGTGTGTGTGTGGAGAGGGGGGGGGATCGGATTAGATGAATTGTAAGGTTTATTTCAGCTTCAGATCTATGACATCATGAGACCACTTAGTCTAACACATTCATTTTAAATGAATGTAGATAAGGAAACAGAGGTTCAAAGAGAATAAATAATTTGCCCTAGGTCTTAGAGGTAGAATCAAAGATGGCATCTAAACTCAAATTCTCTGCTTCTAAATTAAATTCTTTCTCCACAATACTTCAGCTCAAAGCCAATTTCAAGAAATGACATGGACAGCATATTTAGCTATGCAAACTTGGGTAAAAATCTGAAGTGGAACACAATTTTACAGTTAAAATACAATAGAATCACAGATTTTAACTGAGATGCTGCTTCCATATTCCCTTGACTCATAATTTCCTAGGAGGAAATTCCCACAATATGATGATAAGTGTCAACTAATGTTTAAAAAAGCCCCAACCCCAAGCATATTATTTTTGTGCCTATGAAGTTTGACAAAAATTTCTGAATAGTTTTTTTGGTATGAATTTTTTTTAACTATTAAAAACCGTTAATAAGATACCGAAATAAAAATAATAATTATGTTGAAGTATGTTTACCTTGATGTGATATACAATGACATTGAATAATTTTTTTTTTTCAAATATAAGATACACATTTAATTATATTGCTTTTGGGTGCTAAGCTTTCTTTTTATCCCCTACTTTCTATCCCAGGGGTTTACATGACTGTAATCTCCTATATCTTGAGATATTACTAAAAATGTAGGTCACCTTATGCATAGTAAAGAGAATAAAAAATATTAGAAGTCAAAAGAATATTAAAGATCCATTAGTTTGATTGGCCTAGGAGGTGAAGACTGTTTTCTTAAGGACAGACAGCTGAAAAACGGGCTAGAGTCCAGATCTCTTGATTCAGATAAATGCTCTTCCTACAACTGATTTATGCATTTACACAGAAAGTAGCATTTGGAAGTCTGTGTTTATTTCAGTTGTACATTCCAGGGAGAGAAAACAATGATAATTGACATTTAGATATTTTTCTTTTTTTTCCCAAACTTGTAATCCCCTCAACACACTGTTTGGCAAAGATTGTGCCTTTGCCCAAAAGCATGTTAAAATCCTTGAAGGGTTGTTGTTGGTTGTTGCTGACCTGCTAGTAGATTATACATTATCATGATGATCTGCCTATCCTGGTCATGGTAATCTGACCTCTCTGTACAATTTACTGGACTTTTTAATTCAGTGAGTAGAGAAGTAGTGATGGAAATAAGCATTTGTGACTAAATAATAGAATTTAGATAATAATTTAAATATATGATAGCCTAAAATGCTAGGTCTTTTCTTTCATATTAAATTCATACAGGAAAAAAAATTGATGAAGGGAGACCAAGTGACTTATACAACTAATTTCATCCAAAACACTGGGATGGAGTATTAGAACTCTAGCCGTAAGTGTCACTACTGGGACTGGAAAGAGAACATAAAGAAGAGAAAGGGACCCACATGTGCAAAAATGTTTGGAGCAGCTTTTTTTTTTTTTTTTTTTTGTGATGTTAAGGGATTTGAAATTGAATAATGTCATCGGTTGGGGAATGGCTGAATAAGTTATGGTATATAAAGGTATATTATTATTCTATAAGAAATGATGAGCAGGTTGATTTCAGAAAAGTCTGAAAAGATTTACAGGAACTGATGCTGAGTGAAGTGAGCAGACCCAAGAGAACATTGTACACAAGAACAAGTTTATGGGATGATCGACTATGATGGATGTGGCCCTTTTCAACAATGAGGTGATTCAAGGCATTTCCAATAGACTTGGGATAAAAAGTGCCATCTGCATCCAGAGAGAAAACTATGGAGACCGAATGGATCAAACTATAGTATTTTTACCTTGTGGGGGATTATTATTGTTTATTTGCATTTTTTTCTTTCTTGTGGTTTTTCTGTTTTTTTCCTTTTTGGTCTTATTTCTTTTGCTCAACATGATGAGTATGGAAATATATGTAGAAGAATCACACATGTTTAACCTATATTGGATTGCTTATTACTTTGGAAAGAGGAAGGGAGGAGAAAGGAAGAAGAATTTGGACACAAAATTTTGCATAGGTGAATGCTGAAAACTATCTTTGCATGTATTTGAACAAATAAAATACTACTGGAAAAAAAAAAAAACAACAACTTTAGCTGGAGTTCAGAACAACATGACTCAAAATGAAAACATTCTCACCACCACTACTCAGTTTAAGGAATGGAATTTAAGGAACCTGCTGCAACTTGAAAAATGAGTAGATGTTTTACCTACCTATATTTCCATCTAGTGAGTATTAGGTTGCCATGTTCACAGCAGAATCCAACTTTGAGAATCTCTCAGAATAAAAGCCATACTTTAGAAATCTCAAAGGGTAAAAATCAATTCTAGGCTGGATAAAATCTTTGCTCTGTGTTATGTCATTCAAACTGAGATGACTACTAAAGATGTCATCATATAGAATACAGTTCATTTTATGTTTAACCTCAAATAATGGAATGACAGAATTTTTTCCCCTCTAAATCAGGGCATCCACTGATCTCTCCCCCAAAAAGGATCTGTACATAGATGTCAGTGGGTCTGTGATAGAAAAATATAGCTTTATTTTCACTAACTCTTAAGTAGGTCTTTCCTTCAATTATTAAAGAATGTGATTCTGATAAGGATCCACAGACTTCATGAGACTGCCAAAACAATTCATAAATGCCTATACTAGATAAAGGTTACAAGATCTCTTAGGACTCAATATTCACTGTAAGAATAACTGCTGATTTCTAGTGTCTATTTAACAAAGTATTAAATTCCCTTGACTAAATTAGTTCTTTGATAAGATATGAAATCAACTGGCTATAGATAACTTTCTTTAACACCAGATTGAGGAAGACTGATCTATTCCACACACTTGTGCTACAGCTTTGATTTCAGTATTTAAAAGGGACAGTATAGATTCAAATAGATGAGAACTAAAACTGAGAGGATCTACAGATTTATTTTGTCCTCTGGAGGGGAAGACTAAATATCCACAAGTTTACTTTTGGGAACTATGGTACCAGAGAACAACACAGTACTAGATATAGCTATAGTAGAGGGATGATGAGTTACTGGGTCAAGTTGGACACTTCAGAAATGTGAACTCTCAGCAATGAAGAAGTGGCAGAGGAATTTGCTAAACCTACTAGTGGCAATGGAATAAGGTAGCTAATAGGGACAGTAGGAAGGTCTTTTCATTTATAGCGGTGGAGGCCACTCCACCCTAGGGTAGTACTGTACCTCAACACTGTGAATCTGATGAATTTTAGAGGAAGCTAAAGAAAGTAGGATTCCCTAAAGGATAGGACTTTCTAGAAACCCTTGGATAATTCTCTCTTGTGGGAACTGGAAGAACCTCAATGTCAGACCTAGAGGAAAGGAGAAATGTTTTGATTTTTTGTGGACTTGGGTTTGAGTCCGTTGGATATTTTTTTAAAAAAATAAATGAGGCTCACACATTGGTATCTCAACAGTTTTAAGGTCCTTTTTGTTTTAGTTTAGGCCTAAACCAAATTCTGACATTTCAAAGAAGGAGAGTACAGAACAAAAGAAGATAATTTCTCTAAAAATCCATGAATCAAGATCAAGTAGATCTAGGACTTTGGATTTGGACTATGGACTTAACTGATTTTCAACTGATAACATTTCTATAGTATTAATTTAAAATCTATCCTTTTCCACCCCAGCCCCAGGACAGGGAAGGAGTCTTTTGAATGACCCTTTAAATGATAGGCTTTTGCTGTGGCATTATAGCATAAAGTCTTTTTCCTTTATGAAAGCTGGAGGGAATCTCTTGAATGATTGATTGGTGAGGTGTCCTCTGGACACACTGGTGCAAACACCATGCAACCACTGATTGATGTGCTCGTTCTTTCACGAGCACATTCATTTTCTGTTCTCTAACTCACACAATTTATTCATCCCATGATGCATTTATGCATCCATTATCACTGTCTTTCAAATTTTAAGCAGGGTGAAAAGATGAAAAGTTAATGCTTATAGAGTGGTGAGGCATGCCTATCCTAAGTAAAAGTACAGAGTACCCCAGATGTGCTGTAGAATATTTTTTAAAAGGTTCCCTTTTCTCCTTATAACTTATCAAATTCCACATAATAAAAACAACCATGGAGCTGTGAAGATAAAATGGTATCAGAGGCGAGACTAGAGATTTCTCCCATCAATAATATGAGCACTAGACTGAAAATCAGGAGACTTCTGGGGGCTGCTACAAGTTATTCTCATCACTATCTTTCTCAGCCTCGGAGAGGTTTCACTATCAGCTTGGAAAAGCAAGGGAATGAACTAGAAGACCTTTCTATTTTGTTCTAAATAACTAGTGATATCTGTCTCCATCATCCCACTGCATACACTGCCTAGAGTCTTCTGCTTAAGAGACAATAGAGTCAGAGGCTATCTGGAAAAGAAGAAATACTAAAATGCAAAAAATAAATCAAAGGGTTCTATATGAGACAGCTGAATTTCAGCTTAATTTTTCTTGAAGAATGGTTGCAAGGACCAATAGAACTAAGGTATACGCTTTGTGAATTTTTACAATTTTTGAAAAGGTTAATATAGATGTTTGGGTAGTAAAATAATCTTACTGAGACTTTATCTCCCCAGAGTATTTTACCTAGTTCTTTCAAACAGTTTTCATATGATATAGGTTCAAGGTATTTACCAGTCCTCTTCTCCCTTTTAAATTTCTCCAGTTTATCCAAATCCTTAAACTCTGGTGCCTGGAACTGAACACAACCAGATGTAGTCTGCCTAGGGTACAGTAAAGAGACATAACCAGCTTTGTAATCCTGGAAGCTATTTTCCTTTTTATATAGACAAGAAGGCAATTAGATTTTTTGGCTGGTGTAAAAATATGGTAAATTTACAGCAAATTTGTAGAAGAAAATAGCATAACTCAGGGTCACATGCTATTGCAAACATATAGTGTATGTCATTGCTACTTGTCAACATAGTCTTATGTCATTTTTCTAATTAAAATTCCTTCCTTCTTTTGCAATTAATACACTTTTATTTTTCTTCCTCTTTGTTATCCTCTAATTCTAATTCTTCTAATTTTACTGACACATTTATCATGAATTAGATTACAATTTCAACTAGAATAAAAAAATGATAGATGCTGTGAGATGCTTGGTTAAAAAGCCAAAAAAAAAAAAAAAAAATCAGTAGACTTATATAGGTTCTGAATATTGAGAAGTTTCCTTAATGGGAAGGTTATATTCTACAATTTATTTCTTCAGAGATTTTCAAAGCTTTTCTCATAAGGAAACAAAATCAATGACTTTTTCATTTAATTATTCATTCTGAAATGTTTTAATTCAAATAAAATGTAATATTAAGTGTTTATTGTAAAAGCCATTGGGCACTAGTGATGGAGTGATAAGAATATGCATAATATAGCTCATCACAAGATATCATATAAATAAAATATGTGAGAAAGATTAAGGTAATAACCATTATTTTATATATATATATATATATATATATATATATATAAAATGTACATGCATATAGATAAATAGATGATAAGTAGTTAAAAAACAAATCCGAAACTAACGGACTCAAACATAGGTTTTCCCATCACATGGTATAATAGAAGATGTACAGCTTGTTTTCTTTGGACTCTATCTATCTATCCATCCAATTCAACATTAAAAGCTACCTTATTTTTTTGTCATTCCTTCTGGTCTACCTTTTGTTTTCTTCTGTGCATCAAAAAAATGTGGTGCATCAATGGTTTACCATATTTCAACTAAACATTAGAGAGAGCATCATGAGAAACTTTTTATGTTTTGTCAAAAAGTTAAGTAGAGGTCCTGCAACAATTCTGTCCATAAAAGATCATCCAAAATATATGTCTATATACTCAATAATAGAAGATGAGCCTAAGGGATGATAATTTTTTGTCATGGGAACTCACAGTCAATCAAATAGAAAAATCCTACAAATTAGAATAACAAAATATATGATCTAATATATCATTATTTATTTCTCCAGCTAACAATCATTTTATTCACCTTTTAGTCCATGAGAAGTAATTTTTGCTTCATTCATTATTATTCCAACTGACTTTTGTTCAAATGATGATTTGGTCTTGGATATCCCAATAGCTCAGATTGCTTTTCTCCCAGGATGTCAATGTCTCTATTTTGAAAGCCTTTTCCCTTCAAGACCCTGCCTGTCTTTAGTGAGCAGTGAAATGAGTGCCAGACTGCAGTAAGCAATTTGTTCATCCTTGGAGAGCACATTTGCACTACCCCATGATACAAGCTTTTAAATGATTTTATTCGTTCACCTGTGTTGAACATTAAGGGGGTAAATTTTCAGCCCAGGGATTTGGCTTTAAAACTCCAATTGATGTTAATGAGAGTTGGTAATGAGCCCCTTCTTCTTAATTAGTGGCACCATACCTGTGTCAGTAGGAGGCAGGGCTCTGAAGTGAGCTTAACGAGGTGATAATGAGGAGAAAATGTTCTACCCTGGATTTTGGCCTGGTCCATACTTCACTGCTCAAACACTCTATAGGAGATCATGCTTTAAAACAAATTTATAACCTGGCTTTTATTGGCTGTATAGACCTACCCTAAGAATAAAGAGTGTTTTCAAAAAGCTACTCAGGTCTGTCAAAGAAGAGGATGTGAGTCAGTCAGATACTAAATGGGAGAAAGGAGGAGATGTAAAAGGATCTTTTACTTCTTTTGTATGTAGAACAATTTTTGGTATTGAAACAAAATAGCTTTTGCTGATTCCCTCTTCTTCAATTAAGGCAAGAATACAGTGGTTTAAAGAAACGCATTCAATACTGAATGCCTAAATCCCTTTGCATTTAGTTAAAAACAAACCCCTACAAACTAATCAGGACATTTTACAGACAGGATTCAAAGAAAAAATGAATTGGCTTTTTTATACATTCCTCCTGGAATATTATGTGATCAGCTATACTCTGTTGGTAAAAACACAAGTAGTTTGGATCTTAAATATTCAATCTACCTGAGCAACTTCTTCCTGCTACAATACATGATCTAATCCAGCAAGAATAAAATGATCTCAGTCTAATAAAATTTTCACTGTACCCAGCAAAGGATATACAAGTTGGATTATTGATTTTGTTTGAATGATGAGCTGTAATTTCATACGCCAACAGAGTGGAGCACAAATCCTGTCCTGCCAGCTTTCATTATGGGGACTCACTTTTTTGCTACCAGGTAACTTATACCAAATCACAATATAAATCTAGATTTCTCAAGTTATTGAAAATGAATCTTTTCAGCAGAAAATAATTAATAGGAACTTTAGAAATGCAGTATATCTGATTCACTAGGGAGAAAGGATGGTGGAAGTAGAGGCTGGGAGTTGGTGAGAAAGTATGTAACTAAATAGAAAACTTTTATAATTTGAATGATATGCAATTATACACTTGCTCAAAGATATACTAACTTAGATGGGAGCTCTAAATTGGGGTAATACTTTCTTTTTCCTCTGGAAATAGTTTCATGCTTTCTAAATTAGTTTCAATCAATGCAGTATTTTAAAACTATGCATCAAAACAAAAAAAATCATTTTTGTGTGTTATGGTCAGCTCAGCACTATATAAAACAAAAGCCAATACTTCCATTTGTTCCATGGACATAGACGAAGACCTTCTTCTGTAAAGCCATGTTACAAATCCTTGTTGCTGGTTACTAAGAGGACCAGAAGAGAGAAAAAGTGTGCATGGTTAATGTAAATTCACCATTACTGCAAAACTACTTAAAAGAGATGATCCTGCTGATGATAAATAGAGTTAAGGCACATCCTATAGCTAATAAGAGAAAGTGTTTAGTGTCTGTGGTTCCTTTGTTGTACCAGGAAAGACAGTTTCATCACCATCAAAAATGGACAGAGATGAAGCTCACACAAGTTGTGAGGGGTATAAGGGAGTACTTATGTATGATTCTACCCAAGTAAAAGAAAATGCTGAAAAAAAGGAAAGGATCACTTCAAGGGAAAAGGGTTTTTTTTGGGGGGAGTTGAATATATCATGAAAATCAATACTAAGGGCATTATTGTGTTGTAAAAAGACACTAAATTCTAGGTGACCTAAATCTGAGTTTCAATTCAGCCACTAAATAGCTATGTAACCCTTGGGCAAGTCATCACTTTCCTGGGTCTGTTCATCAAGTGGAAAATGTGACAGTTGGACTAGATGAATTCCAAGATTCTTTTTAGTTCATAAATTCTATGACTATTGAAGAAAAACATGGCCTTCTTTTTCACTACCCTTCTTACCCCTGAAGCAAACAATATCCTAAAACTCTAATTAATTTCTCTGGATGAAACTTCTAATATTTGAAAAAGTTGCTGTAGAATATGATAGAGAACAAATAATATGATTCTAGGGAAGTATCAAGATTCTAAAATTTGTGTATTCAAATAACTAAGCTTTAATAGACTGGGGGCTTTAGCCCAGAATTTTCCTTTTTCAAACCATAAGTTTCTTTCTTAAAATGAATAAACCAAATCTGCTTAGGAATACTTAAAGAGCTAAAGCAGATGACAATCTATCATCAAAACTGACATTTTTGTAGAATATGAGAAACGAATAAATCGCTATCTGTAAAATTTTAGTGCTAGAGATGGTTTGACTAGGGAGGAGGGGAAAGGGATCATCATCTCCATGGTCCTCGACATCAAGCCCTTCTTCTCTCAGTCTAAGATTCTATTAGCTTTTTTGGCTGCTTGTCATAGTGTTGCCTAATGCTGGTCTTGCGATTCACTAAAATCTCCAAAGTGGTCTATCAGGGTCTCTTATTTGTAACACTCATGTAGTTCATTAAAAAAAGCCAATACAACTGAATTAAACATTTACCAAGTATTTACTTTGTGCAGTATATTGTACTTGGCACTAGGGATACAAAGACAAAAAAGGAAATAGTTGTCCTCAAAGATCTTACATTCTACTGGGGAAAGTAGAGAAGATAAAGATTGAGGAAGAAGGAGATTCAGAGAGTTGGAGGTAAGGCTATTCCTGGTATGTAGAAGAACTTGTATGAATGTAT
This sequence comes from Sarcophilus harrisii, assembly GCF_902635505.1. Taxonomy (NCBI): domain Eukaryota; kingdom Metazoa; phylum Chordata; class Mammalia; order Dasyuromorphia; family Dasyuridae; genus Sarcophilus; species Sarcophilus harrisii. Next base: position 255,006,272 of record NC_045427.1, read on the forward strand.
GAGGATGGCAAATGGAGTATGAGATAGAATAACTGGTAGTTTGGCTGGAAAATAGAGTAAGTGAAGAAAAGTGTGATATAAGGCTAAAAAGATGAGTAAGAGCCAATTTGGAGAAGGTCTGGAATCCCTACTTATAAGTAATGAGAAAGTATAATGTAAAGTCCTAAGTGTGAGATCGCACATTTATTTTAAACTTGTATTCCTTAAAGTATTCATTAAAAAAGAGGTAATGGATGTTCTCCCAAATATTTAGAATAAAATAAGTTAAAACAACAACCACAACATGAACTCATTAACTTTTCCACAAGTAGTCTTGAATTTGGCACATTTGGTTCTGGCTGATGTTTTGGTTTGTATGATGGTGCTAGTGAAATGAAAAAATTGACACAAGCTAAAAATAAGTTAGAAGTACTTGTAAGTACAACTTTGGAGAATCAGTACAATCTGGCAACCAACTTCAGATTAAATTAAGAGCTTGGGGTTTTCTATCAATTTATGTAATATGGCTATTGAAAAATCAATGTTACAGACCAATTTAAGTTAATGTATATGGGAAGAAGAGTATGTTAAGCCTCCTTTAAGTAGTTTTGAAAAAATAAATATACTTTTTTTTGATAAAAATCACAATATGAGATGAGTTCTATTTTGATTATTATTGATACTCAAATCTCATCCATTTGGATATTCCCTCCAATTATACAAATCTAAATCTATCTCACCATGTTTGCAATAGGTGGTCTATCTACTGTCTACCGACTAGTGCTAGTGAAATAAGAAAAGTGAAACAACCTATAACAGCAATTGTCTTGGGAACCCTTTCTGCTTGCTTTTTAAATTAAGAGGATATCAGTGGAGGACTTAAGATGTACTCCTAATAAAAGAAGTTTTGCCTAGAGTAACTTATAAAGAACTCAAAGCCATAAACATTTTTTAATTTATACCACTACCAATGTAATCATGGATTTCTGAAGTACCGAGGACCCGATCCTGGAATGGCAAAAAGGACAATATTGAAGAGCCATTCAAAGAACTACATAACTAACTCCCACTTTATTGGTCTGAACTGCTTCACAATTCATATTCTCTATCTACAGACTCAATCACTATGTACTTTAATCAAAGTAGAATATTCACTCTTCAATGTATGTACCTGCACCCTAATCCCTCAATGTTTTCTATCACACTCATATGTATCACACACACAGCTGGAGTTTACTAAATGCTTGTTGATTGACTTTAACAGTATTATTTTTCTTCATTAAAGTTATTTGTTTATGAGAAGATAGAGACTGGGTCTTATATAATTTTTGTATTCTTTGTAGAACTTCTTTCATTTGTGATTAATAAACACCTGCTGAATTTGATGGACACCATATTTGGAGTCCAGTGTTTTCTTGCCATATAATGTTAGGCAAATCCCCATCTTATGATCCTCCTTGGTAAAATGATGAGTACAATATGTGCCCTCCCTTCTTCATAATAGTATTATAAGTATAATGTGATAATAAAAGTCTTAGCTACTCTGATCAATATAATGATTCATAACAATTTCAAAGGATTCAAGATGAAAATTCTATATACATCTCCAGAGAGAGATGGTAGGTTCTAAGTGCATACTGAAGCATAAATTTTTCTCATTTTTTCTTGCTTATTATTATCATCATTATCATCACCATTATTTACAGCATGGTTAATGTGGAAATGTTTTATATGACTCTATATGTGTAATGGGTATTGTTTTTCCTTGCCTTCTTAATGGATGGAAGAGGGGAGAGATGGAAGGAGAGATTTTGGAATGGAAAATAAATGCCTTGAACAATATATTATTATTATTATGAGAAGAGTCCCCTTTGAAGCAAATAACATGTGTATTTACAAGATAACTGTCAAGGTTTAGAAGTGCAGTATAATCAAGTCAAGTCAACATGCATTTATAACTACTAGATACTAAACTTTGAGTCAAGTTCTAGGGAGTACAAGGAAAGGCCAAATAAAATCCAACCAAACAAATCTCCAAGTCTAGTACTTGCTTTTTAAGGACTGCACAGTCTAATAGGAAAACCAATATACAAATAACTATTTACAAACAACATATAGGCAGGATAAATTAGAGATAATAAACAGAAGGAAAGGATGGACATTAATGTAGATTTGGGAAAAAACTTCTTGTAGAAGGTAGAATTGTTGTGCCACAGTTCTCTTTAACTGTCCTGACTCTGTTTCCCTGTACTAGTTTCCCTGCACTAGTTCTGACTGAGTTTCCCTGAATTGTTCTCAGTCCTGCCTCATCCCCTTAGTTGTAAAACCCCCCTTTGGTTCATTAAGACTGAGGACCATTTGCTCTAAGGTTGTAAATTGCTAATGTGGAACTCAAGATAAGGGGGAGTTCAGACTTCCTGACTCTTTCAGTCCTTAAGAATTTATACTATCCCTCTAAAATATTCCAAAAGATAAGACTGTCCCAGATACCTCATTGACATCTTTACTTCTGTTTATTCAGACATCCTGACTCTGGCTTTTAGTAAGAATTTATGGCCTCCCCCCCCCATCCTGACAGAGCCAGATGGGTCTATGAAGAAGTTTCTCGCTTCTGTCCCCTTCTTTGTCTGTAACTTCCCACTCTCAATGTTCTGACTCCGCCCCTGCCTTGGTCTACCCCTGTAGCTGAGCCATGTGGTTATATATGTCATTAAGAACTCACATTCATCGCTGGATACTTTGAGATGAGAGTCCTGTCCAGTCAATTATGCTAATTAATAAAATATTAAAAAAAAAACTCTCTAATCTCTCTCCTGTCTCAGTTTCTCTGGCATTACAGAATTTTAGCTGAGATTTAAAGAAAGCTGGGGAAAGCCAAGAAACAGAAATGAGTCAGGCACTGGGGGATTGTTAATGAAAAACTGCAGAATTGGGAGATGGGGTGTTTTATGAAAAAAAGAGCAAAAGCAAGTGTCATCTAAGGAAAGAAGGGAAAGAAGACCAGAAAGGTAGGAAGTAGTCAGGTTATGAGGAACTTTAACAGTCAAATAAGAGACTTTTCTAGTTGAAAACTAGATCTAGTTGATCTTGAAAGCAATAAAGAATTATTGGAGTTTACTGAATAGAAAAGTAACATGATTAGATCTATTAATTTAACGTTTGACAGGAGGATGTCTCTGTGCAGGGAATAGACAAGGCAATGAGACCAACTAGCAGGCTACTGTGAAGATTCAGCTTGAGGTGATGAATACCTGTACTAGAGTAATGGCAGTATCAGAAAAGGTAAAATTTATAAGACTTGGCAGCAGATTTGATTGTGTGTAGTGACATGCAACAGTGTTTCTCTCAAGTATTAGGCTTGAATAGTGCCTAAAACTTCTTAGTAACATATCGCTGGAAATAACCTGAATAATCCTGAATGCTGGATTTGAAGTTATTAGAATAGAAGGTAAGGACTACAATCAGTTAAAATTCTAGAGTCTTTTTCTTTAGGATGTGTGCATTTTAACTCATTAAAAGTGAAATGAAAAGAACCTTGAAGAACACTGCTCAAGTAACAGGAAAATTATCAAGTAACAGTATCAATGATAAATTGTGAAAGTGTTAGCTACTCTAATCAATATGATGATCCATAACAACTTCAAAGGAGTCAAGATGAAAATTCAATATACATCTCCAGAGAGAGATGTAGGCTCTAAGTGCATACTGTAGCATAAATTTTTCTCATTTTTCCTGATTATTATTATTATCCTCATCATTATTTACAGCATAGGTAATGTAGAAATTAAAAAAAAATTATAATAACGTTTTATTGACAGAACCTATGCCAGGGTAATTTTTTTTTTTACAACATTATCTCTTGCACTCACTTCTGTTCCGATTTTTCCCCTCTTTCCCTCCACCCCCTCCCCTAGATGGCAAGCAGTCCTATATATGTTAAATAGGTTACAGTATATCCTAGATACAATATATGTGTGCAGAACTGAACAGTTCTCTTGTTGCACAAAGAGAATTGGATTCAGAAGGTAAAAATAACCCGGGAAGAAAAACAAAAATGAAAACAGTTTACATTCATTTCCCAGTGTTCTTTCTTTGGGTATAGCTGCTTCTGTCCATCCTTGATCAACTGAAACTAAGTTAGGTCTATCTGTCAAAGAAATCCACTTCTGTCAGAATATATCTTCATACAGTATCATGCTGAAGTATATAATGATCTCCTGATGCTGCTCATTTCACTTAGCATCAGTTCATATAAGTCTCGCCAATCCTCTCTGTATTCATCCTGCTGGTCATTTTTTACAGAACAACAATATTCCATAACATTCATATACCACAATTTACCCAACCATTCTCCAATTGATGGGCATCCATTCATTTTCCAGTTTCTGGTCACACAAACAAGGCTGCCACAAACATTTTGGCACATACAGGTCCCTTTCCCTTCTTTAGTATCTCTTTGGAGTATAAGCCCAGTAGTAACACTGCTGGATCAAAGGGTATACACAGTTTGATAACTTTTTGGGCATAATTCCAGATTGCTCTCCAGAATGGTTGGATTCGTTCACAACTCCACCAACAATGCATCAGTGTCCCAGTTTTCCTGCATCCCCTCCAACATTCATCATTATTTTTTCCTGTCATCTTAGCCAATCTGACAGGTGTGTAGTGGTATCTCAGAGTTGTCTTAATGTGCATTTCTCTGATCAACAGTGATTTGGAACACTCTTTCATATGAGTGGTAATAGTTTCAATTTCATCATCTGAAAATTATCTGTTCATATCCTTTGACCATGTATCAATTGGAGAATGGCTTGATTTCTTATAAATTAGAGTCAATTCTCTATATATTTTGGAAATGAGGCCTTTATCAGAACCTTTAACTGTGAAGACGTTTTCCCAGTTTGTTGCTTCCCTTCTAATCTTGTTTACATTAGTTTTGTTTGTACAGAAGCTTTTTAATTTGATGTAATCAAAATTTTCTATTTTGTGATCAATAATGGTCTCTAGTTCGTCTTTAGTCACAAATTTCTTCCTCCTCCACAAGTCTGAGAGATAAACTATCCTATGTTCCTCTAATTTATTTATAATCTCATTCTTTATGCCTAAATCATGGAGCCATTTTGATCTTATCTTGATATACTGTGTTAAGTGTGGGTCCATGCCTAATTTCTGCCACACTAATTTCCAGTTATCCCAGCAGTTTTTGTCAAATAATGAGTTCTTATCCCAAAAGTTATAATCTTTGGGTTTGTCAAACACTAGATTGCTATAGTTGACTATTCTGTCTTGTGAACCTAACCTGTTCCACTGATCAACTAATCTATTTTTTAGCCAATACCAAATGGTTTTGGTGACTGCTGCTTTATAATATAGTTTTAGATCAGGTACAGCTAGGCCACCTTCATTTGATTTTTTTTTTTCATTAATTCCCTTGAGATTTTATTCTTCCATATGAATTTTGTTGTTATTTTTTCCAGATCACTAAAATATTTTCTTGGAAGTCTGATTGGTATAGCACTAAATAAATAGATTAGTTTAGGGAGTATTGTCATCTTTATTATATTCGCTCGGCCTATCCAAGAGCACTTAATATTTTTCCAATTATTTAAGTCTGACTTTATTTGTGTGGAAAGTTTTTTGTAATTTTGCTCATATAATTCCTGACTTTCCTTTGGTAGATAGATTCCCAAATATTTTATGCTGTCGACAGTTATTTTGAATGGAATTTCTCTTTGTATCTCTTGCTGTTGGATTTTGTTGGTGAAGTATAAAAATGCTGAGGATTTATTTTGTATCCTGCAACTTTGCTAAAGTTATGAATTATTTCTAATAGCTTTTTAGTAGAATCTCTGGGGTTCTCTAAGTATACCATCATATCATCTGCAAAGAGTGATAGTTTGGTTTCCTCATTGCCTACTCTAATTCCTTTAATCTCTTTCTTGACTCTTATTGCTGAGGCTAGTGTTTCTAATACAATATTGAATAATAATGGTGATAGTGGGCAACCTTGCTTTACTCCAGATCTTACTGGTAAAAGTTCCAGTTTTTCCCCATTGCATATGATGCTTACTGATGGTTTTAAATATATGCTCCTGGCTATTTTAAGGAAAAGTCCATTTATTCCTATACTCTCAAGTTGTTTTTATTAGGAATGGATGTTGGATTTTATCAAATGTTTTTTCTGCATCTATTGATATAGTCGATTAAGCTAATAATTTTCCTAATACTGAACCAGCCCTACATTCCTGGTATAAGTCCTACTTGGTCATAGAGTATTATCCTGGGGATGATTTTCTGTAATCTTTTTGCTAATATTTTATTTAAGATTTATTTAAGATTTTGGCATCAATATTCATTAGGGAGATTGGTCTATCTTTTCTTTCTCTGTTTTCAGCCTACCTGGTTTAGGTATCAGTACCATGTCTGTGTCATAAAAGGAGTTTGGTAGGACTCCTTCAATCCCTATTTTTTCAAATAGTTTATATAGCATTGGAGGTAATTGTTCTTTAAGTGTTTGGTAGAATTCATATGTAAATCCATCTGGTCCTGGGGATTTTTTCTTAGGGAATTGGTTAATAGCTTGTTCTATTTCTTTTTCTAAGATGGGACTGTTTAGGATATTTAGTTATTCCTCTGTTCATCTGGGCAAGCTATATTTTTGAAGGTATTCTTCCATTTCATTTAAGTTGTTGAATTTATTGCCATAAAGTTGGGCAAAGTAACTCCTAATTATTGCTTTAATTTCCTCTTCGTTAGTGGCGAGTTCTCCCTTTTCATTTTTAAGACTAACAATTTGATTTTCCTCTTTCCTTTTTTTAATCAGATTTACTAAGGGTTTGTCTATTTTGTTGGTTTTTTCATAGAACCAACTCTTAGTTTTATTAATTAATTCAATAGTTTTTTTAATTTCAATTTTATTGATCTCTCTTTTTATTTTTAGAATTTCAAGTTTAGTGTTTGGCTGGAGGTTTTTAATTTGTTCCTTTTCTAGCATTTTTAGTTGCAAGCCCAATTCACTGACCTTCTCTTTCTCTATTTTATGCAAGTAGGCCTCTAAAGATATGAAATTTCCCCTTATTACCGCTTTGGCTGCATCCCACACATTTTGGTATGATGTCTCATTATTGTCGTTTTCTTGGGTGAAGTTATTAATTATGTCTATGATTTGTTGTTTCACCCAATCATTCTTTAGTATAAGATTATTTAGTTTCCAATTATTTTTTGGTCTACTTTCCCCTGGCTTTTTGTTGAATGTAATTTTCATTGTATCATGGTCTGAAAAGAATGCATTTATTATTTCTGCCTTATTGCATTTCAGTTTGCGGTTTTTATGTCCTAATATATGGTCTATTTTTGTATAGGTTCCATGAACTGCTGAAAAGAAAGTGTACTCCTTTCTATCTCCATTTTGTTTTCTTCAGAGAGCTATCATATCTAACTTTTTTAGTATTCTATTTACCTCTTTGACTTCTCTCATTTATTTTGTGGTTTGATTTATCTAATTCTGAGAGTGCAAGGTTGAGATCTCCCACTATTATAGTTTTGCTGTCTACTTCTTCTCGCAGGTCTCTTAATTTCTCTTTTACGAATTTAGATACCAAAGCACTTGGTGCATATATGTTTAATATTGATATTGCTTCATTATCTATGCTACCCTTTAGCAAGATATAGTGCCCTTCCTTATCTCTTTTAATTAGATCAATTTTTGTTTTTGCTCGATCTGAGATCAGGATGGCTACCCCTGCTTTTTTGATTTCACCTGAAGCATAGTAGATTTTGCTCCAACCTTTTACCTTTACTCTGCCTGTATCTCCCTGCTTCAGGTGTGTTTCCTGTAAACAACATATTGTAGGATTATGGCTTTTAATCCATTCTGCTAACTGCTTCCTCTTTATGGGGGAGTTTACCCCGTTCACATTAATGGTTAAAATTACCAATTCTGCATTACTTGCCATCTTTTTTTAACCCCTGTTTATGCTTTTCTCCCTTCTTTCCCTCTTATCCCCCTTCCCAGTATTAAACTTATGAGCTCCACTTGCTTCTCACAGCCCTCCCTTTTTAGTATCCCTCCCCCCCATCTTAGAATTCCTCCCCCTATCTTACTCCTTTCCCTCACAGTTTCTGTATACCCTTTCCGTATTCCCTTCCACTTAGCTTATTCCTTCCCTTTTCACTTTTCCCTTCTCACTTTTCAATGAGGAGGGAGAAGTTTCACCATAAATTGAATACGTCTAAAATTTTTCTCTTAAAGCCAATTCTGATGGCAGTAAAATACCCACTATATTCATCCCCCTCCATTCTTTCTCTCAGATATAATAGGTTTCCTTTGCCTCTTCGTGAGATGTAGTACCCCCAATTTACCCTTTTTCTGATACAATGTCCTTTCCACCTCTAGTTTCTAGAGCAAGGTATACATGTATTCTTTACACATCTTTATAGCAGAAATATAGTTCCCAAGATTTCTTTTTAACTTTTTAGGTTTCTCTTGATTTCTACATCTGTAGATCAAACTTTTTGTTAAGTTCTGTTTTTTTCATCAGAAATAGATGAAATTCACTTATTTCGTTGAATGACCATCTTCTTCCCTGGAAAAAGATGCTCATTCTGGCTGGGTAAGTTATTTTTGGTTGCATACCAAGTTCCTTAGCCTTTTGGAATATCATATTCCAGGCTCTTCGATCCTTTAATGTGGACACTGCTAGATCCTGGGTAATCCTTATTGTGGCTCCTCTATATTTGAATTGGTTTTTTCTAGCCGCTTGGAGTATTTTTTCCTTCGTCTGAGGGTTCTGGCATTTGGCCACTATATTTCTTGGTGTTTTGATTTTAGGATCCCTTTCAGTAAGTGATTGATGAATTCTTTCAATGTCTATTTTGTCCTCTGTTTTTATGATTTCTGGGCAGTTCTCTTTGATAATTTCCTGGAAAATAGTACCCAGGCAGGCTCTTTTTTTCATCATATTTTTCTGGGAGTCCAATAATTCTCAGATTGTCTTTCCTAGATCTATTTTCCAGGTCTGTGGTTTTCCCAAGAAGGTATTTCACATTTTTTTTTCCCATTGTTTGATTTTTTTTTTTTTTTTTTTGGTTTTGCTTGATTGATTCTTGTTGTCTCCTCGAGTCATTCAATTCCATTTGCCAGGGCAAAGTATCCAAGCCTGTAGCAAAGCTCTCCCCGCAAAGACAGCTGAGTTCACACCCCACCCCCCTCCTGTTTGCTCAGCTGTGAGCTGCCTGCTGAGCTCCCATTGCCACTGCCTGCCCTCAGCCTGTGCCTGATCAAAAACTGTCCCTGTCCTTGAGCAAAAACAGACTTTTTCTGGCGAATTTCAAGGATGTCTTTTCTTGGTAACTATTTGTGGTTTTTTTTTCAGTCAAGCATTAATTCAGAGGCTTGTCATGAAGTGAATTCTGAGAGAAAACGTGGAGCTTACACAGCTGTGTGCCTCCTCTCCGCCATCTTGGCTGGAAGTCCTGTAGAAATTTTTTATATGGATAATGGGTATTGTATTTCTTGCCTTCTCAATGGGTGGAAGAGGGGAGAGATGAAAGGAGAGATTTTGGAATGGAAAATTTAGAAAAAGAATGTATAAATTAGTTGCATCAACCAACTGGGAAATAACTTATGGCTCAGGAATGTAGATACCCAGCAAAAAGTTAACATCTGCAGATTTACTGATAGATCATGAAGGGTTTCTAACATTCACTCTTTGACTAAATGACTGTATTATAGAAATTTCTTTGATGATATCTTTTATATGATTTCTCCTCCTAATTAAAATTTACTGATTGATTTCTTAATTGACCACTGATGACCTGCAACTTTAATTCTTTGATGTAAAGCCAAATATTAACTCCAGAAGCATATTATTAAATAGTATTAAAGAAGTAGGCCTTTGTTTTAGGGAGAAGCTTAGAGTCATGAAAACACTATAATTTTCTAATTGGAGTCCAACCCTACTGTTCCTTTTATATATTATGAATACTTCCTTTAAGAAGGGAGTTGGGACATATTGGACATAAAGATTATTGAATAAACAATACATACATAAATAAAATCATTACATCTTTGTGGAATGCACAATCCGCAGAAATGCCAAAAATCAGACCAGCTGCTCTGGCTCTCACAGAGATAATGAAAAAAGCTTGAAAGACAAATAGATACCAGTGATTTCCAAGTGAAGAATAGTGAAGAAGATCTTTATTATTATTAACTCTACCCTTAAATGCTTTCTAACTACAATGTTCCTAAGGCAACATAAATGAAAACAAAAAATAAATCAGTTAGTGTATGTAGGGATTATATGAAAGTTGGGTTCAAGGAGAAATTTCACCATTCTCAGACAAACTGTCTCTCCTGCTAGTCAGGCAAGTGGCTTTAATACTCTTGCAGATCCATTCCTATCTGCTTCAAGCATGTCTATTCCCAATGCTCCCAAAGCCAATAAGCAAACTGAAGTGGGGGTTTTAATGTCAGATCAGAATGACATGAATTACTGCAGACTGAGTGCAAATTAAACAGGTAAGAATGCCTGGGAAAGTACAACTTGGAATATAGCAAGCTATGCACAGGCTAAGCAGGTGTGATTACCTGGGAGGCCATAATCTTAATAGAAGGGAAATGACCAATTACCTTTGAGGGCATTATTTCTAAATCACCTCTGACTAGTCAGATTATCAATTTATTAGAAAAAAAGATAAAAATCAATATAGTAATTAGAAAAAAATGAAATGAAAGTATGTTGTATAATTGAAGCAATTTTCAGTCTGATATAGTTAAACAAACTATTGATGTGGGGCTGGGGGAGGAGGGAAGATGAAATAGATAACAGAATGGATATCAAAACAGATCATCAGGGAAGTTAGTAAATAACTAGAATTAGTAGGGTCAGCTATCACCATGAAAAGACTGGAAGGGACAGGCATATGTTGAAGGGAAGAAGTTGCATTGCAATAAAATTAGAACTTTATACTTATTAGTTGTCACTTTTATTGGAAATGGTTGTTCTGACTCTATATGTATCAGGTAAGGGGCTTAGTCTATGATGTAGATGATCCAGTTAAATTTTTTCTTCCACTGATGAGAAAGTTAATTATGGAATGTGAGTCTAAGTCTAGAACACTTTGATTTACATTTGTCTTATATTATTTTGTAATCTGCCATAGGGCCCTACTGAATTGTAGCTTCTGAAGGCCTGAGGCTCTTTCCTACTAAAATTTGAATTAAAAAATTAAACTTGGAATTAAACATACTGCTCTGCATGGAAATGAATTGATGCTTTCCCATCTCAATTCTCAGGGAAGATCATCTTTTTTTTTTTTTTTTTTAAATAATAACTCATTTTTCAAAATACATGCAAAAATAGTTTTCAACATTCACCGTTGCAAAACCTTTATGTTCTAAATTTTTCTCCCTCCCTGTCCATTTCCCCCTCTCCTAGACAGCAGGGAAGAGCACCTTTAAAAAAAAAAAAAAAAGAATGCTTTCTCACTGAGTTTTTTTCTTTTAAATTTTGAGAAAGATATTGATTATAAAGCAAAGTCATGCATAATATTGACCATTTTTTTTATCAACTTCTTACTTATAAAGATGAAAAATACAGAATAAGTCAAATTTTCTAATTTCCAGATGAACAAATGACTTCCAGAAGCAGTTTAGTACAATAGAAAGAACTTTCATTCTAATCTTAATTCTGCCTCTAATTAGTTGTAAGACTTTAGTCATGACATATAATCTCATTGGGGTTCATTTTCCTAATGTGTAAAATAAGGGCTTTGGATTGATGATCTTTGGGTTTCTTCTAGCCCAAACTCCAAATTCCATGATTTTCAAAAGACTGTAAGCTGCCCAAGAGTAGCTAATCTGCTTGGGTAGAAGGAGTTTGTATACCAGGTGTTCTCTAGATTGATGAAATTAAAGATTCAAACAAGAGAAGAACAGATCAACTCAAAAACAAAATATTTAAATTAAATTCTTGGGATTTTTTTTGGTTAGACATTAAAACAAACATCTCCTGCCAGTAAAGTTCATATAAAGAACAGGTCATGAGCTCTATCTATAAAGCATCATAATAAGAAGTATAAAAGAGGGCAAACATGAATAAAATTTGAATGTATTTTTTGTTATAAGCTTATTTTTGTTAGGTTAGAGAAACAGCAGATTCTTGTATTCTGGTGTACAAAAGTTATATGAATAAAACATGGCTGTGCAAATGAACTCACAATCTTACCCCAAAGTGCCATTAGGGAATAAAATGTTTAATGTCTCATCCACTTCCCTAGGAAAGTGAGAGTAAACCTGTGCACACAGACAAAACAACAACCCCCTCCCCCATCACCCTAGAAATAAATCTGCTATGGGGAAATGATTTGATAGACCTTTGAAGGACTTCAAAACTCTCAGTAATATGTTATTCACTTAAAAATATTCCCATAATTCTGCTGTCTCCCATCATTTGGTGCCTCAAGATTCATCTGTCAACTTTGATGCATCTTTTTAAGTACCCCTCCAAGTCTAAAAATCCATGCCTAGAGACCACAGATGAGCATTCCTTGCTTTGAAACTATCTGATCAATCAGAAGATCATTTACCTGCAAGGATTATTTGGTGAAGCTAAAGCGGCACATCAACCCAAGCATCTGAAGGCTGAGGCAGCAAAACGTCAACAACAAATTGTCATTGGCATTCCATTTATGAACCTTCAAACGGCATCAGATCTTTTCCATGGGAAACCAGATCAGGTCAGACTAGAGCTGAATATTTCTTAACAAGCTAACCATCAAAAGAACTTACGTTTTGAATAAAAAGGCTATCATTTGTTGATTTGAATATCAAAGGGATCCACTGCAAACTCCCAGTCTAGAAAAACCTCCCTAAGCTACACCAGACAGGTGTTTAATAATCTATTATTAAGGCACTATTTTAGGTTACTCAGAATTATAAAAAATAGCTGTAGCTGTGAAGCTGCAAATGGGACTGCACAAAGAAATGAATGCTATTAACATACTATTAACAATTCAAAAGAATGAGTTGACATACCAATCAAACTTGTTAATTGACTGTCAATGGCCTGTCCCTGAATATACAACATGACTGCATTATAGATTTCAAATGCTGACAGGAAGACAGTTCCATTTGCATTAACTTCATAAACTGATCAACAACCAAACTGCCACATACATTTATAATGGGGAGTCGAAGCATTTCAATATTCATGGAGCTCTGTAATTGTAAATTAAGTCCTGGCAAACAATACAATACTGTACATATTCTAAAATATCCTAAATTTCCTTGACCTACTTTCCTTTTGATTGTACAAGAAATGAAGGGGAAAAAAGTTAACATCTCAGAGATGATTTGTGCTTTTATTTATGGTTTCTGCCCTTAGCAAAATTTGTTTGTAAGCCAATTTGCAACTCCAGTTTATAACAGTTCTCTAGATGCATCTTGGGTCTACAATATATGAGGTATACAAAGGAATATAAAAGTGTTTTTAGTTCTGTGTTGGAGAACAAGAAAGTCAGACACAGGGTGGTATCATATTTTGCTTATGTATGTCAGAGAAATGAACTATAGTTTGTAAATAAATATTAACATAAAAGATTATCCATTAATCCTGCAAAAGAACTTTTTTCCCATCTCCCCAACAGACCTGCTATTTTGAATCATACTTCTGTGTCCTCCCATCTGTTTGAGGATCAATACAATTAAGGCCACTAAAGATAAATTAGTTAAAGAATATGTTTACCTAAAGGTTTCTTGATAAATGACTTAGAATTCAATAGTTATCAGCACAGTAATATTCCTTTTAAATGTTTCTCAAACACTCAAAACACTATTAAAATAGTTAGCACTATTAAAAAATTATTACCAAGTTTTTAGCTATTTCTATTTTAAGTGCCTAATACTACTTCTCAATGTAATAGGTGTTACTCAAGCTTTCTTCAAAAAGTTTTTCCTGCTATCTTAACAATTTAAATTTGTGGCCTGGATCAATTTTCCTTTCATTGCACATGTCAATTTACTATGCTACTACAGAACACAAAACTTTGCAATGTAAAGATTAGAGAATAATCTTTTTTTGTTAATCTTACAATTAAAAGACTAATTGAATAATTAACCAGATGAGCCCTTAGTTTTATCTATTCCTTGGGTAGTGGTAGTCTTAACATAATTTCAATATGTCTATGCCACCAATTAGATAATCGATTAAAAAAATCTCAAAAATATCATCATGCTAAATGGCAGCACATGATAGCTACTGTTAAATGATAGCTTGACAAAATATGTATTAAGTTTACATACAATCTCTATCACTAGCTATATGACCCTGGACAAACCTCAAAGCTCTTTGTACCTGGAATTATTCATCAGTAGAAAGGAGATAGTGATATTTGTGCTATCTACTTCACAAAGCTGTTATGAAGAGAAAATGAAATAGACTGCTAGAAGTACTTTGAAAACAGTAAACTGCTAAGGAAATGCAGGCTATTATAACAAAGTAAGAGCTAAGTTGCTTACAATGGAGCAGAATAGATTGGATAGCAAGAGATGCTTATGTAAGAAACATAACTAGAGGAAGGTTACGAAATAGATTCTGGGTTCATTTTCATTTTGTAGTTTAAAGCAGTTCACCTTTTAATAGCTTATTCCTTTTTCAGGCATTATCGCTTTGAATTGTTTTATATATTCATATACAAACACACATAACTATTTGATTATATGCTATTTGACTTCAGAAACTGATATCTCATTGAATCTCTAGTTTTTAATTATATAACCATATAATTTTAGAGCTTGAAAGACCTTAGAATTCAAGAGATACTAGAGATTAGAGCTCAATGCTGTCACTTTAAAGATGAGGAAGTTTAGGCAGAGAGATTTTAAAAGCTTGCTAATAATGGCCATGATGCTATTTAGTAGCAGAATTAGGGTTCAAACTTGGGCTTCAACTCTCAAACCAGTGCTCTTTTATAATATCACACTGTATTAAAAGGCTTCAGGATGTGCTACTACAATAACTGACAACTTCACATAGCATTTTAATGTTTGCAAAACTTTGCAATTTTTCTTATTTCTCTCTTCTAACAACACTTTAATTTAGGTGCTATTCTCATTTTACAGATGAGAAAACTCAGGTTGAGAGAGTTTAAATGAATTGCTCAGTCACACAGTTATTTAGTATCTGGAATGGAATTCAAACTGAGATCTTCCTCATTCTTGGTCTACCATTCCAGCAACTAGTTGCCAACAAAGAATAAAAACATACAAAGAAAGGAGAAACCCACTACCTTCAAAATATTTGTACAAAATTTTGTGCAAACACTTCAGGATTAATCTTGTACTAGTCTTTTCATGATTCATAAGGATTCCTCAAATTCCTTTCAATTAAATTAAATTTTTATTGAATTTTAGGATACATATGCCCTGATTCAACTACCTGATATCTATGATACTTCTAGTTTGTATAACTCTTATTTTCTTCTATATGTATTCATGAACCATGTTACTCTTATTTTCCCTTTGTAATTGATCTTATATTCCTTATATATAGTTGGTGCTCAAAGCAATTTTTTTCAAGTCCTTCACCAATATCAAGGTTGTTCTCCTCTTGATTTCTATTAAATTTATTAGATGGAATTCATTCTAACATTTGTTATTTCTCTACAAGGAAAACTGTAGCCAAAATTGTTCATCATCATTTCAATCTAGACTTCAGAGGCTCAACTACTTATCAATATATGAATTTATTAAGTATGTACTATTACAAAACAAGGAAAAGACAGTCGTGACCATCAAGGAGCTCACAGTCTAATGGAGGAAATAATAATCAAATATGCATAAACAAACTATACACAGGATAAATAAGATATAACTAACAAAAGGAAAATACTGACATGAAGAAGGATTTTAACTGGGATGTGAAGGAAGTCAGGGAAGGAGAACACAGAACATTTCAAGCATGGAACAGCAAGATGGGATTTTAACTGGGATGTGAAGGAAGTCAGGGAAGGAGAACACAGAGCATTTCAAGCATGGAACAGCAAGAAAAAATTCAGAGCCAGGAGGCCAGTGTCAAAGGAGGCCAGATCAAAGATATATGAAGGGGAATAGAGTGTAAGATGATCAGAAAGGTGTTTATGTGTGAGTAGGTTATGAAGAATTTTAAATGTTAAATATAGTACTTTGTATTTGATCTGGGAGGTGACAGGGAGTCAACTGTTTATCCTTATTCAAAATAGATTCCCCTATTCCCTCACTCCTAGGACTTGACTACTCAGGTACATTTTTTTAATTATAAGAATTAAAAACAGGCTTTGGATTTGTAAATTAGAAAATAGTGAGCTTTGGATGAACAGAAGTCAATTTTCAAGGACTTGAGGAGAAGGTAGGTTTTTATGAAGTGAAGTAATAGGATAGAAATTATTTTGTTAAATTACAGTCAAGCTGTGAAAGGCAGAAGACAGAAGGATTTGTTCGTGGATGAGATGGGCAATGGATTCAGGGTCATTGACAAGTTATTAGCTTCAGTGAGGTATGGGAATAGTTCTTTATTTTTTAATAGAAAAAGAATCTATGATCATGAAAAACTTTTTTAAAATGGAGAATATAAGAAGGCCCATGTTGGTTGCTACAAGCTGACAGTTTAACTGAAAATTTGAGAAGAGAGGAAACACTTGTGTGTGTGTGTGTGTGTGTGTGGGGGAGATGAAACTAGCAAACAATAAAGATTAATGAGTAGTAAAAGTGTCCAGATAAAAGTTATACATCATAAATTTGGATTGGGTGAAATTATCTTTTCCTCTGTCATTCAGCAGTCATGTAATGGGAATGAAAACTAAGCTGGTAGATGTTACCAATGGATGAAAACTTCTAGGTAATGAATGACAAATTGGTAGACAGTCAAAAGATTCTAATTTGGTGACTAGAATTAGAGGAATTAAAATATCCAACCATATGACAAAGTCTGGGTAAAATGAAAAAAATATACTAGGAGCAGATGGAATAACCAAAAATCAATTTAACACAGTATTTGAGGTAGAATTTGGGTTTTTGGTATCATGGAATATACCTAGATGGTTTCCTAGACTAAAGCTTCTGGCTTTAGTTAATATTTGGGAAGGGAGATGTGGCCAGATTAAAACTTTAATAAAATTTCAGATTATATTATTGGTTCAAATTTGTAAAAAAACAAGATATCCTAAATTAAATATCTTTTGTGAGCTCATAAACCTTTTATAAAAGATTTTATTTTCCATTACACATTATGCCTGAGTGTTGTCCATAAAAATACTATTCTTTTTTGCTATCATACCAAATAGAAAAAATTAAACTAATTTGATGTCTACTATTATTTGGAGGTTTCTTTTGGCTTCAAGGATTATGAAATCTTCCCTTTTCTTGAAGATATATTGTGTTCTGTCTGTAAGTCCAAGATGACTTTTTTCCTCCTCTGGAAACTAGTTTGTGATTATACATGTAGACTACTTTTTTTTTTTTAAGTGCTATTGTACAAATCCTTAATACCTTTGAAACACTTAGAAATAATCATTAATAAAACATTATAGTTGAATATAACTTAACCAATCCCCAAAGTCCATTCACTTCTAATAAATAATTGGAAATATTATCTTCATTATTATCCAGTTCATTCCCTTAACTCCTAAGTCAAGAAAGATTTGAAATAAACCAATTCAAAGTAATGTTAAAAACTATGCAATAGAAAGTTTGGTGCAATCTTGACTTCTACTGGGTAGTGTACTAGCCTCAGCATCAGATATATCTGGGTTCAAGTCTTGATACTTCTCTTTATTGACCATATGACATTAGGTAAGTCATTTCACTTCTCAGCACATCAAGAAATTCTTTGAGATTCTAAGTTGTAAAGTAGTCTCCGATCTACATTAGTAGAAGGAGTTCTCTAATCAGGAATTTGGTTTTTACTGAAATCACAGGTGTGGTCCAAACAAATGATTAAAATAATTAAAAAAAAAAAAGGAAATTTCAAAAAAAAGAAATGGCTATACACATGGATTAGAATAGTTTTGATTTAAAGAACATGGGCCTAAAAGAAATGAGTACAATGTATATATTATATACATATGTATTATAAATATAAGGAGGTAGAATCAAAAAAAGAGCTCAGTGATAAATACAAATTAATACATGTCCTGATTAGTTCTGTTCAAATCAGCTACACAATTAAACAAAAGGACTTTACTGTCCAGACTTATTGACCTGCTTAATTTGGTCCTTATTTTTTTCAGTTTTCCAACAATGATCTTTATCCTCTTGTACCTCTTTTGAACCCCTTAATTGTATGATCACACCGTAGAATTGGTCACTGCTCTGTCTCCAAGAACTAAGGCTCTGACTTTTTGTGTTTGATCATAACCATCTGCTAATCTATTGCCTTTCAGTTCATAACTAACTAACCTTAATCACCTCACCATGTATCACATGCTTTACATTTATTCCTTTCATCAATATGCTTCCTATAATCCCTCACCTTCTTTATCTACTGTTTCTTGCTTTTCCAGTTCTGAGCAAACTCCAGTGTTCATTTCAATTGTCATGATACAGTGAGGAACCACTGCTAGAAAGTCATAAAATCAATTCATCTTATTGAACCTCAGCTAGGCTTTCATTGGAGATGGGGATGGGACTTGTGATTTCATTGATATCAGGAATTCTCAGGCAAGAGAACTCCTCTGCTTTTTCTATCATTTATAGTTTTCTCACTTTACTATACTTTTTTCATTGCTTTTCTTTGTATCTACAATGATTAATAATGATGAAATTGAATTAGATCCTGTCCCAAAGTCAAGGGACCGCATGTTGCCAATCAACTGAATAGGATAATTTTCTGTCCATTGAACACTTTGATCTTTCATAATTTCACATGCTTTCTGTTCTCTTAGGATTTCTACCCCATCTTTCAATATCCTGTCTTTATGGACAACCTCGAATTCATCTGTGTATTTAATGGACAAGTTTATAATAAGCACCTACTGTGTCGTAAGCACTGTGTTGGGAGCACAGAAATAAAAATTGAGTAGTTTCTTTCATCAAAGAGCTTGTGTTTTAAAGAAAATAGTGGGTGCAAATATAATATAAAATGCACACTAAGTAATTTTTCTGAGGAAGTGGAGAGAACACAAGTTATTTGGGAGAAATCAGAAAAGACTTCTTGTAGTCGTTGGCATTAAACTGAGCTTTGAATGAAGCTAGCATTAGATGGAAATGAGAAAGAAATGCTTTCTAGAAATGGAGGCAATATGTACCAAGGCACTGAGAAAGAAGAGGGAACTTGGTATAAATAGATGATTTTGGTTATGACAATGTGGGAAGGAGAATATGATAAAAACCTGGAAAGGTAGCACTGAGATAGATTGTGAAGAACTTTAAATGTTAAACAGAAATTCATATTTGATCCTAAAAGGTAATACATAGCTGCTGGAGTCCCTCTTTCTCCTCCTTTTAAAATATATTTTTGTTTCATTAAATATTTTCTAATTATATGCAAAACAAATTTTTAACATTCATTTAAAAACTTTTAAATTCCAAATTTCTGCCCCTCCCCCAACCTTTGAGAAGGCAAAAAACATATCAATTATATATGTGAAGTCATGGAAAATATATTTCCACATTAGTCATGTTGCAAAACAAAACAAAAAAACCCAAGAAAGATAAAATAAAAACAAGTATGCTTCCATAGGTACTAAAAGTTCATTAGTTCTTTCTCTGGAGGTGGATAACATTTTTTGTGACAGGTCTTTTGGAATTGTCTTAGATCATTGTGTTGGTCAGAGTAAATCTTTTATATTTGATCATTGCTACAATATAGCTGTTACTATCTACGGTGTTCTTCTGGTTCTGCTTACCTCACTTTACATGAGTTAATATCAGGTTTTTCTGAAACCATTCTGCTTGTCATTTCTTCTAGCACAGTAGTATTCTACCACGATTATACACCATAACTCATTCAGCCATTCCCCAACTGATGGGCATCCTCTTGATTTCTAAAGAGCTCCTAGAAATACTTTTATATAAATAATTCTTTTCCCCTTGTCTTTGATCTCTTTGGGATATAGACCTAGTACTGATATTGCTGGGTCAAAGGGTATGCACAGTTTGATTGCTTTTTGGGCTTAGTTCCAAATCATTCTCCACTACTGGAACTTCTTGAGCAGGGGAATGGTGCAGCATATTTTATTGTGATTCAGTAGAATCAATGACAGTTATGTGAAAGATGATTTTTAAAAATTATTTTCTATATTCCCACACCCCAATTTTCAAATTAAATTATATGTGGTCTCTTTTCCTGTGAAGTGCAAAAGCAGACTGTTTATATTTCCCTTACAAAAGACTTACAGTGGCTAGAGCACCAACCCTTAAGTCAGGAGGACCTGAGTTCAAATCTGGTCTTAGACATTTAACATTTCCTAGCTGTGTGACTTTGGATAAGTCACTTAACCCCCAATTACCTGAGCAAAAACAAAACAAAACCCACAAAAAACTTATCAAAGTCACTTTAAACTATAATTATTTGTGTAACTCTTTTATGTCTTCCTACTAAAGTTGTAAGCATTTTGAAAACAGGATATCTTATTTATTTTTGTATCTTTTATAATTCTTAGCATAGTGGCTAGAAAGTAATCATTATGAATATACTTGAAGTCTGTAAATTTATATTTCAATATCTTCCCTACTTTTTAAAATTAGGAATTAAAATTAGTTTGCTATATGGTAGTTTCTAGGAATCTTAACTATTTGGTAATTTCTACTATATATTCTATTTAACTTGTGATTCAGATTTCCAAGACTTCCAAAAATAAGGTAACTGAGTTCTTTAATAAATTCATTAATTAATTCTATTAGTGGTCTGAAATACATTTAAACCACCTTTCCTAATTTGCACTGCATATGCTCACATTTTCCAAGTGATTTCTTACTGTCTCTTAATGAATAGCCATTTATGCAAAATCTTTATTACTTCCTAATTGTGTAAACATCTTTTTTTTTATTTTCTTGACAAAATTTGGGGTGGGGTAGGGAGGAAGAGACCTTTTACCAAATTGCCTCTTAGAAATTTGCTATCAAATTACTTCCATGCTTGCAGTAGATGAAATGGTTAGCTAAAATGTTCGGGGAAGAAGCACAATTTTGCGCTTGCAAATAACCAGAGGAGTAACATTTAATCTCAAATAAGCAAAGCCCTTAAAATTTTTGATGCCTACAGTACTTTAACTTGATGCAGATAATTAAGTGACAAAAGTGAAATCATCCATTTGACATTTTGAGAATAAAATATATGAAGATTTTCTAATAAAAAATGGGCCTCTCAGTGGATTTGAACTCATTACCTTTTATATCTAAGGAATACTAGACTATTTCACCAACTAATAATAATATTCTACTTATATATCACATTTCCTCCAGAGGTCTTGAAGCACTTTAAAAAACATCATCTCATTAATCTTTACAAAATCCCGTGAGATTATGAAACATGGGAATTTACAGGTGCTAAATTAGGTCAGGAAAAAATCTTCCATTTAAACCCATAGGGGTTTAAATTTTTAAAAAGCCCTTGCCTTAGTCTATGACACAATATTCGTACAGGAAATAGATTCATGTCAATCAAGTCTTACTAATGTTTTCCCATTTTTCAAGGAGGAAAAAAAAGACACAACAAGTATTAGTACCAGTATTGTTTTAAATTTTGGCTGTGGGTTTCTCCTTAATGGCAGGAATTTTCTCTAATGAAATTAATATTACCTTTCCCTACCAATTTATATAGCGTTCTAACATGATTAAAATATTTTATAAAGATAACAGACTAATGTTTCTTAAGTAGCTAATACCATCAGGATTATATGTAAGAGAAAATATTTTAAATACTAAATACTTAGATTTATTTTGCAATTTGTTTATCACTTCTGTTTTTCATTTAATAAATTAAAATCATTCCTGAAATAATAAGTGACACATATAATGCTTTAAAGTTTACAAAGTACTTGATATACATTATTTCACTTTGATAAGTAAATATTTATTAAGCACCTACTATGTGCCAGGCACTATGCATTTGAGCTTTGCAACTTTGTCATGAAATGGTTACAATTTTTAATATATTCTTGTTTTCCAGATGAGGATATTGAGACTTCAAGATGTTAAGTTACTGGTCCGTGATTATAAAGTGCCAAGGAAGGGAATCAAAACCAAATCTTCCTGAACTCAAATTCAACACCTTTTCCATGATGCAACGGTGTTGCTTTCCTGTGTTCTCATGAGCCAGGGATGCCTTGGCTGGAAGCCCTGGATCTCTCTTTGAGGAATACTACTATACATGTGATATTCAGAAATCAAGTTTTTATTTTATTTTATTTTAATTTAATTAATTTAAAGCTTTTAGTACATATGTAGTTGGTACAAAAATCTCTGGAATAATCCCATGAAACTGTCTGTCCTGTCTCTGATGGGAAGTTTAAGATGTTTACCACAAAGTTTAAGATGTAAGAACAAAAAAGCAGTTATGTAGAATGACTACTAAGTGGAACACAACACTCTCAGGGATGTAGGCATTCAGACAATAGTCTTTATTACACTTCTACCATAGGTCAGGGCAATGATACTAAGCAGCGGGAGTACAGAGAATGGCAAAAGACAATCCCTATTTTTGAGAAGCTCCTGGGGAAACAACATGCAAACAAGGCTGCACAAACAAGATTTATATAAATAGTATTATCAAATAAGTGGTGCCTCAACCTTGACTGTCAATATTGCAAAGCTGTAAGAAAATTGCTTCTTTTGTAAGATTTTGAGTTCCAAATTTTTCTCCCTCCCTTAATTTTCTCCCCCCTTCATTAGATACCAAGAAATCTGATAAAAACAATCATGTTAGCCATATTTCCACATTAGTTATGTTGTGAAAAAAAATCAGAAAAAGGGAAAGATTAAAGAAAGAAAAAATAAAACAAAGTGAAAATAGTATGCTTCAATGCGGTTCTTTCTCTGAAAGTGATGAGCATTTTCCATAATGAGTCCCTCGGAATTATCTTGGATCATAATATTGCTGAGAAGATTTCTAAGCCTATTATAGCTGATCATCACCAGAGATCATCACACATAGAAGGCCCCAATTGATGGGCTTCTTCTCAAGGTCCAATTCTTTGCTGCCACAAAAAGAGCTGCTATAAAGACTTTTGTACATGTGGGCCCTTTTCCATTTCCATTCTCTTTTAAGATTAAATTTGGGACTTGTGTTACTGTGAGAATCAAATAAGATAATGGATGTAAAAGTGTTGTGAAGAATCTAAAGCTGTATACAAAAATAAAGCACTATTATTTTATTATGAATAGAGTCCTAAGCCCCATCATAGCCAAAATGCGACTGCCTTTTGAGAGTTTGAAAATATATTATTCTGAATTTGTCTATTTTCATGTGAAGGCACTCAGTCTTGCATGTGATATATTGAGTGTAGTCAGATTTAATGACATTCAAAGCACTTCTTCAAAGATAGAATAAGATTTGACAGATTCTTTAGCATAGTGGGAGAAGGAGAGGAGGACTAGTGTGAATGTTTAGCATTACTATCTCCACTTGGAGAATGTTTCTTCTTTGAAGCATGATAACAATAAGAAGCTGAAGCTTGTCAGGTTATGGTGGGTGTTAATACCCGATAAAACATAGATTTTTTTTTTTTTTTAAAGAACATCATAGGATTCTTCCTCCTGGACTGAGATCAATCTAACATCTCCAAACACATGCTTGTTCCTATAACATATATCAGAGTTCATTTAGCAAGGCCAAAATTTACTACTTAATGAAAAGAATATGAAACTAATAGAAAAAATTTAAATTGTCAAGAGAAAGAAAATCTTACATGTTTTGAAAGTCTATTATATAACAGTTGTTGCAGTAATTATAAGTCACATTAACAAGTGACCTCGATCCAGTTAAAAAAATCTAAACTATATTATTAATGGCAAAGTATTTACACTTATAGCAATTGACATTTGTTTTAAATTTTAGCTGAACTATTCTGAACACATAAATACCTAGCACAGATATAGCAAAAACAAAGAGGAAAACCCAGTAAATTCTGCTATAACATGACATATATACTCCTAAAAATCACCTTGTTATGCAAAACTACATAATTAAAAACCACAGGATTTATGGGGAAAATTGGGTTAGAGATGCAACACTCAAAAATTTCATTAATGACATACAAAAAAGATAAGAGACTAACAAAATGCTAACACATTTTTATACACATTAAATAGTTAAGAAATACATAAACACTAAGTAAGTAAATAGTCATATTGTAGTGCCCATAGTCTTAGATTGCTGTTTAACTTAGAACTTTGTCACAAAGGGCAAGGTTGGCAAATTCTAGTGCTGTACACAAGAGGGCCATGGTGGAAGGTAGGGGAAGAGGGAAGAACAGACTCCTCAGTCTTTTGTTACTACTACAATAGAAGAAATAAAGTAAATGACACTTTACCTTGAAAAAAGACCTGAAATGATAAAACACTATGGACCAACCGGGATTTATACATTGAATGCAGGATTGATTCATTATCAGGAAAATTAACACTATCTCAATAATTGACCATATCAATAACCAAATTAGCAGAAATCATATGATTATCTCAAAACATGCAGAAAAAGCATTTGACAAAACACAATCACCAATGCCTTATAAAAACACTAAAATTAGCATGGGAATAAATGGAGTTTTTCTTAAAATGATAAGCAGCATCTATTTAAAACCATCAATAAGCATTAATAAGTAATAATGATAAGTTAGAAGCTTTCCCAATAAGATCAGGGGTGAAACAAGATTGCCCATTATCACCACTTTTATTCAGAATTGTGCCAGAAATTTAGCTTTAGCAATAAGAGAAGAAAAAGAAATCAAAGGAATCAGAGTAGGCAATGAGGAGACAAAACTACCACTTTTGCAGATGATATATTTAGAGAGTCCTAGAGAATTAAAGAAAAAAAAATACTAGAAACAATGAACAACTTTACCAAAGTTGGAGGATATAAAATAAACCCACATAAATGATCAGAATTTATTATATTTGTTACCACAAAGCCCAGCAAGAAGATATTGAAAGAGAAATCCTATTTAAAATAACTAAATAATACAAAATATTTGGAAGTCTACCTGCTAAGACAAAGCCAAGAACTAAATGAACACAATTACAAAACATTTTTCACACAAAGGTAGACCTAAATAACTGGAAGAAATGTTTATGGATAGGCCAAATGAATATAATAAAAATGACACTTCTAACAAAATTAAACTACTTATTCAGTGCCATATCAATTCAGCTGCCAAAAAAAAAATACTTAATAAGGCTAGAAAAAAATAAGAAAATTCATTTGGAAGAAGAAAAGGCCAAGAATTTCAAGGAAATTAATGAAAAAAAAAATGTAAAGAAGGGTGGCCTAGCTGTATCAGACCTAAAATTATATTATAAAGTGTGGTCATCAAAACTATTTGGTATTGGCTACAAAAAAGAGTAGTAGATAAGTGGAATAGGTTAGGTTCACAAGACACAAAAGTCAATGACTATTGTAATCTAGTGTTTAACAAACCAAAAGGCTCCAGTTTCTGGGATAAAAACTTACTATTTGGCAAAAATTGCTGGGAAAACTGAAAAAAAAAACATTATGGCAGAAACATTTAACAATCCTATACCAAGATAAAGTTGAAATAGGTTCATCATTTAGACATAAAGAGTGATACTATAAGCAAATTAGAAGAACAAGAACAAGGAATAGTCTATCTCTTAGTTTGTGGAGAAGGGAGGAGTTTATGGCCAAAGAAGAATTAGAGAACATTATTAAATGCAAAATGGATAATTTGATTACATTAAATTAAAATATTTTTTGCATAAACAAAACCAATGCAGCTAAGATTAGAGGGGAAGCAGGAAGCTGGGAAAAATCTTTTTACAACCAGTGCTTCTGATAATGGCCTCATTTTTTAAATATATAGAGAATTGACTCAAATTTATAAGAATACAAGCCATTCCCCAACTGATACATGGTTAAAGTACATGAAGACAATTTTCAGACAAAAAAAGTTAAAGCCATTTTTAATCATAGGAGAAAATGCTTTAAATCTCTATTGATTAGAGAACTGCATATTAAAACAACTTGGAGGTACTACTTCACACCTCTCAGATTACCTAAGATGATTGAAAAAGATAATTTTGAATGTTGAAGGGGATGTGGGAAAACTGGGACACTAATGCATTTTAGATGGAATTGTGAACAGTTCCAAATCGTTGGAACTAGGCCCATCGAGGTTTAAAACTGCATACCCTTTGATCCAGAAGTATCTCTACTAGGTCTGTACCCTAAAGATATTATAAAAGAGGGAAAAGGAATCACATGTGTAAAAATATTTATAGTGGCCCTTTTTGGGGTAGCAAGAAACTAGAAATTGGGTGATTGTCCCTCAGTTGGGGAATGGCTGAATAAATTAAGGTATGTGAATGTAAGGGAATATTATTGTTCTATAAGAAATGATGGTCAGGCTGATTTCAGACAAGCGTGGAAAGACTTACATAAACTGATTCTAAGTAAAATGAGCAGAACCAACAACAAGTATATAGTACACAGTAACAACAAGATTATGTGATGCTCAATTGTGATGGCCTTGGATCTGTTCAATAATGATGTGATTCAAGGCAATTACAATAGAAAGTGCCATTCACAGCTAGAGAGAGAACTTAGAAGACTGAATGTGGAACAAGGTTAATATTTTAACATTTTTGTTGTTGTTTTCGGTTTGCTTGTTTTTTTCTTTTTTATTTTCTTTCTTGTATTTTTCCCTTTGGATCTGATTTTTTTTAATGCATCATGATGAATATAGAAATATATTTAGAATAACTGAACATGTTTAACCTATATTGGATTACTTGCTCTATTGGGGAGGAGGGTGGAGAGGTAGAAAAATTTGGAACACAAGGTTTTGGGAAGGTGAATGTTGAAAACAATTTTTGCAGATAGTTTGGAAAAATTTGGAAAAAACAGAACACCTTAAAAAAATTTTTTATGGGAAAATAAAAAGACCTGAAGTTTGTTTGTAGAAGAATGCATAAAAAGGGTTACAACTTGTGAGTTATTGTTAAGTAGTGCAGTTTTTTTCTCTTTACTGTTTTGTTTCTTAACATCAAAAGCACGTATAAACAAGCAAAAAATTCATGTTATGCTTAAATTATTCCCTAATACATTAATTTTGTGGGAACAAATTTGTATTTTCAAAACAAGCATTTTAACAGAACTGACTTAATGATAATGATCTAGAAGTCAGTGTTATATCTCCTGTACCTATGAGGTTTCAAATAAACACTAATCCTTCATTAGATCACATATGACTGGAAAGTTTCAATTTGCTTTGGGTTTGAAATGGACCTAATTTATGCTATGATTGGGCTGAGTAAAATTTTAATCCTTCATGAATTTGGACAAAGACAATCAGATTCAATCAAAAGGTTCTGTTCTAATTTGATCTGTTAATTACATATAGTCTGATGAATTATAGAAATCACAGAATGTAAGAATTGGCAGGGGCAGCAGAAACCACTCTTACTTTTCACCTATACAGATCATTCAGACTCTGCTTCAGAGAACACAAGGCAGCTCATTATGAATGTGCATCAAAGCATAGTATTTTCACATTTTTGTTGTTGCCACAAAGCCTAAAAGTTTCATTTAATAATTTTTATTTATTACTCCCAATTGTGACTTCTAGGATCAAGCAGTAAAACATGAAATCCCTTCATAGACTTGAAAAGACCCAACAACATCTCTTCTTTCCCAGTTCCTCAATTAATATTTTGTAAGCACTTTCTACGTGCTAACTATTGAGCCAAAAGCTATGGATACAAAGAAAGGCAAAAAACAGTCTTGTCCTTGTGGATTTAAAATCTGAGGGACATAAGCAAATGATAACATCCAAAGAAGATTTATACAGAGTAAATTGAGGTAAGTAGGAGGCACAGTGGAGAAAGCACTGGGCCTGGAGTCAGGAAGACTGAGTTAAAATTTAGCCTCAGACACTAACTAGCTGTGTGACTAGAAAAGTTCACATCTGCAAAATAAGCTGGAGGAAAAAATGGCAAACTGTTCTAGTATTTTTGCCAAGAAAACTCCATGGAGAGTTGGACACAATTGAAACAAGTGAACAACAGTAACAACAAATCAGAAGCAATCTCAGAGGGAAGGAACTATTATTATTATTATCTTTTAAAAATATTTATTTATTTTTCATTAAGGCTTTTTATTTACACAGCAAATGCATGGGTAATTGTAATGGGCTGAGGTTTGAGTTGATGCACTGAGGTCCTAAGTACATGAGGCTAAATAGTAATTGGGCTATACTCTATTAATATACATGATTGGATCCTGATGTGTTGTATAGGAAATGACGATTTTGGTGGGTGGAAAAAGAGAGACAAGAAGAGGAGCTGGGAGAGATTGGGCCTGGGTTCCATACTCCTAGCTGCTGGTCGTGTGGCTGCTGGTCTAGCTAGCTTCTTGACTCAGCTGCACACATTGCTATCGCCGATTCTCTTCCACCTCCGATCCGTCTTCACTGAGAATAAAGACTGACGATTTTCCTCTAACCTGAATTCCTGACTCCTGCTGATTTAAAAATACACGGTCTTCACAGGTAATTCTTCCAACACTGACCCTTGCATAACCTTTTGTTCCAAATTTTCCCCTTCTTCCCCCTCCCCATTCCCTTAGCTGGTAGGTAGTCCAATACATGTTAAATATGTTGAAATATACATATGTATATATATATTTATACAATTATCTTGTTGCACAATAAAAATCAGACCAAGAAGGAAGAAAAAGAAAAACAGAAAGAAAACGAAATGTAAGCAAATAACAACAGAGAGTGAGAATGCTATGCTGTGTTCCACCTTCTGTTCCCATGGTTCTCTCTCTGGATGAAGATGATTCTCTTTATCACTGCACAAGTGGAACTGGTTTGAATCCTCTGATTGTTGAAAAGAGCCACATCCATCAGAATTGATCATCATATAGTCTTGTTGTTGCCGTGTATAAATGATCTCCTGGTTCTGCTCATTTCACTTAACATCAGTTCATGTCTCTCCAAGCCTCTCTGAAATCATCCTGCTGGTCATTTTTTACAGAATAATAGTATTCCATAACATTCATATGCCACAATTTATTCAGCCATTCTCTAATTGATGAGCATCCACTCAGGTTCCAGTTTCTTGACACTACAAAAAAGGCTGCCACAAACATTTTTGCACATATGAGTCCCTTTCCCTCTTTTTAGATCTTTTTGGGATATAAGCCCAGTAGAAACATTGCTGGATCCAAGGGTATCCAGAGTTTGATAACTTTTTGAGCATAGTTCCAAATTGCTCTCCAGTATGGTTGGATTTGTTCACAGTTCCACCAACAATGTATTAGTGCCCCGGTTTTCCCACACCCCCTCTAACATTCGTCATTATCTTTTCCTGTCATCTTAGCCAATCTGACAGGGGTGTAGTGATATCTCAGAATTTTCTTAATTTGCATTTCTCTAATCAATAGTCATTTGGAGTACCCTTTCATGTGGCTACAAATAGTTTCAATTTCTTCATCTGAAAATTGTCTGTTCATATCCTTTGACAATTTATCAATTGGAGAATAGCTTGAACTATTATAAATTTGGATCAATTCTCTCTATATTTTAGAAATGAGGTTTTTATCAGATCCTTTGGATATAAAAATGTTTTTCCATTTTATTCCTTCCCTTTTAATCTTGTCTGCATTAGTTTTGTTTGTACAAAAACTTTTTAACTTAATATAATTAAAATTATCTATTTTATGATCAATAATTCTCTCTAGTTCTTTGGTTACAAATTCCTTCCTCTTCCACAAATCTGAGAGGTAAACTATCCTATGTTCTTCTAATTTGTTTATAGTATCATTCTTTATATCTAGATTATGAACCTATTATCTTGGTATACAGTGTTAGGTGTAGATCTTTCTGCCATACTAGTTTTCAATTTTCCCAGCAGTTTTTGTCAAATAGTGAATTCTTATTGCAAAAGGTGGGGTCTTTGGGTTTGTCAAATCCTAAATTGTTATAGTCATTGGCTATTTTGTTCTGTGAACCTAACCTATTCCACTGATCAACTTCTCTATTTCTTAGCCAGTATCAAATGGTTTTGGTGACCTCTACTTTATAATACAGTTTTAGATCTGGTATAGCTAGGCCATCTTCATTTGCGTTTCTTTTCATTAATTCCTTTGAAATTCCTGATCTTTTGTTCTTCCAGACGAATTTTTTTGTTATTTTTTTCTATGTCAGTAAAATAGTTTCTTGGGAGTTTGGTATAGCACTAAATAGATTAGTTTAGGGAGTATTGTCATCTTTGTTATATTCGCTTGACCTATTCACGAGCACTTGATATTTTTCCAATTGCTTTGACCTGACTTTATTTGTGTGGAAAGTGTTTTGCAGGTTTGTTTATATAGTTCCTGACTTTTCCTTGGCAGATAAATTCCCAAATATTCTATATTATCAACAGTTGTTTTAAATGGAATTTCTCTTTGTATCTCTGTTTGTTTTTGTTAGTGATATATAAGAATGCTGATGATTTATTTGGATTTATTTTGTATCATGCAACTTTGCTAAAGTTGTGTATTATTTGTAATAGCTTTTTAGTTGATGCTCTGGGGTTCTCTAAGTATACCATCATATCATCTCAAAGAGTAATAATTTGGTTTTCTTATTACCTACTCTAATTCCTTTAATCTCTTTTTCTTCTCTTATTGTCAATATTAGCATTTTTAATACAATACTGAATAATAATAGTGATAGTGGGCAACCTTGTTTCACCCCTGATCTTTTTGGATATGGTTCTAGTTTATCCCCATTACATATGATGCTTGCTGATGGTTTTGAATAGATGCTACTGACTATTTTAAGGAAAAGTCCATTTATTCCTATATTCTCTATTTTTAAAAATAGGAATGGATGTTGGATTTTATCAAATGCTTTTTCTGCATCTATTGAGATAATCATATAGTTTTTGTTAATTTGGTTATTGATATAGTCAATTATGCTAATAGTTTTCCTAATATTGAACTAGCCCTGCATTCTTGGCATAAATCCTACTTGGTCATGGTGTATTATCCTGGGGATGATTATTTGTAATTTCTTTGCTAATATTTTATTTAAGGTTTTTGCATCAATATTCATTGGGGAGATTGGTCTATAATTTTCTTTCTCTGTTTTTGTCCTACCTAGTTTAGGTATCAGTATCATGTCTATGTCATAAAAGGAATTTGGTAGAAATTGGAAGGAACTATTAATAAGGAAGATCAGGAAAAGTCTGGTGGAGTTTTAACTGAAATTTGATGGAAGACAGGAAATGGAAATGAGTAGAGAGAATTTCAAGCATGAGGGGGGGGAGAAAGAGAATGAAAAAGATACAGTGGTGAGAAATGAAGTATTGTGTATAATTGCTGGCAAAAAAAAAAAAAATGCCAGTGTCACTGTTTTGCTGAATATGTTAATGGAAAGAAAGAGTATGGAAAAAGTTAAAAAAAAAAAAAAAAAAGAGCCAGGTAATAAAAGGATTTAAAAATCAAAGAGAGGATTTTGTATTGGATGCCAGAGGTAATATGGAACTAGTGGAGTATATTGGGTAGGAGAGATAGTGACATAATTAAACATGTACTTTAGAAAGATCAGTTTGGTTGCTTAGTGGAGGATGAACATAACTGGGGAGAGATTTGAGTCAGTGTGACTAACTAGAAGGCTACTGCTAAAGTTCAAGTGGAAAGTATAAGGTGTTGAAGAAAGGGGTTGGCAATATTATAGGAGAAAAGAGGGTATATATGAAATATATTGTAAAAATAAAATTGATGATGCTTAGAAATGGTTTGGATATGGGGGAATAAAAGAATGAGGGATAGAGGATTACATTTCTGACTGGGAAAATGGTGATGCTCTAGGCAGAAATAGGGAAATTAGAGAGTTGATTTTGATTTACTGAGATCAACTTTGGAAACACTGAGTTTAGGATGTCTATGGGACATTCCATTTGAGATGTAAAATAGGCAGCTGGAAATGAGAGGTTTGGAAGTTAGCATAAAGGTTAGGTTAGGGTTGAATAAATACATCAGAATCATCTGGATAGAGATAATCAAATCCTAGAGAGTTGATAAGATCACTAAGTATAGAGAAACAAGACAAGATGGTATAGGAAAAAGCCTTCAGGCACCCTCATGGTTCCTGGGAATGATCTAGCTAAAGGTCCAGTAAGGAGACTGAGTCATTGTACAGCAAGGAGGAGAACCAGGAGAGAGCAGTGTCAAAAAAAAAAACAAAAACAAAAAACAAACAACAAAAAAAAAAAAAAACAGAAGAGAAGAAAGAGTACAAGGAGAAGAGGGTGATTAGCAAGGTTAAAGACTACGGAGAAGTCAAGAAAGATGAAGATTGAGAAAAGGCCATTAAGTCTGGTAATCAAGAGATTTTATAACTGAGAAAGAAGTTTCTTTGAAATGATAAGATTGGGAGTCAGATTACACAGAGTTAAGAAGGAGTAAGAGAGAAAAGGAGTAGTTTGTTTTTTTCAAAGCAAAGGAAAGGAAGAGAGATAAAGAGACCGCTACTGGGGCAGATGAACAGATCAAGAGGATATAAGTTCTCTTTGATAGAGGTCCCTGGCCCCCTTGCTATTTCAAGGAATAAGACACCATCTTTCAGCTCTGAGCATTTTCTCTGTCTCCCAGTACTTAAATGCTTGTTGACTTACTGCACAGATAGAACAGACACAGAGGTAAGCAGGGTTTTTTTTTTTTTTTTTTTAATGCTTTGTCACAGTATTTTATTATTAAAGTCAGATTTTTTTTTCTTTCCATGTCTTTGGGATGTTTCCTTCCTTCAGTTACCATTCATCTTGATCTTTCAGTACTCATATTTGTGTTTCCTCCAGTTGTTCATTCATTTCAGTCATATCTTCAAGAAAACCCATTTGGGGTTTTCTTGGCAAAGATACTGGGGAGGTTGGTCATTTCCTTCCCAGCTCATTTTACAGATGAGGAAACTGAGGCAAACAGGATTAAGTGACTCATCCAGAGTCATACAACTAGTGTCTGATCTGAATTTAAGAAGCTATCTTCCTAGTTCTAGGCCTGTGTGTTCTATGTGAACCCTTGACATCCTATTTCTTCCAGTACCTCTTCTATGTATATATTTGGTTCATTCTGCCTCCTTTTCCTGAATTTGTTCTCTTCATTTCCATTTCTACTTTAATCACTCAATAATGTATTATCTGATTGTATATATGGGCTGAAGAAGATTGATGTTAAAATTATGACCCTATGATGCTGGAAGAATAGTGGTATCTGATAAAAATAGATAAATTTGTAAGAGTGAAGTCAAATTAGGTGAAGAAGTATTAATTAAGCACCTACTAAGAGACAGGCACTATGAGAAGCATGAGGGAATACAACTACCAGTAAAAAGAAAAATTGTCCTTGTTTTCATGAAATTTACATTCTAAGAAGGGTATGACAAAAAACACAACTTGGGAAGTGGAGAAAGGAAAATAACTTTGTGAGGGCTTTTATGGATAAATCCAGAGCATGAAGTGTAGAGGGTCACAGATAGTGGGGAAACTCTGGGTGAGGTATAAGACCCTTTAGCCCAGAGGGAACCTGCCGGCAATGTTTACTTTGGCTCCTGATCTCCCCTAAGGGTTCTCAATTTTCCTGAGAAGTCAGGAGGCAGTGACAACCTGTGTTGTGATTGAAGCAGAGTGATACCAGGTGGCAAACTATATACAATAGCAAGTTGTTTATGTGGTCACATGTGCCCAACATATACTGGGCACATGCCCAGTGTTTTTGTTACATAAGGATATGAGGGTATAAAATGGGAAAAGTCTTTGAAATAAATGGACTCTATTTTTCCACCATCCTCAGGAGTCCTGCCTGATCACTTCTCCACTAGGATGATATATTTTAATCACCCTGGCATGGAGGTTCTAGAAAGCAACAGTACATTTTGTCACCCCAACTTGGGGGCTCTAGAAGGCAGGATTCAATATTTTAATCACCACAGTGTGGAGGCTCTAGAAAGCAACGATATATTTTGTCACTCCAACTTGGGGGCTCTTGAAAGCAGGATATTTTAATCACCCCAATGTGGAGGCTCTAGAAAGCAATGCTACATTTTGTCACCCCAACTTGGGGGCTCTAGAAATCAGGACACAACAATGAAGGATTGCATGACTCAGTTCTTCCTCAAAAGGGAAGAATTCTTCATTGGGAGATGGAGGCCACAATCAATGCTTGTCCAGGAAAGACACAAAGTAAAAGAGTATATGGAAAAGAGAAAATTTCATTTGAGTGTAGGGCTTAGAAGGAAAAATAAGTTCAGTTGCAGATATGTTGTGTTTGAGACTCTGGGACTGCTAGTTTGGACTGCCCAATAGGTAACTGGCAATAAGGACTAACACTCAGGAGAAAGACTAGGACTGGATGCATTGATTTGTATGTCATAAACATAGAAATTTAAACCTGAGGGGGGTTACTAAGAGTATAAAGGGACAAAAAAAGAGAACTTGGGATAGAATTGTAGGGGAAACCCCCCATTTGGTGGATTGTACAGGAAAGATGAGTTGGCAAAAAATTATCGCAGAAGAGTAATTAAATAGGAAAAGAACCAAACAAACCCAGAGAGGAGAGAGTATCCAAGAGCAAAGATATGAAAAAGAATGAAGTATGAGAAAAAAAAAAGACCACCACATCAAAGTTAGCAATTAAGAAATCATTGGTAACTCTGATGAGAATTGTTTCAGTTAAATGATGAAGTCAGAAGCCAGATTATATATACAATGGCTGAGGAATGAGAAAAATTATTGAGATAGGAAAAATACATGATGACATGTTTGAGGAACTTAAAGAATCTACTGAAGGTTTTATTTTTCCTTTTCTTTTCCTAAAGGACAGAGAGAAAACTTAGGCATATTTGAAATCGATTGAGAAGGAAATAGGAGATAGGGACTATGATGTTAGCATCTAAGTGTGGTGGTTCCATTATTTTTGATGGTGAAAAGTTTATATCTTTTTTACAAATGCTTTCCACTTTTTTTGATTGTTGACTGGCTTATCTTTCATTTTCATTCTTAAATGTCCTTAAAATGATTAGGTTAGATCTTTTGCCAGATTTTGTTTATACTGGTTTTATTCTCTTTCTATTCTTCTCCCCCATAAGATGATACTGCTCATAATCATTTATTATCCCTCTTTACATGATTTTAAAAATGAGTTTATATTTAACTCTGGTTACTCTGGTAACTCACTACTGTATGCAGCAGCTCATTTTAGAACACTTCAATTGTTAGGGAATCTTGATAATTATGACACTATGATTTTCACCAGCTCATTCTAGTTCTGTCTTCTGAGACTAAACAAAATTTAAGTCCTCTTTCTGATGAAACATCCCTATCTATATGAATAGATTACATGTCCATTAAGTATTTTCCTTTTCAGGCTAAAGATTAATTTGACAATCCATCAAAAAAACATGTATTAAATGCTTACTAAGGCACAGTGATAAGAATTAATGATACAAAAACATAAGTAAAATAGTCTTAGTCATCAAGGAGCTTATATTCAAATGGGAGAAACAAGTATATGTGTGTGTGTATGTATATACATATATCTCTACATATACATATGTAAGTATATAATTATATACCACATATATAATTATGTATATATGCACTCTCAAAAATATACATATATATGTATATATAGGATGTGTATATACATATGTGTCTGATATATAGATATGAAACTTTCTTATATATTAATAGCTCATTGTGATATATCCTGTGGGCACATAAACTGGGGTAGGGAGAGGTGCACAACATCTCTTTTTAAAAAAAAGTATATACACAAAACACACATATGTATTCACTCTAGTTTTAAGCTACTACAACTTAAGCTGTAATAACTTAAAAATGCACTAATATTTGGGACACTGTGTGTGTATGTATATATGCATGCATATATATTATGTGAATATACATAAAATTATGGAGTGTAGCAATATGTAAGAAAACTGAAAAGGTAGGAAGGGACCAGATTGTGTAGAGATTTTAGTTTAAGTTTTGATCTTTAGTCCTTTTACTCTATCCTCAGATAGTATGGCTTCCAGTCTCTTTACCATACTGGTCAACTAGTACTGGCCACTCTCTTAAATCATCAATGTACATTTGAAAATATGGTGCCCTTTGGAATACAAAGCTTCAGAAATGCTCCAAGACTGGGTACAACGGGATGTTAATCTTCCTTGATGTAAATACTAACCCTCTCCAAATATTGCCTAAGATTTGATTAGACTTTTTGTGTTCTATAACACTGATGACTCATTTTGAGTGTGCATATCATTAAAAATCCAGACCTTACTTCACACAAACTACTATGGAGCTATGTTTCTTCTATATAGTACTTTTATAACTGATTTGTAAAAAAATCCTCAAGTGTAAGACTTTACATTTTTATCATTATTAAATTTTATCTTATTAAATGTGACTTATCACTCTAACTTGTCAATATCCATTTGGTTACCTATCCTTTTTGGCTTTATGTCATCAGCAAATTTGATAACTCTGCCATCAATGCTTTTATTCAAGTCATTGATAAAAAGGTTGACCAGAACAGAGCTAGAGCTAGATCCCTGGGGCCTACACTATTGATTTCTTTCTACGTTAACGTCAATCCATTAATCATGACTCTCTGGGCCTAGTCATTTCACCAGTTTTGAAAGTATCTAACCACATTATAATCTAGCTTATTTTACAAGGAACTGTAAGAGACTTAGTTAAAAAAAATGCTGAAATACAGCTATACTATGCCTGTTATATTTCCTGGATTTATCAACTAACAATCTGTCAAAAGGGTTGTCAAAAAAAAAAAAAAAAAAAAAAAAAAAAAAAAAAAGAGGTTAATGTGGTACAACACTCTTTTTTTTAAAATTAATTTTTTTTGATATATTGTGTTTATATCATGTTTCCTTCCTCAAATTCCCCAGTCTTCCTTAGTCCTCCTCCCAAAGCCATCCCTTATATAAAAAAAGAAGAAAAAAAAGTTCAGCAAAACTACTAATATATCAAAAAAAGTATAACTTGTTTTTGAGGAATCCATGTTGGCTTTTAATGATTGTTGTTTCTTTTTGCTAAGTGTTCATAAACCATTTGATCCAATAATCTGTAGAATATTGCTTCTTTCACTTTTTAAAAAATCATGACAACATTTGCTTATCCATAGTCCTATGGCACATTCTTGGTTTCCTAGGTATTTTTTAAAATTTAAATTTAATTAACAAAAAATATTTTCAGTTCCAAATTTTCTCACTTTCTCCTGCCCCTCCCTCATGTATTGAAAAGACAAGAAATACAATATAATTATGCATATATTCATAATTTTTCAAAGATCATCTATAAATATTTAATTTTTTTGCTCTACCTATATTACCTACACCTATAATTTCCACTCTAAAAATCCCTCTTTGTACTAAAGTAAACAAAAGGAAAATAGTTGAGTAGTTCTGCCTTTATTCCAACATCTGCTGTAAGCATAGGTCTTTTCCTTATTTGATTTTCTTATTGATGACATAGCTAAAATCTGCTATTTGTTGTCTCTACTATTCACCACATGCTTCAGTTTTTTGTGGGGCTTTAGCATCCCTGATACTATTATTGTTATTATCATGGGGTCCCATCAGTTGATAGATCAATAAGCACTTGGATGTCATTCTTGTGTTCATTCTCAGCTACATGTCCTTATATTAGTCTTCTATATCTGCCTTTTAAAAGTCTATTTGCCTTCTAAGTTTCCAGTGCAGCCACATTTACCTCTTTAAACAGTTCACTTTATTCTTTCACACTGGAATAATTTTCAAGTAACAGGATTATATTCATCCTTTTTTCTCTGAACTATATGAAATATACATTTCTAATATCTAATGTTCCTTTCAAACTTAGACCTAAATTAATGATACAACTTCTTCCCCAGTTGCTATCATTTTGATTTTGGTAGTTTCAAGATCAGTCTAGCAATGGAATGAAGGATTGAACTGGAGAAAATAAATAGATGGAATAATTTTCAAGTAACAGGATTATATTCATCCTCTTTTCTCTGAACTATATGAAATATACATTTCTAATATCTAACGTTCCTTTCAAACTTAGACCTAAATTAATGATACAACTTCTTCCCCAGTTGCTATCATTTTGATTTTGGTAGTTTCAAGATCAGTCTAGCAGTGGAATGAAGGATTGAACTGGAGAAAATAAGTAGAAATAAGAGACACACTTGCATACATAGGATGAAGGAGAGAAAGGAAACAAAACCTAGCAGAATATTTTGCAAACAGAAAGCAACTAATGTTTGTTGAACTGAAGATGACAGTCAAGATTTCTGTTTTAAAATAATCTTTAGACACCCTTATCTGACTCCAACCACTTTTCTTCACTCCAGGTAGCTGATAGGTCAACAAAATTTTACTTGCTCAAATGTTCTGCCTAGAGTTTCTACCTTCATCTCTGACTACTGAAATTAAACTTATCCTTTCAAAGTTCAGAAGAAATGTTATCTTCTAAAGTTTTCTGAGTTGTTTAACAAATAATGATTCCCCCCTTCTCCAAATCCTCTTCACACTATGTCCTACATCTAAATTGCATTCTAGTTAAATATGTCTGATCTTTTTCACTAGATGGCAAACAAATAATGGGTAGGGCCAATGTCTTATACAATTTTACGCTTGTACATAGTAAATGTCTACTAAATGAATAAATGGAAAGCAGAGTTGTTTTAGAAAATGATGTGAACTAAGACATCCACTTGGAAGTGAAATATTGGGAATGATGGATTAGAGGGAAGTGAAAGTTCTAGTCTGGAGAAGTATATTTGGAAGACATTCAGAGAAATCAAACCAGTATTTGTTATATACCAGTGACTGGAATTAGACCCAGAATAATGGATAAAGAATTGTCTTCAAAAGATCTGCATTCAGATCTTGACCAACAAATCATGATTATGTGACCCTGGGTAAAACACTTAACTTTTCAATATCTTGGCCACTATCTATGATTATAAGAACTACAAAAATGAGGATCTTCAGTGGTAGATGATGTTTCCTTATCTGGAAATTTCTTTCTATTAAGAAAATCAGAAGTCTAATCTCTGTCACAATATGCTATACTAGATGCTGGAAATACAGAAGAACCAGTTTCTGATATAAATATATCTAGAATACAAAATAAATGCAAAATGTTATAGGGAGAGAGGGCACTAGCAGCTGGGGGCATCAAAAAAATTTTTTTTAATGTAGAAGACAGTGCCTTAAGAAAGTCTTGAACAAA
Source organism: Sarcophilus harrisii (assembly GCF_902635505.1). Taxonomy (NCBI): domain Eukaryota; kingdom Metazoa; phylum Chordata; class Mammalia; order Dasyuromorphia; family Dasyuridae; genus Sarcophilus; species Sarcophilus harrisii. The sequence continues at coordinate 255,045,693 of NC_045427.1, forward strand.
GAAGGAATCTATTAGGCAGAGTTGAGGATTAAATGCAATCCAGGCACAGGATAAAATGAAAGTCATGGAGATGTGAGGTAGACTGCTGTATATGAAGTACCTTGAGAAGATCAGCTTAATTTAGTTCACACACAAATTGAGGACATTGGGCTACACAGCTTCTAAAGTCTTTTCCAGCTCTCGATATTTAATTGTTTGATCTTCCTAACAAAGATCCTCAGTTTACAGATGGTGCAATACCAAAAATGTGGGATCTGAAGTTGGCAGATCTATGTTTTAACTTCTGCCAATTACAAAGAGATTCTGGGAAAATCATGTTTCTGAGTCTCAGTTTTCTTATATGTAAAATGGGAACATTATTACTAAGAATGTTGTTAACCTAAAATAAGATAAGATTTATTGCATATATATATATATATATATATATATACAGAGACAAGATATATGCATACACATATACAATAAAGTAATATAGAAAAAGGGATAGGAACTGGAACTGTAATTTTATTTTCTCCTATCTCCTATAAAAACAATTAAATTTGGAGAGCATCTAAGTCAGGGGTCCTCAAACTTTTTTAAAAAGGGGCCAGTTCACTGTCCCTCAGACTGTTGGAGGGCCGGACTATAGTAAAAATAAAAACTTTGTTTTGTGGGCCTTTAAATAAAGAAACTTCATGGCCCTGGGTGAGGGGGATAAACGTCCTCAGCTGCTCTATCTGGCCCGCAAGCCATAGTTTGAGGACCCCTGATAAGTAGTCTACTCTTAGGCTTTACTAAATTAAATAAATTTCTATTCTTTAAGTATTTTCTCATAAAATAGTTCTATAGTTTTTTATTTGTTTTCATTGATTTCCTCTGGATTAATTCCAATTTCCCCCTATTTTTCTTCCTGTTTAGGCTCCAGAACTGGAGATCAAAATTATATCTGCAACTATAATTATAACATAAATGGGAAAGTACAACCTAAATTCATCAGATACCAGTTAAAATTTTTTATTAAAGGCAGAAAAGATTGTATGAACTGAAACTTATGGTACAAAAGTAGATGTAACCAAAGAAATCTATATGCACTCTTTTATAGGCAGAATAAGGGGAAAAATCACTGAGAGACCCTATTAAGAACACAAAGCACAGTCTTTCTTAGGGGATGCTAAGCCTTACTTAGGCAACAAAGTTTTCAGCCAGCATTAATACATTTATTTCAATAGATTTCAGGACCATAACCTTCTGTATTCTTCACTTCTTTTTTATGTTGCCAAGACTGTATTTCTAACCTCTCAAAAATGTTAACAGAATTGCAGAAAGCAATCAGCAGGGTCAGACAAAAAACAAAGAATGGAATCACTGTATCCAATGGCATCAACCAAGGTAAACACAGTGGTGACCAACAGAAAAGAAAGAAATAATGGAAATAAAGGCACCAGCTATAAATCTCCAAGCCTGTGTAGTGTTGAAATGGAAGGTCGTTTTCAGAGAAACAATATCGTGTGGAGAGTACATCCATTTTAGCTAATCTTGTCAGGGAGGTTAGTGTTTGTATCACTCCTTAAATGCAAGATAATTCTAGTTGTGAAAGGGAAGATCTGGAGGTCTGGAGTTTTAGGCTCATCTCTCGTATGGAAACAGGGATAGATGCTCATCTTTTTATGCCTCTGTAGTTTGTAATATGAAACCATAATAGATACAGGGTAAGTAATCTTTTAATATAGACTTGACTTTGAAGTTTAGTTAAGCAATTCGAATAGGTCCACATTTAATCAAGAAGTTCTTCTTAGAAAAGTGAGAATAAGAGTATTTCTTACATTTTTACCTTAATGTATTCTAATAGCCTGGAAGATTTAGTGTGTCTTCTTATGTTGATGGGGTAATGTAAAGTTGGCAGGAGCTGACCCATTACATCCATATAAGTTAATTTTTAAATTTAAACATCTCTTTTCTTTACCTAAGAGATCTAGAGAGGTTATTCTAAGCCTGACTATTCTTAGAAAACTGAATGCTAATCATGGCTTCATGAAATACAAGACTAGTTTCCATGGCAAGACATTTAACATCCTCTTTTTGTCCCCCAATTCTACTTTGATGCTATAAACAGAACCCTGATTCTAGAAATACAGCAAGTCAAGTAAAGGTGTTAGCTATGGCAAAGTGGAGTATAAAGAGTCCTGGACTTGAATTCTGGCTCTGAGATTTAATAGTTGTGTGACTTTATCCACATCAGTGATTATTTTTGAATCTTAATTCACTTCATTTCTAAAATGATGAAGATGTAAATATAATTAATACTTACCTCAATTATTTGTTGTAACTAAATTTATTATTTTTAATGTATTATATTATTATTTATATAGCAGGTATAAATGCATTCAGCAGCTAGGTGGGAGAATGTATAATTCTTTGGGCATAAGTCAGAAAGACATCATCTTACTGAGTTCAAATATGATCTCAAATATTTACTAGCTTTATAATTCTGAGCAAGTTACTTAACCCTGTTTGCCTCAGTTATCTAATGTGTAAAATGAATTGGAAAAGGAAATGGCAAACCACACCAATATCTTTGCCAAGAAAACCCCAAATGAATTCATGAAGAGTAGAGAATGACTAAAATATCTGAACAAAAATACCCACATCACACTCTTTTTTTTCTCCTACTAATTAGTACTTTCTGCTCAAGTCTTAGTTTGCTTGGGGCATTTAGAAGTTAAATAATTTGCCAGAGATCACATAGCCAGATTGTGTCAGAGACAGGACTTGGCTCAAAGTTTTCCTTACTCATAAGACAATTCTTTATGCACTACTCCACACCTGTGTCTCATGTTTGAAGAAGGGTATAATGAAGATAATTCTGAATGTGGGATCAATGGACCTGGGTTTGAATCCTAACTTTGCCACTTATTTCTTATATAACATTGGGCAGGTAATTTATCTTCTTTGGATTTTAGTTTTCTCACCTCTAAGATAAAGGGATTCGACTAAATGATTTGTAAGATTCCTTCAACTTCTAAAATTCTGTGATGTGTGGAGCCATGATCTTACTTATTGATAAGGGTTACTGCCAACTAGTACAGATGGCAATTCCACCCTTGCTTCTGCTCCTAGGATTCTTGTCCACTTGCCTCTGAAAAAATTTCCATAAAGAATCTAATCATTGTGTAAGAGGCCGCCTTCTTCTATTATTCTAATATTTCCAATGATTCCAGGGCAGCATTGGGTTGTTTTCATTCTTTACTTTCCCTATATGGCAGGTCCCTTCTCGGATCTATGCATCCTTATCATTGTACTATTTCATATATACAAATCATGGATGTTAATATGCTATACCTGACTATGTGTTTGTACGGAGAGCTTTTTCACACACACACACACACACACACACACACACTTAAAACCATAGTATTCACAAGGATTTTCTCAAGACAAAAATTTAAATGTGTGCTAAGATATGGAAGATGTGTCTCTTCTATCTAGAGTTTTCCTTGATGTTCCCATCTAGAAGGAATAACACCCATTCCAATTTCTCAATTATTTGGCCTCTTCTCATCTTCTCATTTAAAGCAATAAGCATAATAAGCACTCAATAACCAAAAAATTAAACTAAACACATAAAAAAGAAACAAAATTAAAATATTTTAAAAGAAAAGTATCAATATACTATAAACTTCAAGAGGTAAAATTGAAAATAATGAGCCTAATACCCTAAAGAAAGTTTAAAAGAGATAATGGCTTGAATCAACTTGAAGAAGTTAAAGTAATAAACAAGTGAATTTATGGAGTGCTCATTAGGAAATGAGATAGTCTCTGCCCTTCAAAACTTCAAGAGCCAGCGAGGTGTAGTAGATAGAGTGCCAAGCCTAGAATCAGGAAAATAGCTTCATAAGTTCAAATCTGATCTCAGTCACTTATTACCTCTGTCATCCCGGGCAAATCACTTATTCCTGTTGGCTTTAGTTTCTGATCTATAAAATGAGCTAGAGAAGAAAATGACAAAATATTCTAGAATCTTTGCCAAGAAAAACTCAAAGGAGTCATAAAAAGTTGGACATGATTGAAAAGATGGAACAATAACAACAACGAAGACAAAAAGAAGTGCAATAGAGCAGATGAACCCATAAATACTCTGAATATAACATGCACTTAGGAATATTTTACTGAAACAAATTCTGTAAGAATGGATTTCTTTTAGCTGGCAAAATTTGTGAAGGCAGTAAAATCATAGAATCATAGATTTAGAACTAAAAGGAACCTTAGAGAGGATCTAATAAAATCTTTATTTATAGATAAGGAAACTGAGGCCCAGGGACATATAGATGGAAGTATACCTTAAAGTATTCTCAATAGAAAGTGATAGGAGAATGGGGAAAAGGTAATAATGCAAAGTAAATAAAAACATTCCATTTTACTGACTAACTTGGGAAGAATTTGGCTTGACTTTCAACCAGAAAATGGTAAAGTTTATTACTATGAATCATAAGAAATTTAATTTTAATAAATAATTATCTATATAGATAAAGCTCCATGTTAAATGCTGAGAGAAACAAAGATTAATAAGATCTATATCCTGTATCTAGAAATGTTTGGGGATTTTTTTGTACTGAAATAGTACAGGTTCTTCCAAATATCAAGGCAAATTTTTTTTATACTAAAACTAAAAATGAAAGGTCTAGAAGACACAGATTTAAGTACCATTCAGCCTTTTTATTTGTTTAATTTAATAACTGCATGCCTAATCTCCATCATCTTTCATATGATAATTTAAGGAGGCCTCTACTAGGAAAGTTGAAAGGACATTTGGACTTGATGCTTCATTCTTTGCAGACCAAATATCTCAATTATGTATAATTCTAGGCTCACATTTTATCACCTCTTCCTTTTATAATATAAAATAATCTATTCAAGGACCAAGTAGACAGAATACAACACAAATGAAGGCAGAAGGGGGGAAAAGTGCCCCAAGTGGTATCATAGAATGGGTTTTTCACTGTATAGAATCTAGCTTTTGTTGACATCACTAATGAGTAGCATGCAATATGCTCCTGGAAGGTATCTAGAAGAACAGAAAACAAATAAAATATGTGGAGAAAATAGGCAATTAATTTTTAAATAGGAGACATTTCACAGAATCTTGGAAATATAGAAATGGTAGGGGTCTTAAGATATCATCTGTCCAACTGTCTTCATTTGGATTAATATAAAAACTATTCAGGTCACACAGTTTTTCAATTTTTCTTAATAGATACTGAACAGAGAGTCTACATAGAAGTCTATATGAGCATTTTAATACCCTGATAGCCAAGACCTCTTTTTTCTATTTTCCTTTACATGCATTTTCTCTTTCCTGTTAAGCAACACTTAGAACAAGTGGTCAGCATGCTCCCCATAAAAAATACTTTGCATAGCTGAAAAAATGCTACAGTATTCTTGCTATTCCATTAGCTTCCTCTTCACTAAGTAAAACCACTCTGAATCCTTTATTATTTCCTCATATAGGATTTATTTATCATTCTTATAGGCATCTTACAACTCTTCCCAGGATCCTTTTTAAAATAAGACAATCCTCTAAAGTCAGGGCTTCTTAAACTTTTTTTCCATTCATGACTCTTTTTTACCCAAGAAATTTTTACATGACCCTGGTATATAGATATATAATATAGGTATATAAATCAAATATCTACTGATAATAAATCATAATTTTGCAACCCTCACATTCAGTTAGGCGATCCCATGTGGGGTTGGAACCCACAGGTAAGAAACTTTGCTCTGAGTGACTTTCTTCTGAACAATATGTTAATTTTTGTGAGAACATCTTTTCTACCTTTTTTGTTTTCTATTTTAAACCTTGAGGTTCCTTGAGGAAACATATGCCCAATATCTGTTTAATTGTTCATGGACTTAACTGCTAATGTGGCTAATGAAATGAAGTGGCTTCTCTATCAACTACATACTGTAAGATGTGTTACCTTTAAGTTTTATTACTTTTCTGAGAATTGCTAAAGTAGGGAATATGATACACAAACTATGAGGAGAGGCCCAGATGGGAAGGAGATAATACCTTCTGCTGTCTCCCACTCATTCTTAACTGAGACCATATGTCCATCAGCCCAGCTCCCCTGGCTCTCCCCAGGTTTGAAGTGATCTGCTTCCATTCTGACCATAATTGGTTGCTAAAGGCACATTTACTTTTCTCTAACAGACTTGACCAAGGTATTGGGGAAAAACAAAACAAAGAACAAACAAAAAAACCTCTAGCTTTCCATTTTAGTTTCACCAATATGAGTTTAAAAAGAAAGTTGATGAACAAAGTTTGAGAACTTCTCCTTTATACGTATTTTCTCTTTCCTGTTGAGCTGACATCTAGAACACATGGTCAGCATTCTTCTCATAAAATAATACCTCCATTCTTTAAGAAAGCTGTTATTTTCTTATAATGGGCACTCTCCCCATCACTGATACAGACTGCAAATACTCTAATAGCTTAGCAGGAAGCATAATGAATTGTGCTACCTCTTTTCACTTTATCTCTCTCTCTCCATCAGCACCTGCTGGCTCAGGTCTGGAAGGTGAACCACTTAAGAACTTTGCTAAATTAGTCTTTCAATGATAGTTTTTTTTTTAAACCAAATCCATAAGTGAGGCCTTTCTAGTTTGGTTAATATACTGCAGGATTATAACTAATTAAATTAAGTAGCTACAGTAATAAATAAGACACAAGTTGGAGTCAGAAAGACCTGAGTTCAAATTCAGCATTAGACACAGACAAGCTGTGTGACTCTGGATAAGGTACTTAATTTCTTTCTGCTTCTGTTTCCTTATAATATCACCTAGATCTCAGAGAATGAGATAGTATTTTAAAGTATTTTACAAACCTTATAGAATTATATAAATGTTGGTTATTATTGTCATTATTAATATTATTAAGTGCCTTCTGTGTACAAGGCACCATACTAATAAGTTCTACGAAGCATAAGAAACAAATGGGAGACATTCTAATCTCAAGGAGTTTACATTCTACTTATTGCAAAATAAATATCTATGTATGAAGAGTAGAATTCTCTGGAATGCATACTTAAATATGTATACACACATTAATATTAATAAGTATAGATTATTATGCCCCTAAAGATGAGGGAAGGGAATGAGTATTTCTATAATATCTATCATGTGCTAGGCATCATGCTAAGTACTTTATAAACAATATCTCATTTGATCCTCGTAATAACCCTGTGAGGTGGGAACTATCTTTCATATCTTATAATTGAGGAAAATGAGGCAGACAGAGATTAGTAACTTGACCAGGGTGACATATTTAGTGTCTTAAGGTTGCATTTAAACTTAAGTTTGAAGTTTAGATATTATATACCAATTAGCTTTTTAATTTGCTTAGCTAAGAAGAAACAAATAAACAAAAAAGTACTCCAAATAGCAGAAATGGGTGCATTTATAGGATATCATCTGTTGACCCAAGCTAATGCCTAGCCATCGATGAAATTACTTGACAACTTTGGGAGGGATTCTAAACAAAGTCACTCAAATTTCCTAATCAAAAGTTGAGAAGGGTTTCAAGTTTGATGAGATCCTCAACTCCTCCCACAATCTCTTTGTCTACAGTTACACTATCAGCTAAATGGGCTAGCACACATCATCATTTCCACTCTTTAAAACAGATTCTTTGTATAAAGCAATCAATGAATATTCATTAACTACCTACCATGTGCCACACACAGTGCTAAATACCGAGTGTATAAAATAGAAATAAGACTGTCCCTGCGCCTGAAGATGTTTCTAATGGGGAAGCATTACACAAAGCATTGCAATGGTTTCTTTGTTGATCTCAAGGACAAGCTCTGTGTATGAATCTCTAGCTTTTGACTCTGCTGGGGAATTCAGAACCCTTTCATTACCTTAGTTTTCCAAATTGGAAACTCATTATCAGACTAACTCTTGGTTTTAATCTTTGCACCGTGCCACCACCTGCCACTATATTCAGATACCATTCCCTCTACTCCCAGTTTTCTTCAGATTTATTGATCCTCAACCAGTAAAATGCAGATAATATTTGCAGTGCCTACCTCACAGGGTATAGAAAGGTTCAAAGGAGATGACGTATGCAAAGTTCTAGGCAAATATTTGTTATGTGAATGTCAATTAGTATGGAAGTGGTAATGCTGCTGCTGCTGACTGATTACAGAGCTAGTGGTATTCCTAAATCTCTACAAACCAGTGTTTGCGTTGTGGTGATCTTAGAGGGTATGTTTCTTTATCACATCTAATCACTTGTTCAGATTTTCCTCAATCCAAAAAGACACAAAACCCCTCATTCTCTTAAGTTGTCAGAGTCCTGTACCTGTGCATATGGAACTTTTCCCCTTTCAAGTCCTACTTAATAGTCTCTTCCAGTCAGTCTGGTGGAATTCAGTTCTGCCAATTTCTCACTCATCACTTGCTATGTATTTTCAGAAGCTTCTTTGAGGCCCTATTATCTTATTAATATACAATATGATTTTATTATATATTTACAAATAATATCTTTTCCACATAACATCTATCTAAAAAAATCCTTCTGAATTACTCAAGAGGGGAAAAAATTACTGTGTATGTGTAGCAAGTAAAGTGCTTTTTTTTTTAATGGTAAAATGGTAGGCATTTTGTTAAATTTTTATTCTGAAATACACAAAGGGAGCTTACTTACATCATGGACTAACAGCCTGCAAAAATTTCTAGGTAATAAAAATAGTGATTTAAAAATTAATGAATAGCAAAAAGAGAATACGAACTCGTTGCTTTATTTATTTATTTTACAACTTCAGAACAGTCAAACAGACATATTCCTTTAATTTTTTTTTCTTGAGGTTGAAAGAGGTAGCTGTGCATAAGAGCTAAGTCACATTTAGTCCCAATCTACCTAGTAGTGGACTTTAGGACTTTTATGTCAAGTTTCAGCCTGGAGCAAATTCATACATCAACTTTTGTATTAAATGAAAGTAAACCTGTGACAGAAATAATAAAAGGAAAATTCATAGGTGAGTCCTCCAATACCTATGTACATTGAAGGGCATTAAAGAAGCAATCCTAGAGGACAAAAACTGTACCTAAAATATAGCATGTTTCACCCCTAGCCATGATTTTTTTCTTCTATAGTTATTCTCTGATATCAACAATTCTTCAAGGAATATGTTAGTGGCAAATAGTCTTTTATTAAAGCAATAAACTATCAATATAAACTAATCAGATGATCCTTTTAATTCTATAAATTATTAGTAGGCATAAAGGTTCCCTATAGAAATTTTGAAAATTTTGGTAGAAGAAACACGAGCTATTTAGCTGATGTTCCAGGTAACTAAACAAGTTGCTCATTTGTCCCCAAATCTCTCTGCAGGATAGGTCTTCAGCTGCATTATGACTAGATCATAAACTGACTCAATGACATTTCTTTGATTCTGTCCTGACTACTGTCACTAATAGTGATGTTTATCCACAGAAACACCTTTAACCTACGTATGAACAGATATCAATTAATAGTAATATCTAGATGAAACAGATACTGAATCTAATAACGGGTGGAAAAAAACACCATTAATTATCTGGGGCAAGAAGCCATGGAAGATTATGAAAAATACTATAAAATTTTTATAAAAAGTAGACACAAAGGAGGAAATGAGAAAATGTATGTGTACATGTGTGCACAAGAGGAATGTAGGTACATTCTGTTTCATTAAAGAATCAATTACCCTCAAATATTTTTATTTATATATTTAAAACCTCAAAACCATTTACATATAAAACTCCCGTTGGAGTGGCTGCTAGCTTTTTGGTGGTTGCCTAAAAAAAATTAACAGCCAACATGTTTTAAGAGAAGTGTATCTATTTTGTACATACTGTGATCTTCAAAAATACTGATAACTATTTTTCTATATTTATCTATCTTATCTCATATAGTTATAGTTTAGAGAAATGGTATCTTTAAAATATATATTCAGATCTGTTAAAATATGATTTTATTAGGCAACTATTAAAAGCTAGAAGCCAGGTTAGAGGCAGATTTCATATACGGTTGGGATGGAGATAGATAGGTAAAGGGTAGTTGATTTATTTAATGAAGTGGAATGCTTGTTTTGTAGACAGAAGGACAATCTGTCACTACATAAGTAAAAATGCATGATATTTATGCAAAATGAGATGCTCTGCATATAGAAGCAGGCTTCTTCCTGGAGATATTGAAAAAGAGACTATTGGATCTTTGTTGATTTTCAATGTTTTGAACTTTTTTCCTTTCAGACCTTCGTTTATATATTCCTGATATCTGAAAAGCTATCTCCCAACCCTCATCATTTCTAGTCAAAATCTTCATCACTTAAAATCCAACTTAAGTAAAACCTTCTCCATAGTCTTCCCTCAGGACCACATATTTAAATAATCTTTTTCTGATCTCTTACTACCTTAGAATTTTGTAACTCTTTTGTACTGTTTTAGCTGGGAGAATTATTTTTATACATATCTTACAGTTTCTAATGCCTCATGAATTCCAGGGCAGGACTATGTTTTGTTTATTTTTTTGCATTCTCCACAGGACTTCAAACAGAGGAAAGTATCCAAGAGATAGTTATTGAATTAAATAGGAAGTGAATATAAATACTTTCTAATTGATTGATGAGGTCTCAAGCTCTAAGCTAACACTATAATATCAATGTTTACTTAAAAAATACCAGAATATTAAGGAAAGAGTCTTGAAATTCATTCAGTACATTCTTTTGCTTTAAGACAAAGACAGCATCTTAATTTGATATGAAGTTTCTAAGTAAACATTTTTGTTCATTTAAGGTTTGGGGGGGAGAGAACATCTTCTGAATTAAGACATATTATGAGCTTTATTAAAAAAAATAACGCTTCATTTTCCTGACCACAATATATTCATTAAAAACAACACATTCTGACTTGTACTTAGAAAAAGCTTAGAAGGCACCTGTCTCACCACAGTAAATTGCAAACAAAGACATACCATAGGAAAAGCAACAGGTGCTTTTGATTTTCACAGCAATACACAGGAATTTAGAAGATGTATTGAACCACTTAGAAATTTGAGTAAAAAAAAAGAAGAGATCTGAAATGTCAATTTTTAAATGATGTTGGCTATTAGGAGAACAGCATACTAAGTAAACTATTCATAATTACAATGCTATTGTCCAGAAGTGAGAAGTAGCAAGCCAACAAATGTGGTTTAATTTTTTAAAAATATGTCAACAGGTAATTAGGTAAGGGAATAATTTTAATTTTGAAAACCTTTTGTTTTACATTGGCATCAGATAATAGAAGTATAATTTTGTAAGTTTCATCAGTGTTTTAGACTATTAACAAAGAGATTTAAAAATATATAAAGCCTATAAAAAGGTTATTATTTTGAAAGCAATAGATAATTCAAAATATTAAGTTACTTTTATGCTGCAAAACTCCATAAATAATACTTTCTAAAACTTCATTGAGTTCTTGATCTCTTTCTAATTTTAAGTCAGTTAGTTTCACATGTATCATGTTTCCAGATACTGGGTGGTGAAAGAGTTATTTGTGTTGAGCAGTCCTAAGGTAATTTAGTCCCCCCCAAAAAACAAAACAAAACAAAAAACCCCTAATTCTACAATTACAACCATCTGAGAAAAAGAGTAGTCATACTATCAAACCTTTTAGTGAGAAGAAACATTTGTATTGTAAGCTTGATCCTTGTAAGCAGTGATTTTTTTCCTTTTTTTTTTTCAAACGCTACACTTTCTTTATTTTTTTATTAGACCCTCAACCCACAAATGTTCAACTGTCATAAAAGATCAGTGTTACTGAACTGCCAGCATTAATCTTTTGTTTGAAATGTATAAAGAAAGACAAATAAAGGAGACATTGCAAAATGTCTTCTTGAAGTAGAAGCAGATATTGAAATGATAAATAACATAACCTATGAACACTAGTTATAATGTTCTTGAGCTGAAGAAATTTCCAAATATCAAAAATAGTGGCATTGCTGTCAGGTGGTCCATAAATAAACCATAGTCAATTCCTGACATTGGACCTTTTTTTTTTTCTTGAGATGCTACTGTAAATAAGTGTATTACCCTTGACTGTCTAAATTCTACATGCCCATTTCCAGAAATGCCGCAGCAGATAAGTAACACTGTCATGTCTGTTTTGTCAACTACATGCTGATTATCCTTTTCTATCTGTAGTTTGGGAACATTATCAAGGTCAGACACAGTCTCTCAGAAAACATGTTTTAATGCTGCTGCATTTGATCATTTCTATAAGCAGCTTCCATAAATAAAGTTTACAGGAATATCTAGAGAGTTTGTAATATTTTACTCTTCTCATGTCATGGAAGAAGGTTACATTCACCACCATACATAGCCTATTGGAAATTAAAAAAAAAAATTTCTTTGGAGGAATTCATTATAGTCTCATTTGACCACATACAATAAACAATTCTGATGTACTGGAGGAAAATGTTCCCAACATTTTGTGATTCTTTGGCAACTACCTATCTCCCTCCACTCTCCTGACCTCCACTGTATTTTTTTTTTTTGTGTGTGTGTGTGTGTGTGTGTGACAAATTGGTTATGAGACATTTACAACTGAAGCACATATCGCAAAATTACTTCTGCCAAGCTTCCTCTGTGACCTGCCCGTGGGACATGACATGCTCCAAGATGCATCGCTCTATCAAACCGCATCTTTCCAGGACAATGCAAATTATGACGAATTCCATCATCCTGCATTATGCATTTCATGCTAATCTTACTAATTCCAAAGAATCAGGAGAGCTTGCTGTTCTGCTGAAGGGCATGTTGTCTGATTGAATGATGGTGAAACAACATTTGCCATTCCCTTCATCTCCTAATCCCAGCTGCGGCCACCTCTGCCCTACATCCGCCGGGCAGCCTTTCTTGCTATGTAACTTCCAAAGCAGAATTAACTTTAAATTGGCAAAAATCATCTGACAAGAAACCTCAAACCACCAAGAAGGACACATCTAAGGTCTAGAAAACAAAGAACTTTTGCAGGGTGGAAGGGTGGAATGGGGGTGGGGGGGGGGAGAGGTGGTATTAATAATATTGTAATTGATTCAAGCACTTCAACTCAATTTGCTTAGCTGTTCATCTTAAAGAATTAAAACCACCTCTTCTGATGTTTTTTGACCTCACTATTTCTACAAAAATATTTATGAAATTTCTTGATTTGAGTTCTTTTGGATGTTTGTTTTGTTTTTCCTCTGCAAGTGATCAACCTATGAAGCACAAGAATTGCCTCTAGGAAGAGGAAAAGAAGAAACTTCAAGACAATTCTTCCCTATGTCAGAAGGGGGCAATATGACTACATGAAAGAAGACTATAGTCTATGATCGTCTATGGCCACACTGTTGAAATAAACATGTTGAATTCCCAAAGAAACATATATTTTATCCTGTGGCATAATTTACTTATAACATTAAAACTCAAACATGGAGCAATTTGTAGCAATAACCATGATTATGCTGTTAGTGGCCCAAATGTCACTGTCTAGATTAGGCTAAATGATACCTAGCACCAAAGAGCTGCTATGATTTATTTTTTATGATCACTGGTAGAACTTGCATGCTTAAAAGGCTCCCAAGAAAACTGCCTTCAATAAATAAAAAAAGGGATGAAAAGATTGAAAGAATACAGTATTATTGTTCAGAGAGGCAATCATAAAAAATTGTCAAAGAAATGATGCAAATTTTAAATCTCAGAGACATTGTTGAAAAAAAAAAGGTAAATGTCTCAAACACCTCAAATATTATTTTTTTTTTAAATTAGAAAACATTTTCTGAGAGCAAATGACCCACTTTTATGTAAAGTGAGTGAAAGTGAAATGTATTTGAACTATGCTATTTTATAACTAAGTCAATGTGAAAAGGAAATAAAAATTCTAACCCTTTTGTGCAATTAGATCGATTCTTCTCAGTCTTCTTTCTGGTTAAAAAAAATGGATCTGAGAATTTGAAATAAAGGGAAAATTAACTTAACATAACAATAAAAATGTAATGATTTACATTTTTGGTAAGATAGACATTTTCCAAATTGGAACTATACAACAGCACATATACTTCCCTTTTTGTTTCATGTTCAGTTAGAACAGGATTATTAAGAAAAAATTTAAAAGGTAGAAGGAGAATTGTTAAGTAAGGTTTGTTTCAAACTGAAAAAGCTTTTCAGCATAAATAACTGCATACTTATCCACTGACTAAAATGAGGACAACTTTTAGTCAGCATTTACAGTTATACTTTAATGGGATCTTGTGTATTTTTTTTTCTGAGACATTATATAAGCTCTAATAAGTTCATAGTACAAATCCACATTAAAGTATTCCTAGGAATAGGCAGGAAAATCTTTTGCTTTCTACTTTCTTCCCAACAAGACTACTAACCCTCAGAGGTACATGCCTATGTGTGCATCATTGCAGCAAAAGGCAGTGGGCACACCCTGTGCATGCTGTGGCTTGTTGACATGAACCAGGGCAGGCAGACACCAATAATACATGAAGTGCGGTTCAGAGGCAATTAGGATCAGTTGTCAAGGCCAGGCCATTAATGAAAGAACATGTCAGAGGAGCTGGAGACTTCAATGGTTGAGGGCAAGAAGGCGATTTAGTGTGACAGATCGAGTCCTTCCAATGTCCTCAGTGGTACATGCTAATACCAGCCTTAACAACCTTTTGTGGCAGTGTATAATGCGACTAACATGGACTTTGATTCAGCAAAATGACTGCTGCCACTGTGAGTCTGTCTCATTCAAACAACAGTAAAAGCACTGCTACAAATAATTACCCACTTCCGTCTTTCTCTGCTCCACCCAATGCATACCATACTGTTTGTCACTGGAAGGTCAGGGTGTTTATCAGGTCATTTTCTTGTGGTTTATGTGATACCCTTTTTTTTTTTTTTTTTTTTTTGTGGGCATGTATAAATCAAACATCATTCAATCTAGTAGGTTTTAAAAGTGAAAATAAATAATTAAATGCCAGCCCAGTTTCATGTGGTTAATAGTAGAAGTGGTCAATACAAATCAAATTCATCTAAAAGAAACATCGTCCACCATGAGAGTGAAGGGGAAGTGATTACCTGGGCTACCGGATCACAAGTAGATAGCAACCTAATCTTCAAAGAAATGAAAGGCAGGCACATCACAAAAAGATACTCAGACTGCAACTGCTTTTCTTTCCAAAACAATGTCTACAATTCAGTGGTAATTATAAATAAGAAACCTATATACTTACAAGTCAATAATCATTAATGAAAGAAAATGTTAGATGCTAGATAAAAGACTCACAAATTAATGTTAAAATGAACAGGATGGTGATATTTTAAGTAGGCAGAATCTGCACATTTTGGAATTATGATAAAGCCTACAGAAGGTCCTAGCATCCATCTCCTAACCCTGTTTCTTATGTGCAGATGCTGTTATTTAATAATTTTTTTTGCCAGCCTTTCACATTTTCTGATCACTGAAAAATGTATTCCTACATGCAGGAGAAAATGCCTTTGTCTTAACAGCAGAAAAATGGATAAGATTTTCTTATAATCTTTCCAGAGATGTGCTTTTTCACATTTTCTCAGGATTTATTCCCAGCATCTCAACTACAAAGGGTGATGATGTGATACCTCAGGGCAGGTAGCTTGGCCTTGTCTGCTTATGAATGACCGGACTAGAAGAAGGGCATATTGCTAAAGATTGATGGGGAATCAGAGACAAATAGATCTGCTTAGAAAACAGTTTTAGTTTTCCCCCATGAAATTTTTACTTTTGGAAAACCTTATTTTTTTCTTTTCTGAGAGTCTTTTTTTTTTCTTCACTCTTTTGCATATAGCTGTTTTCTTCTCTTTTGTTAAATTATCACTTAGATTTTTTTAGACACTCCTTTTGTTCATATCTCATCCTATGCCACATCCTTTTCACCAATCTATTTACGTAATTTCTCCACTCTCTTAGATGACTACTTTTCTTCTTCCTCCTACTATTAAATATTATTAGAGGAATATGAGGAACTTAGAGATCTTCCATTCTATTTCTTTCATTTTTGAAATAAGGAAATCAAGAACCAGAGAGCTTTAGTAACTTGTTTAGATTCACAAAGGAAGAAATTTGAACTCAAGGCCTCTGACACAAGATCTATTGCTATTTCCATTACAACTTGAACTTTCATGACTAAAATGAACCAAATCAATTTTATAAGAGGCTGTCAAGTGTTACAAGACTAAGCACGTTTGTAAGTAATTGCAAAATGTGATTTAATATGTTTACTTATCTATGGATAAAATATTATCTATGGTATAAAGCTACTTCACCAAAAGCATGATCACTACAAAAAAAAAAATAAGGTATTTCAATCTTAAAACATTAGTCTTATTGATGATATCCTATGTATCTTAGGAACAATTGGAAGTTAACTAACTTATGACATATGAAATAATTACATAAATAGCTGTTCATAATGACAATTTAAAAATTCCTATCATCTTCTCCAAGATATTACACAGACAAATGACCTCCCAATGAACAAATCACATGGCAGCATTTGACTAAGATTTCATCTTTCAGATTTCAAGATTTTATTGCTTAGCTTGTTGGGATGTCTACACTGTGGGATTATAGCATCTGCTACTCTTTTATGTTTTCTTATATTCATATGACAATGGAACTGATCTTGCTGGTGGAAAGTGCATAAAGATTGTACAATTATTGGAGTGCTATTACTTCTTTAGTCCACTGACATTTATAATACAGAAACAGATCTTTGTTGAATCCAAACTAGTCAGAAAAAAAGTAACAATCAGGCTCTTGTAATTCTTTGAAGATAAACATAATTTTTTAATGGTTGCTTTAAAATTAAATGAACAAGAAAACATTTCTTAGTCTCTGAAAAAGAAAGACCTTGGGAAATTTCCATTGGAAAAAAGATGAAAAAAGATAGGTGCATTGGAGCTGATAGAGATCTTAGATATCATCTAGTCTAACCTTTTCATTTTATTTAAATAAGTAAGGAAATGGGTTGAAATGCCTTTTAATATCAGGTTTAGATTTTTACACATACATAAATACATTCACATATGCAAATATTCATAAATTTTCTATAATGAAATCTGGAATTTCTCATGTGTCATAATGTGTTTAAGTGAAACATCTTAAAATCATTATTTTGTTTTCTAAATACTTATTCATAGAAGATGTTCTTTCTTTTTCATGAGCACAATTACACTGGGTTTCTTCAATCATTAGCTCATATTTTAATAATATGTTGCCATTTGGGTACAGCTATAATCATAATAATGAACATGAAGTTCAAAGATCATTAGATATATAGATGGCATGTACCATTAACAAGAAATATTCTGTACCACAGAGATCACATATTAGAAAACTCAGAAATTTCACTGTAGAATTTGCTATACTGAGGCATCTTTCTGTGTAATTAACATAAATCTCTTCACAAAATATGTTAGTTTTAATAACAAAAAGGGGCATCTTACAAGCAAACTAGAAAAAAGAACTCAAATAAAATTATAATATAAATAATTTAATTTCTATTCTTATATTTCTTAATGATAATGATATCGTTTTAATGGACCTAAAAGAAAACTATGCTCCTTATACACAATATGTGTGTATAATATGTATAAAATTATTTCTTCTTATATTTTAATTCATATCATTATTGCCATAATATGTAATATTATTAAAATTGGGTCTAACCAAGAAAGATTAATTCTATAAGCAAGAACAAAATCAATAGTTTCTTTTTAAGGGGCTTTCAGTCTTCTGACCTCATGGACATCATGTAGTAAATGATATTTTCCCCAAAACACTGAATGGAGTCCCCAAAATCCTAACAGATTAATGTATCTGTGAAAGGAATCATTTAATACCCCTTTGCCAGAAAATTATGACCCATTATTAATCAGAATGGTAATCTTTGTGTTACTAATCATGCATGATCTGATTGGGATTATGCCAGTAACTTCTGGCATAAATATCTTAATAGGACAAATGAAAGGTATGTACTCTAAACTCAAACTGGCGAGCGTTTGAAAGGATTGGAATTTTACACAGTTTCTGACAGATACAAAACTAAAACTGAATTAAGAGTCAAATATGTGCTAGAGGTGATTATTCACCCCCATTGTAGAACTAATTGAAGCACTACTAAATTTTCAGTATTATAATTTGATTTATTAAATTAAACTGCAAACTTTTTAACTTACATTTTGTATTTTTGTATGTGACTCGGCAGCCTGTCCTATCTGCCATCTTTCAGAGTAAAAAGTTGAAGGAAAATTAACTTTTGGTAAGAGTTAGAATATTATGGTCATTCTGAAGATTTTATACTTCTTTACCATAAACACTGAAAATACAGGGCACTGCTAAATAAATAAAGATGTCATATAAAATTTTAATTAAGTAATATGAAGTGAAACTGTATATATCTAGTCTTTTTTAATTGTGGCTTTAAAGTATACCCATTATTTCAGGTAGCAACTACAGAAGCAATTTCCACTTAAATGAATTAGTATGACTTTTTTTCATGGCAGATTTTCATCTCTAATATTAATTTGACTAAGATCATAGGATGTAGAAGGCAACTGAGAGGTCATCTTGTTCAATTACCCCATTTTACAGATGAGAAAGTTGTATAGCTAAGTGATTTGCCCAAGGTCACACAGGCAATAAATTATATAACTTGGGATTTAAACTCAGAATCTCTGATTCAACAGACAATGCCTTTTCCATGTCATCATAATGGATCTCCAAGAATGACATAAATTAAGAGTAGGAGCTTAAAATACACATACACACACACACATACACACACACACACATAATTTCATTCCCTCATTTTACACGTGAATACTGAAGCTCAAATAAATACATTAACTGGCTTATGATCCAACAAGGTGTAGGTAATAGATCTAGGCTCTTTTCTCACTACTTGGTTGTTTTTTTTTTTTTTATCAAGAACACAAAAACAAACAAAAACCTTCCTTGATTTTTATAAGTCATTAAAATATGAAAACATGTTGCCCTAAGAACTGCATATAATTTTTTTCTGTATTTATCTATTCCAGGAAGAAGGTGAAGTATAAAATGGAAGAAAAATCATAATTTCACTATTAAATTTAGCTTATCAAAATTTCCCCTTTTAAAAATATATTCATTTAACATTAAATTTTTCAAAAATCATTTATTTCGTATATATGAGTAAAACTATTTGGAGTTGACATTATTTAAAGAAGCTGGGTGACACAATGGATAAAAGCACAAGACAAAGTTAGTAAAATCTGAGTTCAAAAACAATCTCAATCTTTCTAAACTATATGATTCTAAGCAAGCCATTTAATTTCTCTGTCTCAATTTCCTCATTTGTAAAAAGGTATATAATAAAAGCACCTATTCCAAGATTAGAAATGAAAAAAATATATATATATATATTTGTACAGTGTTTTACAAACTTTAAGATACTATATAAATTCTATTATAACTATCACTGAACAGATTTTTGATATTTTACTTATAAAAAGAAATGAATAATCTTAAACTCTCAAAAGTCTTAGGATCCTGTTCAGTTAGTTTTTTTTTTTCATTATTTAAACATGCTATACTTTAAAGGCTATTGGAAGCTTTTAGGATCTCAAAGACCAATATCTAGCATCCACACATAAAAAGTAGAATAAACTAATCTAAGTAAAATAAATTAATTATAGAGATTTTTATAATGGCACTCCAAAATAATCATTGGTCCTCATATTTACTAAAGGTTTTATATACATGAAAGTAAATATGTATTTTAATATGTCATTATGTTTTTATGTATACAAAACAAATACAGTTTGCATACAGAACAATATTATCATACCCAGGATCAAAACAATGTAAACTGAATGTAATATCTATTATAACCTAAGGGGAAAGGTTCCCTAAATTGTAAATATATACTTGGAAATGTTTGTTTTCTCAATCCAGTTATCATTTTCAAAATGTTATATTTCCTATATACCCCATTTTTCATCTGCCCAATTACCAGCAATCTTTTTTTTTTCTAGCATCAAAAATGATCATTTGTTTCTTTATTGTAGTAGATAAAACATCCTTTCATTGTTTCAGCTCACAAGCTGTGCGGATCCTACCCACTGTTCTTGCCTCCAGCACTTCACATTATTGGTGTATTATTTCATGCATGCCCTACTCTTTTATCAATTGCTTTTGAAGTAATGTTAATAGACTAGAAAATTGAGACATTTATGAAGTATAGGCAGTGTTTATGAAAAAATCCATAAAATATGACACAGGCAAGACAAGATAAAAGCAGCATTTTAATAGATTATGGCAAAGAGATTCTGTCAGAGTTGACAACTGACTCCTTCGAGATCACTAATTTTTATGGGATTAATTCTGTAGTATTAAAAATGAAGTTAAATGTCCTAATTAATCTGTAAATAGCATACCCACAATTAAACCTTGTATCTCCCCCTTGGATGTGGGCTTGAATGATTTTTGAGTAATAATCCCATTTATAATGAAGGTTAAAAAATGTTTTCCTGGTTATTTTTATCAAAATATCTACCTGGACCCAATTTCAAATGGGTGTAAGATAGGCACAACTCTGATATGAAGAGTCTATAGCTTAATCATTGTGCCAGTGTCTTGCTTATGTAGTATAAGTGCCTATACAGGAAGTTTCTGACTTGAGAATAACTTGTGATTGGCTCAGACACATGAATGAGTGGCAAGAATGGGGGAGTCCACTGTATTCTCGAAATAGGATTCTTATACTCCTGAGCTTTGTTCTTCAATTTAGAACATGTAGAAAATGGCTGACCTAGATGATTATTTCTTATATAGATTTGGACAATTAATAAACTAGATATATCTATTTCATTCCATCTATTCCTCCATACAACGTTTATTCCTTATATATGTGTCAATTCCAGAAGAGATGTTGCTGATGCAGTGGTAGCAGAAATATAGAGGAAAAGAATTTTTGATATTATGAGCCAGTACATGAAATGCAATTTCCTACAGGAGTTGTTTTCTGTAGAAATAATATCACAAATTGTGTAAGTATAGTTGAGAAAGCACTATATTTTAGCAATATGATGGGTTAAACAGACAGCCTGGGAACCTGAAAAAATTATATACATTACTTTGACGGGAAAAAATGTTTCAAGTTCCAAATGATTGAATTATAAACCAATCCTTGGAACATAGTAGGTTTTTAAAATGAGGCTTATTTAGTATCTGACTTAGTAACCCAAATCCTCAAATGGAAAATGGTGTTTTAATTTTATAAATTATCTTAATATTTTCTAGCAAGCAAAGGTCATTGAAGAAAGAGATCTGATCATTTTTAAACTAACTAATCAATTCTGCTATTTAAATATAACTTTACAATTAGATTCAGTCACAAGTAATAAAAATGTCTTATTTTGAGTGGTATAGAATAATTGTTTGACAAAGGAATTTACAACATCCTGTGACTTAAAAATTATTTAAATTTAATCTATGAAATGTCAAAACATATAGTTACCACAGTAAAATATTCACTTCAGTGTAAAGAAATCGGCCAAATCAATCATTTTCTATCAGGCACAAAAAACAATTGGTTGAATGACTACTCATATTTCAAATGAACATTTTGGCATTTTTTTAGACATAGCCACAAATCTTATTGGGATCAGATCTTCCTTCTTTGTGCCCTTGTCCTCTGAGGAACGAGGATCTTAAAGAGATGAATCATGTTACCTTTCATAGTTAAGTGGCCCTTGATAACAGTCTATAGTTATATTCCAAAAGAAAAACATACAGAAAAAGATATACTGACATTATGTATGAGATAACTATCTTTACAGTAGTGTTGATGTGAATAATATAATTAAGGAAATGAATATTAGAGCTCTCAGAAATAACTGTTTTTCTTAAACACTGTGCTTATATACATAATTCCCCCTTCCTCCCACCTAAATGTCTGGACTAAAATGGCCAATTTAATCAGTTCAATCAAACAGCTAATTTGACTGATTTTGTGAGGAAATGAATAGGCTATTAGACTAACAGAGCTAAGAGTTAGAGGGACTTTAGAGAACATCTAGGCTAACTATGCATCATTTCACAGATTTTTTCAACAAATTAGGGCCTGAAGAAGTTAAGTAACATCCAGGATCACATATCTAATTACTGGCATGACTGAGATTAGAATTCAGGTTTCTTTATTCTCTTGTGTTTCATTATCTTTTCCCTAAATCACACTATCTCTGTCAATTCAGCCAAAATCATGTATGTACAATTTGAAATTATGTGTGTGTATGCATCTCTGAGATGATAGATCTTTTAACAACAGAAATAAAGATATATTCATTCACACAGGATTAAGAAGGGTTATTGTATGAAAAGTTTTGAGCTGAAATAGACTATGAAGGAATGATAAATGTCATTTTTTTTTTCATTTTTAAATTCTCTGATTCATGGAAAAACCCTAAAGTCTTTGCCTCAGGAAAAAAAAATCCTAAATTCAGTCATCAATTCAATTTGGTATGTCTGCAAGGATTATTATAGCTAAGTAGCTTCTAATTCCATTTATATCCTATAATAGTTCTGGTGTCCTCTTAAGAGTACCAATGTTTTTCTTGAAGTTATACTTTTTTTTTTTTTGCTGAGGCAATTAGGGTTAAGTGACTTGCCTAGGATCACATTTCTAGGAAGTATTAAGTGTCTGACAAAAGATTTGAACTCAGGTCCTCCTAACTTCAGGGCTGGTGCTCTATCTTATGCACCACCTAGCTGCCCCTTGAAATTATACTTATTGAAAAACAAACAAACAAAAAAGTGCAGAACCACATTAGTTTTTCAAAGCTTGGGCTTTATGAGACTATCTTGATCACTTAGAAAAATATCACATACAACCATTTTTGATGTACCTACTTTGCACCAAATACCTTGTTCAGCAGTATAAATACAGAGGAATACATGAAACAGTTTATTAAGGATTTTACATTCTATAGGGGAAACAACACATATACTTCTAGGTACATATAAAAGAAATAGAAGGTAATTTAGAGAGGGTGGTATAGGGAGGGGGTTCAGGAAAGGCTTTACTTTTATGTAGAATGTGGTGGAGCTTTGAAGGAAACTAAGACATAAGATTAAAAAGAAATGGCATTTTGGGAATATGTGATAATCTGTGCAAAGTTACAGAGAGGGTTCTACTCCTGGATGTGAGATACTGTGGGAGAGACAAGCAAGGAGGACAATTTGGCTGAGCCAAAGAGATTTAGTAGAAGAAATATGTAAAACAAGGATAGTCTAGGGCCAAGGTCATGAAAAGGTTTTAAAGGTCAATCAAAGAAGTCTGTTGCTGATCCTAGAGATAACAGAGTCCTTGAAGCTTGTGTGACAAGACAGTTCTATCAATGCTTAAGGAATATCACTTTGGCAGATGTGGGAAAATGGATGAGAGGGAGAGACAAGGCAGAGAAACAATCAGGAGATTACTGCTTGGTGTCTTGTCAAGGGACGATGGAAGAGGGTAGTGGTTATCTGAGAAGAGAAAATGTAATGATGTATATCTCCATCTTCTATATTCTACATACACTGAACCAAATAATGCTATATACTTACATGTTTTAATTATATCCAGATTTGCAACTATACTACTTTTAAAATTTATATTATTCCTTTAGTTTGTGAACAATCAAACTGGAAATGTTATAGCCTTGTTTGAGCTATTCCCTTCACACTCTTATTTGGAAACAAGCAGAATAATATACATCTGTTAATTAAATGGATAGACACACAGAGAATCAATATATGTCTAACCCAAATGCTAAATGATACTATGTGCTACATTCATATACAAGGTTCAGTAAATAGTTATTGAATGAATGAATGTCTGAATAAAACAAGGTTGTTCTGCTCCTTCTGGGCTAGTTTACTAATATAAGTATATATATTTTAAATATTTTTTAAAAATAAGAATCATTGCTAGATCATGTGAAATGCTCACTATAACTAATAGTATAATTATTTCTATTTCTATTATATTCTATAAAGCAGGGACAATGACTATAACTTTGAGAAAATGTTTTTTTTCTTCATGTTAACATGAGCAAAAACAAAAACAAAAAAAACCCTCACCAAAATTCAACAATTCTTCCAAGACAATTGCATATTACATTGTTATTGGCTACATGAATATTTCTAATTCTTTATCATTCTTTTTATATACATCTCCAGTTATAATAATTTTTCAGTCCTTACTAGAGATTTACTCTATATTTCTTATAAAAAATTCACTGTCCAAGTTTCTATGCATTTTGAGGTAGTTGAGGGCATCAGAAATGTTTAGCTTCCATATTTAACTGACTACTTGTCAAAACTTCGTAAAATTTCACAACTTTATCACTAATTTCCCAATGAAAAATAAAAATCCCTACAAACATCTAAAATGGCTCAGTCACTCAGATTATTGTATACTTTTATGCATGGTAATGATACTGTTTTAAGGTAGGTATGCACCATCTGTGCACTTTGGACTACCTTAGACCAGCTGGTTCCTCTAAGAGGAATTGCTCATCTTTTGTTCTTGCTCCATCCTGACCTGGACACCTAGTCGGACAGTGATACTTATTATGTCGTCAGGATATCCTGTTCAGGACCCATTGTTACATCACCTTGAAAGATATGCTGATCTTGTGATCTTGTGTTTTTCCCTGTTGTATTTCCCCTCCTACAGAAATGCTAACTAGATATGGTCTAAACACCTGGTACATTCTTCTTGATTACACTCATAATACAAAGAGGGGGGGGAATATAATGAAGCTTTATTAATGAGATAGGGACACATTCATAGCTTCTTCCATTTCTAAAATTATCATGCAAACTTGTGTTGTTTCTGGATGACTAAAACTGGACTTCTGAAAATCAATTCTATATTTATATGGTATCTGATTATGATTTAAAATTCAAAATTTAAAACTGGGTTATATTATTGATTCTGAAGTTAAAATGTCAAAAATATTAATTTCATCCTTGATAATCGACCATTTGTCCTCACAACTGTGAGATTTTATTTATAATCAGAAAGTCAGATATTTTGAGCATTAGTAGTGTGATATTATGTAAGGAGAACTATATTAAGAGGCAGGATGTATACAACTGTGATTTTAGATCATTCACTTAACTGAAGAACTCATACTTCTTTTTTTCCTTCCACCTAGAAGTGATCCCCCTTCAGACTTTTCATGCCTCTCTACTTGAGAGATTCCCTATGCATATTCCTTATGCATGCAGTCATTTCCTTTCTTTCTTGTTTCATAATGCTCCAACCAAAAAAAAAAAGTATAATTAAAAAGGCAGCTAGTCTTTCAGTTCTTTGTTACCCAAAAGAAGAATAAAGAACAACTATAAATATTTTTGAACATATAGGCCCTTTTCTTTTTGCTCTCTTTGGGAGAAGAGTCAAATAGTGGTATCCCTGGGTCAAAGGGCATGCACTATTTGGTATTCATGATTTTGGAGCAATCTTCCAAATTGCCTTCCAGAATAACCATAATTCCATCAACAGTAATTTAATTTGCCAATTTTCTCACAGCATTTCCAAAATGTCATTGTCCCTTTATGTAAATTTTGCTAATATGATGCATGTGAGGTAGACCTGAGTTCTTTTTAACTTTTATTATTAGGAATTTGGAACGTTTTATGTCTGTGCTACTGTGCTTTAAGAAACAATGAAGGTGATGTTTTCAGAGAAACTTAGGAAGAATTGTATAAAGTGATGTAGAATGAAGTAAACATAACCAGGTGAACAATTTACACTTAAAACAACATTCTAAAAAATGAACAACTTTGAAAGACTCAGAAGCTTTGATCAACACATTATAACTCTGGAACACTAATGAAGATGCCATCTTTTTAATAAGAGAGGTTAAATAAATAGAATGAGACATTTTTGGACATAGCTGATACAGGAATTTGTTTTTCTTGACCATGTATATTTGTTACAAAGGTTTTTCCTATTTTTTGGGGGGGGTTTGAGAGTAGGTGGTAGAAGGGAGAGAAAATAAACACCAGTTAATTGAAAAAATAAATGAAAAGAAAAGGTAAGACAAGAAAAATATTATATAGAATTGGATCACTTGTTATTTGCAGTACCCAATTCTGGATGCACACCTGTTGAACTGTTTTGGAAGCACTAGCCTAAGTTCTTACTTATGAGTTCCTATGAATTTGGTAAGACCTAGGAGAAAGAAGTAGGACATGGTCCTTCTGAACTCACATGTCATGGACAAATTTTTAATGAAGTACTGTCAGTTTGCACTCAATCACCTCTAACTTGTATTATAGTCAATCAATTCTTCAGATTTTCCCCATGTAGGAATATATATTAGGATATAGCAATTAAGAATACAGGGGTGAGGTTGAGTAGTGTGACTGGATGTTGTTTCAATGAGGAACTTGAGATTATATAAAGAAGTTGTACAGCTTTTCAAATGCATTAATCTATTGTTTTATTCCTGTTCTGTTTTGGACATAGTTCATTATACATCTATACTACTTATCCAAGACTATACTGATGTTTCAGCTCTATGGCCTAACATATAATAGCCTGGGAAACAGGTATTCTATATCCAATCTTTTTTTTTTTTTTTCTGGGTGGACAGTTAGGCTGAAATCTTTGAAATGATTGCCTATCTCATTTAGGAGATCTGTAATGTTCTTGTTATTGATGAATTCTGCACAATATCATCTGTAAATAGAAATATCTGGAGGAACATTATATGAATGACGACTCAAAACCTCAGTGGAACTTTACACCTTAATGACTTAAATATCTATATAGAATTTATATATTCATATAATATATAATGCTATATATTCAATAGTTTAAAACCACATGGGGAATTCTGCTTTGATATGAATATTTCAGTAGATATCCTCTCTGACAAACGTGGACACATTTGCTAAATATATACCTATTTGTTTTATATCTCATTCAACAAGTATTTATTCAGTACATACTATGTGTTAAGCATCACGCTAGGCTTTGGGGACACAAGACAAATACAAAATAAATTTTACATTTGTCTGGGGTTGTTTGTGGGCAACAACATATTAAAAAATAAGTAAAAATAATATATACAAAGAAAATGAAAATAACTTTTGGGGGATAGGATATCATTAATTAGGCAGTTCACTCATCATGATTGAGATCATCAGCTTTATGAAGTAGGGTAATAATCTGAGGATTGTCAAATAAAATTATCTAATTGTGTGATTTTAACTTATATATGAGAGTTATCTTGTTGGAGAAAAAAGCCTTCAGGGAAAAAATTTTAACCAAATAACATGCTTTTTTACAGAAAACAAATCAAAAATGCAGTGGGATTTTGTTTTCTTTGCACCTTTCAGTTATGTGTAGGTATGAATGTAAAGACATGGGTTATTTTGAAATATAGTTTGAGAAAGCTCAGCTGTTCCTTTATTACATAATCATCAATGACCTTACTGCATTGAACTGAGTCAAATCTGAAAATGGGAATAATATCATTTTTCCTGCTTGAAAGCATACGTTTAACCAGATGATATTTTGAAGACTTTTCACGGTCCAAATTCAAGATTCTCTTATTAAGTTGTGAGCGCAGTATATTGAGAGATATGACTAGGATTACTAGTATCAATCCAATTCAACAGATTTTATTAATGAGGAGGCACTATGCTAACTTCTGGGGAAAGAATGGCAAAAATGAAACAGTACCTATCCTCATGAGGCTTGCACTTTACTGACAGTACATAAATAATCAATCTAAGTAAGGCTGGGGATTCAGGGGAAGTCACCTTGTGAAACTGTTTTCAACAAGACCAATCTTAGAAGTGACCCAGGTTTAATTGTTCCCAGTGGTTCTTGGAAGGGCAAACTCAAAGGGGTTGCTCTGAAAGTGATCTTTGTGGGGACATTATGCAAATTATATAAAATACATATGGGTAAAAATTGAAGAGGTCCAAATGCAAATGAGGCTCTAAATGAGTCAAGGTCACATGCTGAGAAAATCACTTGTCATAAATTCATGGTGATATATCTATGATGAAATAGATAATTCGTAGAAAGACCCATATGAAGGCACTATCTGGAATATGGAGTGGAGATGAAAACTGAAGGTAAAAATGATTTGCTCATAGAACAAAAGGGCTGAGGAAAGTCTCTTTATTGACTAAAACGAGCACTGTCACTATGGATCATGACTTCATGATATAAAATTTTTTGTCATAAATATTTTTTGGAAACATTTTCAAAAGTTTAAATTTTAGAAATTCTGAACCAAATGCCAAATACAATGAGTATCATTTTGATATATAAGTTATAACAGAAAATAGCAAACTGAACATGAAACTGCAAATTTCTATTTTGTGAGCCTTGTGTTTCTTTAAAATAGATGTTCTATATGTAATTTTCAAAGTTTTTTCACTTGCTTATGTTTCCTTTTAGTCATCATCTCTGCATTAAAAAAACTGGTTCAATGACCTTCATTTCTTTTTCTTTTTTGGTAATCTTATCATGATCCTTCTTTATCTAACCCATTCACTGAAAAAAGAGATCCTTGTTACAAATATGCATAGTCCAGCAAAGTGAATTGCCAAATTAGCCACATCCAAAAAAATACGTCTCAGTTTGTTTTTTGAATCCATCACCTTTCTTTCAGGAATTGGGCAGCATACTTTGTCATGAAGTCTCTAATATTATTAGTTGGTTTTTGCACTGACCCAAGTTTTTAAGTCTTTCAAAATTATTTTTCTTTACTATTAAGTAAATTGTTTTTCTGATTCTGCTGTTCACTTCACTCAGTAAAGTGATATCACTGGGTCAAAGACTTGTGTGGTGACTTTTGGAGGAATAATTCCAAATTACTTTTAGGAAAGTCTATACCAAGTCATACCCTCCCAAGTATTAATGTACTTCTTTTTATACAGCATCTTCAACAATTATCATTTTTGAAAACCTGATGTGTATAAGATGAAATCTGAGTTCTTATTTCTATTTCTCTAGTTATTAGTTTTTAGAAGCATTTTATATGGTAATTTTTTATAAATATGTTGTGATATTCATATCATCAGCTTTCAGGTTGCTCTCCGCTAAGGCACTTTTAGATTAAATCTAGCTAAATTATTCTCAGAGAGTCCATGCTAGACCACCAAGGCATCTAATCTGGAAAGGTCATCATAGGGGAGCCCCTGCAGGACATTTTTGGAGGTTTCAAATCCCCAAGGATCATTGTTGGAGTAATTTCCTGAATAACCCAAGAGGCTGGGTTATTTCAAATGTTAACGGAGTAATCAGAGCAGATGGAGATGTTATATACGGTAGTGAAAAGGACACTTAGCTTGGAATCAGAAGATCTGGCTTTAAATCATGGCTCTGTTACTTATTACTTGTTACTCTTTAGATCTTACTTCTCTCATTCATATGATAAGCAGACAGGACAAGACAAACTTTAAGGTCCTCTAAGGCTTATGGATACTTAGTACTGAATCAATAACTGTTGACATGGTCTTCACAGAAAACTATTACTTTATGTAGAAAATGATTTTATTTGATACTGAAATAGGCCTTTTTAAAATTCAGAGTGTTTTAATGATTCTGATCAGACCCTTGACTAAATAATATATCTCCAAGAATGAAAAAAAAAAAAAAAGCCAGAAACACAACCTCTGCTCTGCAATGTTACTCCAATTATTCCAACAACTATCTCAGTATGCTCAACAGTCAAATTATCTTAGCATATATTCCAATATTTTGATAAATTCATCAATAAGTATTTATTAAGCACCTACTATGTATCAGGCATTGACCATTTCTATTCACTAGGGCAGATAATTAATACAATGGATAAAACATTAGGCTTGGAGTTAGGAAAATATGATTTCAGACCCAGCCTCAGACACTTACTAGCTGTGTGATCCTGGGCAAGTCATCTAATCCCTCTCTGCCTCAGGTTCATCAACTGTAATAAAGAGATAACAAAAATACCTACCTCCCAAAATTATTGTGAAGGTCCAAGAAGGTAAACCACTCTTAGCATAGTGCCTGGCATCATTTAATACATGCTTGTTTTTTTCCTCCCTCCCCTTAATAAGAAGCAACCATCCCAAGAGGAAAGAAAATAAGTACATACATAAGTATCTCTCTCTCTCTTTCTGTGTACACACACACAGATACATACACACATATGTACACATACATATATATACATACACACACACATATATATATGAACACACATATTTAAGCTTAAGCTTATTTATATGTCCTCAAAATGTGATAATGAGATTTCTTTTTTGATAAATATTCCCTATGCAATTTTCATAACTCAAAATACATTAATTAGTGGCACACGATTTATTTTGGTAGTCCTATTTACTAAAGATGAAGTGACCTTCTAGCAATCTTAAAAAGAATAAAAACTCTCCAATATATGGTGCCATATGCCAAAATATGATATTAACAGGTTATATTTACTTTCCAAGGATTATATTTAGCTAAATTTAGAGAAGTGCACCATTATTAATGAGGGTAATTGTCTGCCATGAAACAGAAAAATACAAAATGCTCCACTGATTATGTAGTGACAAAAACAGAGTAATGGTATTTAAAAAAAAAAGTGTGGAGGAAAGAGACTACTAAGGCAAAAAATGTAATCTATAGAATGAGAAGACTAAAGAACATACCTCAAAGTACCAAAAGAATATGCAACTGTCTTCTAAATGATAATTGATGACTTCCAAGGAGCCATGAAGAATGGGAATGATATTTTAGAATTAGAGCTAGGTAAAAATTTTCATGATTTTTCAAAAAGGTAAAGAAGATACTTTCAATGATAGGAAAATGAACTTGACTTCAATTTTTTGATAAATCTAGAATGGATTATTAAACTAAAAGTCTGTGAGCATAAAGAAAGGAGAATGATAACTGTTACAAACTAAAAAACAAATTTTAAAAAGGCATTAAATAAATATAAAGACTATTTAGAAAGCAGAATAATTGATTCTAACAGGATATTGGGCCATATATAACCTATGAACTAAAAATGCTTTCATATCATTGAGGGTAAGGGAAATGTTTAGAAAGAGTGGGAAGAATAGTAAGGACAATTATCTATACAAAAATATATCAGAGTCAAAGGAAGAAAAGAAATAAAATGCTTGAACAATGCACAAACTGGATAATAGAGATAACTTTGATAGCATAAATATATATCCACAGTATTTTCTTCTTGTTCATGTCATAAATAATACAAATGGACATATTTTGTATTTTATAAGGTTAAATATAGAAAATGCTAATTGAATTAATATTGCTATTACTTGTACTTTTATCTAAAAAACATGGCAAACTGTAATTTGACTGTTGCCATAGCACAGGAGAAGATCAATTCTGCAGATATGGTTAATGTATTCTTATCTTGAAGTTAGCAGATAAAAAGAATGTGCCAAAATAAACAAACTGAAAGTGTAAACGGACATTCTAAATACATTATCATATTATAGGAACATCTGGTACTAACACTGTCAAGTTTACATATGTTCTCAAATACTTATTTATGTAACAATCAAATCCTAAGCATTCCAGCTGCACTTGTAAACTTTTTATGAACTGAAGTCATATGCACAAGCTCAGCTGAATGTACTCAACAGAGGGAAGATCGTGAGGAAACTATCAACTCTCCAAGAGATGTTTGATTGCTAACACTGCCTTCTGACAGGTCCTGGGACTTCTGTGTCTTTTATTAAAGCTAAGCTGCTGGCTCTATGATTTGGTTTTGTGTGAGTTAGATAGTCAGGAATACCTAACAATATAGTCCCTATTTGGCAACCATATTTTTGGACTTGATTTTATTATAAGAAAGAAATGACCACAGAAAAAAAGAGTTAAAAAATCACCTTTGGGAACAGACTTAAATATTTTGGTTAAAACAGTTCCCCTATGATTGTCCCACTAAATATGGGATAGATCATTTTGACAGCTCTGTGTTAGCTGTATATAGGGATAAGTAGCAACAACATAAAATAGTAATGTAAAAAAAAATAACATATTAATGAAAACTGGTAATTATGTGGAACTTCTCTTAGGAACTCCTTGACCTTTAAAAACAGTGTTGTGAATATTCATAAAATTTCTTACATTTTAAATTAAAGTTTAGTAAAAGCAGGAGACACTATAGTATAGTATAGGATTTATAGCTTGAAGGAACTATCCGGCCTGATTCCCTCACTTTATACAGAGGAGACAAACTAGGGCCAAAAGAAGTAAGGTGACATTCAAGGTCATAGAATAATATAGAGCAGAATTAGGAGTCAGATCTTCTAATTCCAAATCCTCTCTTCTTTCCTCACACCATATTGTCTCTAACTTAGAATTCTAAAGATGGTCAATGTTGGAAGTGGAAGTGCTTTGGACCTCAGTAATTCATTGTTGACCACTAAAAGGAATTAAATGTCCCTAATTAGAGATTTCTCAAAATGTGGCTTTCTGACCAGTACTTTCACATAAACCACAGCACATACTTTTATGAAAAGGGACCAGCAAGATGAAGTCCTTTCGTCTCTGAAAAGAAGATGCCTAATCAATCTCTTTCTGTCAGGCTGAGGTTAAAAGGACATAATCAAGGTACATTTTTTTTTTTTCTGGGGGAAATATCCTCATGATATGGCTGAAAGGATTCCATAAGGTTCCTGTGGAATTAAACAGATGTCCTGCTGAGTGATTTGTAGAATCTGTTTTGTGAATACTTGTAATTTTCATGAGCTTGCCACACTTTCTAGCTGTCAGCAATGTACTTATGCCAGCATACATCAACAGTGACCTAAAATACTGTGGCTATTAGAAGCCTTAGGACTCTAGAGAAGAAAATAATTTTGTACCCAATTTTATCATACCTTTACAATGAGGGTAGTCATTCTTTTAGGACTACAGTTAGCCTTGCAAAAATGGAAGTCACCAGATCTATTATTAATGTTATTAAGTGCCAGATACCTTTAACTCTTATCTTCATAGAGCTGGTCTTCATCTAGGCATTGCAAAATTGGGGAAAATGATAGCAATTGCTATGAACTTATGAATTTCTCTTTTCTCTTCTTACATCTTAAGAATTTTTTTCAGAGGAGCCTCAGAAGTTTCCCAACTTTTCTAAGTTTCAGTCACCACTGCCCATTTTATTAAAAAATGATTTTATTGATCTAATCGTTTTTACATCATTGTCACTTTGGGGAGGGGGTGTTACACCTTGTCTAGAATAAGCTTTTCCTTGAAACTAAAACCAAGAGAACATTCTGAAATGCAAAATGGATACTTTTGATCACAATAAATTAAATTTTTTTGGACAAGCAAAACTAATGCAGTCAAGATTAGAAAGGAAAGCTGGGAAAAAATTTCATATTTAGTGTTTTTGATAAAGGCTTCATTTCTAAAATATATTGAGAATTGTCTCAAATTTATAAGACTACAAGTTGTTCCCCAATTGATAATAGTCAAAGGATAAGAAAAGACAATTTTCAGATGAAGAAATTTAAGCCATCCATAATCATATGAAAAAATGGTTTAAATTACAATTAGAGAAAGCAAATTAAAACAATTCTGAGGTACTAAGATTGACTAAGATGACAGGAAAAGATAATCATAAATGTTGGTAGGGATGTGGGAAAATTATACTGTTGGTGGAGTTGTGAACTAATCAGCCATTCTGGAGAGGAATTTGTAATTTTGTCCAAAGGGCTATAAAACTATGATTACCCTTTGATCCAGCAATATCTCTACTGGGCCTGTATCCCCAAGAAATCATAAAAGAGGGGAAAGGAGCCATATGTGCAAAAATGTTTGTAGCAGCTCTTTTGGTGGTGGCAAAGAATTGGAAAATTAGATGTCTAGCAATTGAGGAGTGGCTGAATAAGTGGCTAAGTATAAATTATACATGATATTAATGGAATATTATTGTTCTTAAAAAATAATGAACAAGCTGATTTTAGAAAGGTCTGGAAAGATTTATGTGCACTGATGCTGAGACAAACAAGCAGAACCAGGAACACATTGTACACAATAATAGCAAGATGGTAACAAGATTGTGTGATGATTATGACAGACTTTATTCTTCTCAGTGGTTCAGTAATCTAAAATAATCCTAATAAACTTTGGATGGAAAATGCTGTCTGCATCCAGAGAAAAAAAAGAACTATGGAGACTGAATGTCTCCATGATATAGTTCACTTTTTTTTTCTTTTGCTTCTGTTTTTTTTTTTTTTCCTCTTATGGTTTTTCTCCCTTTGTTCTGATTTTTCTCTTCCAACATGATTCATAAGGAAATATGTAAAAAGAATGAATGGGGGCAACTAGGTGGTGCAGTGGATTGAGTGCCAGACCTGAAGTCAGGAGGACTTGTGTTCAAATCCGGCCTCAGTCACTTAATACTTCCTAGCTGTGTGACCCTGGGCAAGTCACTTAACCCCAATTGCCTCAAGGAAAAAAAAATGAATGCATATATAATTCCCTCTCCCCCCACCCCCCACCAAAAAAGTTTTTTTTTTTTTTTGTAACTAGGGAAAATAAAAACTTAAAAAAAGAAATTAACACAAATTAGTAACCCATTTTGTCACTAAAAAATAATTAGGCAAAACATTTGATACAGTAACTAGATCTGATAATATACCTGATATGCTGCATCACAGGTCCTCTGACTTACTGACTTGACTTATTCAACGTTTACTTCCTTTTAATGGTCTTCTCACTTACTTTGTAATCACTGTCAAAGTTGTTCTCTTGGTTCTGCTTATTCACTGTGCATCAGTTAATACAGTTCATAAAAATCTTTTCATGCTTCTCTGAATTTCTCTTATCTGCCCATTAGTATTGCCCAATAATATTCCACTGCATCCATACTGATTTAAGAATAGAGATTGACTTTGTGTAATCATGGGTGTGAGGAACTCCTTGGTGAGGAGATTCTACCAATGCAGGTTGACAACTTCTCTTGTTATCTTATAGCCTTGAAGAGCTGTCTAGGGCACTGAGAGGTTGAATGATTTGCCCAGGGTCACACAACCAATATGTAGAACTTGACCTAGATCTTCTTGACTCTAAAGCTAATTTCCTTTTTGTCTCTCAATTCACATACCATATATATATATATTTTGCCATTCTCCACCTGATGAGTATTCATTTTATTTTCAAATCTTTGACATCGCAAATTGATATTATGAATATTTTCTTTAATGTTTGACTTTTACTTCTGTTTTTAACCTCCTTATATTATATATCCAGGAATGAGTCATATAGTATGGGCATTGTAGACACTTTGCCTAATTAATTCCAAAGTGATATCCAGAAAGGTTAGACCACTTCCAAAATCCAGGAGTATATGCTTGTATCTGTTATCCCATGGCTGCCAGGTTTTAGTGGGAAAGGAAGACAGGCATTTATAAAGTTAAGGTTGTTTTAAGGCTATAGTTCAGTATAGCCTTTTAACTCATGATGCTGTTGCAGAAGAAGTAATTCTCAACTGTCTGAAAACTATTTGATAGAAATACCTAAAAAAAACCCTAAGGTTTTAGAAGCAAAGAGGGCAGGCGCAACAGTGCTCAAAAACAGAGGGGGAAAATCTTCCATATCTGTGCAATGTTGGTAAACAGTAGAAGCTAACATTCATGTAAAGGAAGGAATAACTTTTTTTGAACAATGTCTCTAGACATATCAGTGACCATCAATGGACCCAAATCTATATTCCTGATATAGATCCTTGGCTTTTCCAAAGCCTTCATTACAATACTGCTGTTAAGAGTCTGAAAGATTAGGAACAGCCTTTTGATAAATGAAATTACAATTCTGAATAATATAAAATAGGGCCGTGTTCTAGCTCTCTTAATTTTACATTTAAATAACTTTTTACAGTTATTAGATGAATTGAACATATGCCCTCTAGTTATAGGAAATGAAATAGTATTTCATTCTAGTAGACCTATTAGATTATGATGTAGTTCCACTTAACATCTATCAAAAAAAAAAAATAGACATTTTTACATATTCAAATTGGGAAAAATGAAACAAAAATAATAGTATATAAATTTTTTATCAATATAATGTTCAAAAAGTACGTATCAGTTTCAACAATATGACAAAAAATAATATCTCTTTTCTCCATCTAAATTGATCTCTGGATTGAGCAACCATTATTATTTTTATTATTTACATTGCTTATATTGTTTGGTTTTACTTTCTTCCCTCACCATATATATATTTCCCATACTTTTGGGGGATAATTTTATATGCAAGTAGAATTTTTGCATAAATAAGTCTCTCCTGTTAATGGCTTTTATAAATATAGGGATCACTGCATTAAAAATATGGGGAAAACTGAAGCTCTTTTTGTATAATTTTATTTTACTTTCTAAAAAGAATGCATAAATTTATAGTGCTAATAGCAGTTTAGTAACATCCTTGGTTTTCCATATTCATGACAGCAACCATTTTTAATTACTTTTGGCAATTTGATTGGAGTTAGTGTTTCACAGTCATTTTAAATTGTGTTTTTTCTGATTACTGGAGCATTTAAAAACTTTGCACATAGTTAATAATATATGTTTTTTCTTTTGAGAACTGTCTTGTCTTTTACTGCTTTTTAAGCACATCTTAACTGGTAATATAGTGCAACTTGCATCCTGACATTCTTTTATTGGACTTTGTGTCATCTGCAATTAGGATTCTTCTGAGACTGTCAGCAATAACACAAAATTGTGAGTGATATAGCCAAATAACAGCAACGGGTATTGTTAAAAAAGATTTTTCTAAGAGCAAGCAGTTTTGATTCAGTTAATTTAGGAATTCATTAAATGCAATCTACATGATTTTTTCTTCTTTATTAATTTTTTTGGCAAAGTTCACTCTTTATTTACAAGATATATGTCCAACTGTCTGTTAAGTAGCACTATAGTTACAGCTAATGGATCCCTGGATCAACAACTTCTGATAAATCTTGGTGATTTGACCTTGAGCAAGTCACTTAATTTCTAAGTTTCCCAGAGTTTCACATTTCTGAATGCCTACAACTATGTATGTTTGCATGTCTCAATATATATAAAGTATATATGTATTTTTTTTGGGGGGGCTGAAATTTCATTGATATAAGTTTTCAATGAATAACTTCTCTCCACTAAAGCACATGAGTAGCTATTCAAGTAGAACACAAATTCTGAAACTTGCTGCTTTAGAGTGTTGCTTAGACAAAATGAGAACTTAAATGATTTGTCTT
The DNA here is from genome assembly GCF_902635505.1 of Sarcophilus harrisii. Lineage (NCBI taxonomy): Eukaryota > Metazoa > Chordata > Mammalia > Dasyuromorphia > Dasyuridae > Sarcophilus > Sarcophilus harrisii. Next base: position 255,083,015 of record NC_045427.1, read on the forward strand.
GAATCATACAATTACTTTGTATCAGAGGCAGGATTTGGACTCAGTTTTCCTGACTCTGAGGTCAGCTACTAGATTATGCTCTCATATGTATATACACACATATGTAAATATCAAATGCCATCCACCTACATGTGGACTGACTAACTCAAGAGGGCAGTCTAAATGGATGTAAAATTTTGAGCAATATGTTTTTTTCAACCAGCCTTTTTTATTTTTTATTTATTTTTTTTATTTTAACAGTACAAGTCACTAAGTTGGTTATCTTTGGATTGACCAATAATTATATTGGAAATATTGGTCTCATGCAGTAAGCATATTATATGACTTGCACATTTAGACCCTTCTTAAGTACTTATTAATTGAACTAAATCCAAGTTCAATGCTTTGGAAACAAAATAGAGAACTTTCTTAGTGCATAAAAATGTCTTTAAGATACACTTCTAGTGAAAAACAGAACCCAAAAGCTATCTTAAAATATTTTAAGATCACTAAATATAAAAGAGGGAGCATATTTTGCTATTCTAGAAAGTAAAACAATGTTCAATGAGTGAAAGTTATAAGGAATATTTAAGTTCAACGTAAAAAAATATTTTTAAAATTAACTTGTCCTTAGAATGTGGTATTTCTAATATATAGTATACTGATTATTAACTGAAAAATAAAAGCAACCAGAACTTGGATCCCAGTCTAATTCTTCTTAGTTCTAGTGCCTTCCTTCTATTAATTATTTCCTGTTTAGCCTGTATATATCTTGTTTGTACATATCTATTTGCTTGTTGTATTTTTCAATAGATTATGAGTTCCCTGAGGGCTAGGACTGTCTTGTTTTTCTTTGTATACCTAGCACTTAGTATTGTGTCTAGCACATAGTAGGCACTTAATAAATGCACATGGACTTCTTATTGTCTAACATAATTCTAAGGACATTGGTATGAGAATAAATTAGATCATACTTAAAAATCAAATTATATAATCAGTTTAAATTCCATAATGCTATGACTGTTCTCAAACTAGAGACTATACTTTTGTAAGGCAAAGTCTAAGCTAAAGAAAAATAAGAAAGCAACCTTTATTTGGATGTTAAGGGAAGAGGAAACATTTTTTTCATGTGCAAAGACAAGGACATCTATCGAATTAACATTTTTATTTTTTGTGAATATGGAAAACATTTCTTTAATTACGATTAAAATGACAGAATAAATTTCCTAAAGACAAGTACTCATAGGGAAAAAAACATAATTCATAGCTAAGAATAATAAGCTCTTTAAATTTACAAACTCTATAAAAATGGTTTATATTATGTATAATATTATGGGCATTTCCTTTTTTAAATATGCTTTCTATAGTTGAACTTTTTACATTTTGATAATGAAAAAAATTTAGCTCTGCTTCCTATTCTCAAATATAATACTACAATAATGCTAAGAAACATTTGACTATATAATTAGAAAATACATCTCATTTCAATTTATTATAAAATATTTATTTAAAAATAGAGAGGAATGTGAATGAAAATGTCTTTCCTTCTTTTTCCAAAATAAGAGTTCCTAATGTTTAATGATGCTAATATTGATTGCCATTATGTTAATAAATACAACATAGATATCAGTAATATGGGAAAGATTTGAATCACTGTGAATCAGAAAAAGCAATCATAGATGACAATTTTCTACACAGTTTTAGTTGAGAACAAATGAAGCCTAACAAACTCTAATAAACTTTACTTACCTTGATGGCCTGACTGTAAGGTCCAATGTTAGCAGGTGCCCAGTGAGAAATACTCTGCACATGCATCACTTCTTTGGAACAAGGCAGTACTTCAGCAATCATCTTGTTGGTCTTGTGAGCAAGACAGTCAACTGAAAAAAGTAGACCATCTGGCAACAAAGCTTCTACACAGACCCTGAAACAAAACAAATTAAAAAATGCTAGTATGGAGAAGTCATTTCCTTGAATGCTACAGATTTATACAAGAGGTTTTCTAGAATACAATCTTCAAGATATATTCCAAAGGTTTGACTCATAATTGAAGTAGTGGTTTAATGACACTTTCCATGGTGATTCTGAAGAGTGCTGTAGTTTCAGTTAAGAGAGACATGGATTTGCATTTCACCTTTGACATTCACTGTGGGATGTTGAACAAGGTGGTTCACTTCTTAGCTCTCTGAGGGAGAGCAAGCATTTCTTTTCTTTTTCTTCTTTTGTCTTTTTATTCCCGATAACAAGGGTAGTAACTTGTACCTAGTGGACATGTAGTGTTTGTTGAGGTGAACTGAAATGGAAAGCCAGAGAATTTTTTTTCTAAAGAAAAAGTAGTGATCATTGAGCAAAAAGATGAGAGTTTTTTTTGGGGAAAAGATAAGAAAAAGATAAAGAAACAATCATATTAAGCAATTTCATTATTTTAAAAGTATTACAAGTCCCTAAAAAGATTATATGCTTCTCAAGAGTAAAAGCTATGCCAAATGTTTTTGTGAATTATATACACTACTTGCTGAAGTGCTGGAAACACAAATAATTATTATTATAGCTTCTTATTTATAAAACATAGGCATGGGTAATTTTTCAACATTCACCTTTGCCAAACCTTCTGTTCCAACTTTACCCCTCCTTCCCCTTCCCCCCTCCCCTAGATAGGTAGTTCAATAAATGTCAAATATGTTAAAATATATGTTGAATCCAATATATGTATAAATATTTATACAGTTATCTTGCTGCACAAGAAAAATCGGATCCAGAAAGAAAGAAAAAAAACCTGAGAAGGAAAACAAAAATGTAAGCAAACAATAACAGAAAGAATAGAAATGCTATGTTGTGGTCCACACTCATTTCCCATAGTTCTCTCTCTGGGTGTAGATGACTCTCTTCATTACTGAACAATTGGAACTGGTTTGAATCATCTCATTGTTGTTGATCTCCTGATTCTGCTTGTTTCACTTAATATCAATTCATGTAAGTCTCTCCAGGCCTCTCTAAATCATCCTGCTGATCATTTCTTATACAACAATAATATTCCATAACATTCATATACCATAATTTATTCAGCCATTTTTCAATTGATGGGCATCCATTTAATTTCCTGTTTCTAGCCACTATAAAAAGGGCTGCCACAAACATTTTTGCACATGTGGGTCCCTTTCCCTTCTTTAAGATCTCTTTGGGATATAAGCCCAGTAGTAAGATGTTCAACTTCTTAAAGCACTCCTAAATCCTCAGTGACTTTAAAGTAGGCACTCAATAAATATTATTGGTTGGAAAAAATGAATTTAGTAAAAGAATAAATTACAAAGATGAGAATGAAATAAAGAAAGGTGGGAGAAAGGAAAGGTGAAAGTAGAGATATTTGAGAAGTATTATAGTAGCATTTCTAAGTCAACAGTTATACAAATGAAGATAGGCATTGGGATACTGGATTTTAAAACAAGTAATTATAAAAATGGAGCAAGAAAAAAGGAAAGCAGAGTAAAGGTTGTTGTTGGTTTTTTTTTTTTTTTTTGACAATTCAATCAGCATTCCAACTTCTATGAGATTATAAGGAATAAACCTAGGTGAGATGTGAGCATGGATGACCTGGGTAAATGGTGGTCTCAAGAACAGGAACTCACTAATAGGAGGAGGAAGTCTGCAGATAAAAGGCATTTCCAGAATGAGAAGGCTGCTGATACAGAGATGGAAAAGCCCATAGAAAAAGGAAAAGAAGTGGATAAAAAGAAAGAGAAGTCTTCTCCAGAAGATGGGATTCAAGCTGAGTTAAAATGGCTTGGTGGCTAGAACATTGGACCTGGAGTCAGAAAGACCTGGTTTCAAATCGGCCTCAGATGCCTACTAGCTATATGACCCTATGCAAGTCATGTAATTTGATGCATTAAATTAATAATTTAATTAAGGTTTGCCTTGCAGGTAGCTAATTATTGCTAAGTACATTAATATTAAGTAAATAATAAAAACTACATCATTTTGAAGTTATGGATCTGAGATAGTATGAATTATTAAATAAAATACTGAGTGATAATAAGGATGGAATATCAGTTCATACATTATGTGGTTTTCATCATGAACTTGCTCAACTAAATACTATTGATGTGAAAAAAAGCAGTAATTCCTTCAAATCTATAATAAATGAAGGTGCATAACTGAAAATAATCCCTCTCTGTTTCAGTATAAAATAGAAGCAGAAAAGATTTAAAAGAATACCAGGAGCATTCATTGTAGATGTATTATTTAAGTAATCAGACATGCAAAACTAATTGATAACAAAATTATTCTTAAAATTTTGAGTCTTCACCTTCCAACTGTTGGAATTGTGACTTCTGGGAATCAAAGTAACTTACAAACTTCATGGTGTAAGCATTTGAAAGACCTTTATTCATCACTTAAAGGGACTTGTGCATAATTATGTATAACTCAACAATCCAAATACTCCTTTCTGAGAAGTCCCCAAAACGTCTTCTCTTCCATTCTTACTAAGTTTATGGAGTCCTATCCCCTCATCTATTTCTTTTTTATTCCTTTTCCCTCCTATTAGGCTTATTAGGCTTAGTCTCCCATATTGAGACATTAAAGTCTAACTATTTTTCCCAAATGGGGTAATCAAAGAACACTGCTTTAAAAAAAGATAGCACCCAGAATAATTACCATATTGTTTTTTCCCTGATGCTTACACCCTCTTTATAATATAATCCAGCTCCCATACTGTCTTTTATTTTTATGCAGATGATTTCCAAATCAATAAACCTATCCCTAACTGATCTACCCTACCAACATTTTCCCATTTTTGTTGAAGTCATCAAATTTGCAGCATCCAGCCAACCTTGATTGTTTCCTTGCTTTTTCTTACTTTCCATATCTAATCAGTTGCCATGTTTAATAATCTAGCTTTATAACATCTTTCCCAATTGTTCCTCTTTTTTTCCCCCTTCATTGGCCAAACTGAGACTTTTGACATTTCTCAAATGGGCAATTACATCTTCCTAATTAGTATTTCTGCTTCTAGTCTCCTGGCAGATAGTTAGTAAAAAGTCTAAGGCCAGATTTGAATTCAGGTCTTCCGGACTCAATGTCCAGCTATTGATTCCCTGAGCCATCTGGATGCCACATAGAGCCTTTAGCTTCTCTCCAAGCTCAACTCATATGCTACCTCCTTCAGGAAGCTTTTTTAACCACTTCATAATTAGTGACCTTTCATAAAATTATCTTGTATTATCTCACTATTTCACCCCCCTATTATAACACAAGTTCTTTGAGGGAAAAGACTATTTTTGTTTTTGCATTGTGGTTTCTATTACTTGGGTTTTGTTTGTTTGTTTGTTTTGTTTTGTTTTTAAAGCTTGTGAAATTGAATTGTCTAATGTGTTTGAAATATTTCCTTTTGTTCACTTACCTTACTTTAAGATGCTATTCCCTTCTTAAAAAACTTTGTCCAACAGACATTCAGCCTAATATAACATGTACTTTATTGTTCCAAATAAAGGAAACACACTGTTGTATAAAAGTATTTGTTTAAAGTGTTATGGCTTTAGCAATTTAACTTCATATAAAAATCTTGGGAATTACACAAGGTCAGACTTTTAAAGTCTGATAGAACTAAGAGATGGCATTAATAATTTAGAGAAAAAGTTATGCTCCCAGGTTAATAAACTAATAATCTGATTGTTGTTTTTACCTAAAAATATTTCTATTCACTTTTCATTGAGTCATTTTGCATTTGTTACATGCTGTTTTTAAACTTCTCTTATTATTTCATGAAAATGTTTTTTTCTCTCAAAGTGCCCCAAGGATGGAGATTTTTTGCTTTTATTTCTTATGCGAGCCCCTAGAATGGTGCTGTTCACACAGTGGGTATTCCATAAATACTAGAGAATGTCAAGAAAATCCGTCTATAAACATCCATTTTTCTGTAAAACCATAGGATCCCAAAACAATTGGTCAATTCAATGAATGATCAGTCAAAATCTTTATTTGATGTTTGTGTAGACAAAATAACTTCTTCACTGTTGGCTTTTTTTCAGGCTGTGGAAACAGCCCAAGGCAGATTCATCCAAAGAGTAAGATAGAACTTCTGGGAGTTTCTATTGTCCAAGGTTATATTTATAGGATTTAGAGGATGGAAAAGTGGATATGTGGTTATGTAGCCATATCTGTGGTTGTGTGGCAGGGAGAGATTTGTTAGAAGCTCTAATATTCTGAACATAAAGATTTCTTCTCACCCTTTAATCATCTCTAATACATATGTTTTGTTTTCTTTGGAGATTTTTGTTTCTTAAACATGAATATACATTATATATCTAATCTTTTTCTTGGACTTTTATCTTCTTCTTAAGGATTACTAAAGATAGTAGCACAAAAAGTAAAGACTATTTAAGGGAACAATTGGCACAGGGGAATAAGAGAAAGAAGCACAAAGGCAATCACTGTTACAACTGAATATTATACCAGATAAAGAAATACCATGCAGTTTTAAGGGAAGACAAACAAATAAAATATAAAATGGTAGCAGTTACATACCTTGTAGGTGGACACAAATCAAACATTTTCATATATGCTGAATTTATAGCAGAAAAATCTTCCATATTTCGAACATACATATAAACCAAAATAATATCTTTCAATTCCAATCCTTTTGCACTGATAACAGCTGTAAAAAAATTATACTATTAAAGTTATGAAAATGAAGAATCTGGGAACATATCAATAATATTTTAATTTGAGAATTTTTTCCCCATCAGAACAAAAAAATTACAACTATCTATGTTTAATTTGATTAGCATTAATTAAATTCCTCTAATGGACAAAGCCCTATGTTATATGCTAAGAATCCAAAGCAAAAAGAAACACCTAAAACAGTTCCTGCCCTCCAAGAAGTTTGTATTTCATTGGGGTAATACAAAGAACAAGATGAAAAAAACAT